>NW_027411977.1:148679880-149279880 GCF_047663935.1 Musca autumnalis
TTTGATGGTATTCATTGTGTTTTTTGTTTCTGTCAAATTTAAATGAGATAATATAACAACATCATTTAGTGGTTTAATTATAGGTTTAAACGTGTATTCCAATTGTTTCCCCATTTCGTCTTCCCCCTGCTTGATTGATTGAAATTTTCGTTTTAAAATACTTCTTGCCTTAATAAGTTCTTTTAGAACGTCCTCATCCATTTTTTTTGTGTATAGGTACTCCGATTTTAGACTGATGGTTTTAACCAGTGGTTTTAAACTGATGGTTTTATACTGATGGTTTTAAACCAGTGGTTTTATACTGGTGGTTCTAAACCAGTGGTTTTATACTGATGGTTTTATACTGGTGGTTTTAAACCAGTGGTTTTATACTGGTGGTTTTAAACCAGTGGTTTTATACTGGTGGTTTTAAACCAGTGGTTTTATACTGGTGGTTTTAGACCAGTGGTTTTATAATGGTGGTTTTAAACCAGTGGTTTTATACTGGTGGTTTTAAACTGGCATGTTTTTCCAAACAGGTGCTTTAAAGTAGACTGCCGGGTATTTGTAATAAACTGGTTGACTGACTTAACTTATTTGAGTTGGAGGTGGTTTAACTAATCTGAAGTGTTTAATGAAGGATGTTTATAATAAACCGGTATGATTTAAACAGTTATTGATGTGTGATTAAATCAACGTGTTGAAGAATACTAAATGTGAATAAACACATTAAATCCTTTTTATATCGACCCTTTTGAATGTTGTCATCTTTGCTTATAACCAAAAATCCATATTTGTCTTTCCAGCATTCTCGAAAAATCTCAACAAACTTATTAAATGACATATCTCCTCCAACATGCTCATTGAAAATATGTTTCATATTAACAAGATCTTGTTTAAATATAATCAGGAAGTTTGCATTATCTCTCACAAGATGTTTAGGTATTCTCGTATATGTTTGACATAAATAAAAAAATCTATATTTCTATGCCTCCCCATGCAAAAATATGCACGAATATTGTTTTGATTTTCACATGCGACATCATCAAATATCATTATAGAGTTTTCTTTGGCATCATTTGGTTGTATTACATCAGCATTTTCCGAAAATGTATGGAACCCCATTCCTTTTATCGGTGTGACAAGCGCTTCTAAATATTTATATTTTGGTTGGTGAAGTGATTTTGAATATAAATATATATTTTCGAATTTCAATCCATTAGGACTTTCAATTAAACTAATCATAATGTTTGTTTTTCCACAATTAGAGGGGCCAACTATCACAGCTCCGATAGAGTTTGGCAACAATTGACCATGCTTGGGTTTTTCTTTATTATTTTGCTTAAAATCAAAGTTTCTCACTTTGATGTTTGTATCTTGTTCCATCAAACGCATTTTATATACTGTATATAATTATGAAATATCATGAAAGATATATATTTTCATTCTTTATTTCTAGATATCTTAAGATATAAAATGATTGTTTATTTACAAAATAAGCTCAATCGCATTCGAAACATTCAAGGAAGAGGATTACTAAATGATATTATAAATTCACTTCCTTTTGAGCTTCATTTGCCTGGTTATCAATATTGCGGACCCGGAACAAAGTTGGAAAAAAGATTACAACGAGGTGATAAAGGAATAAATGGTTTAGATGCTGCTTGTAAACTACATGATATTGAATATTCCAAAACACTGGCACTGAGTCTGTCACTGGCATTTGTTTTGTTAAGACGTACATAATGAACGCTCCTCCGAAAACCTTGTGCGCGAAGTGTTACAAGTCTTTATCAACGAAATTTATAGGCTGCCACATTTGTAAGGCAAAATTTCATCTGATTTGCGCGAATGTCAACGAGAAACAAGTTGAATTAATTAGCCAAAATCTAAATATTGTCTTTAATTGTGACGACTGCTTGTCTGCCTCATTTGAAATGATTTCTCTTATTTCATCAATATCTAGTGATGTAAGAGAACTTAAACATCCAATTGTTTCAAATCTAACTGAAGAGCTGATGCATTTGAAGTTGGAGTTCAACAAACTTTTTAATAACCGTGAACGCATTGAAAAAAAGAATAACAAAGCAGCACCTGTGTCTAATATTTCTGCTGTAATGAGTGGTAAAAATGCAAATAACTCTCGCACTCTCAATACTGTTGTTGGTGGGCTATCTGATGTGCATGGTCTACCAGTAAATGATGATGCTTCTTCAATTTCGCCGTATCCTACAGCTGCGTCGGAGATGAGAACAAGCATGTTTGAATCGAATGAAAGAAACGATTGGGCACGAGTTCAACGACGTAAACGTCGCAATCGTATTATTGCTGTTGGTGAAAAAAGTAGTACTGATCTTGTTGTTGTTGTGAAGAAGAAATCTTTGCATGTCTCTTCCTTCAAACCTTCTACAACTGCTGAACAATTAATAAACTTCATTGCGACCAATGCAAATGTCAATAAAGAGCATCTTGATTGTACGAGGTTGACAAAGAAAGATGTGGATGTCAATACGTTGAAGCACGTTAATTTTAAAGTTGGTGTTTCTCCGTTTACCGCATTGGCATGATATCTCTTGAAAAAGACGTAAAATTCAGTCGATGCTACTTGTTTTTGATTTAATAAATGGTAATATCGATTGTTCTGAGCTTTTGAGCAAAATTCCTTTTTCAGTACCTAGTAGGTTATCTCTTAGGCACAGAAACTTATTCTATGTTGGACTACATCAGCGTAACTATGCACTAAATGGGCCATTAACACGTGCATTAAATTATTTAAATTCTATACAAGATATTAATTTGTTAGAATTTACGGCATCCAAAACTTCATTTAAAAATGCAATTCTTCAATTTTATTAATTATATATTATAATAATATATGTATATATTGTTAATAATATTTGTATATTTTCTTTAGTCTGTAAGGAACATTGTTCAATAGACTTAATTAATAAAAAAAAAATAACTGATATAAATCTACGAAATAAAGCCGATCATGAACTAGCTGAAAAGGCTTGGAGTAGAGTGAAAGCAAAAGATAGTACTTGGGGAGAAAAAATTAGTGCGTATTTGGTGACCAACACAATGAAAGCCAAATCTAAATTTGGCATGGGTATACCTAATAAAAAATATGCAAAAAGAATTTATTTTCTTCGGCGGTGAAAAATGCAACATCAATCTTAAAAAAGAAGAAGCCACATGATATTAACACCGCTATAAAAATTGCCCGAAAAGCAATTGGAAAATCATTCAAGGGGAATAAATCCAATGTTGTTATTCCGAGAGTTATAAGATTACCGAAAATTGGTGGTTTTTTACCAATAATACCAATATTGACCGCTCTAAGCGCTGTAGGAGTATTGGCCAATGGTGGATCATCTATAGTGAAAGCAATAAACTCAACAAAAGATGCAAAGAGACAACTTGAAGAAAATATTCGTCATAATAAATCCATGGAAAAGATTGCTATAGGAAAAGGACTCTATCTCAAACCATTTAAAAGAGGAATGGGTATAATATGTAAAAATAAATTATCGACAAAAAAAGTAATTAGTCAGGTACCCAATAGGCCTCTTACCGATTTAGACATTAAAATATTTGCGAGGAAACATATTCCTCATTTTAGAGGAGTTTACATGCGTGATAAACTCCCTAAGAAACCACAAATGGTGGAATGCGGTATCGTAAATCTGGACTCGTACAAAGGCCCTGGTACCCATTGGGTAGCGTATTATAAAAATTATGAGAAAAAGGAATATTTTGAAAGTTTTGGCAATCTGCAGCCCCCTATGGAAATATTGCGATATTTAGGAACGGATATAAGTTACAATTATGCAAGAAAACAAAAATTTAACTCATTTAACTGCGGACATTTATGTTTGAAGTTTCTATTGAAAAATAGACTAAGGATATAATAGATTGTGTAATATTTAAGACAACTGCTTATATGTAAATAAAAAATAAATAAAAAAAACAAATTGTTTCATTCTCTATATATTATTGATTTTTATTTACAAAAGTATATATTAAAAAGTATAAATGCATGCAAGAATTGTCAGCAAAAATATGAAGAATAATAATAAATGATCCATTGTTAGAGTTCTCTGTAGTGATGATGTAATTGTCCTTGAATTAAAACGTTCCACTCCTTCGGAATGAAATTGCTCCAATATGGTTATACTATGCATTCCACATGTGTCAAAACTGGTTTCTGATAGGAGATTATTCAATTCCTTTGAGTTAAAAGGAATATTATTTGTTGAAATTCCTCGTATAAGAGCACAATTACTAGACCATCGTATATGTTCCGATAGTGGTGAGTCTGTTTCCTTCCAACAACAAATTTCAACCCCGCAAAAGTAGCATGCAACTCTATCTGCATGTCCTGTATAGTAAAATCCAATCATTGCCATATCCCTTGGTTTAGGATTCGTTAATGGCCAGGAGTCGAATGTCTTCAATCGTTCATCTTCTTTATGAAAACAGTCCTCCAGAAAGTTGAATGATTTTAAATTTTGGAAACTAGAGAACTGCATGTTTATGTTGAAACTTATTCTTCAATACTAATTTTTCTGAAAATGTGAAATGCCTTTTATAGAAATAAAAAGAAGATATTTTTTATTTTTGTTTCTTTATTATGGTGTATATGAGGAATAATACAAGTCATTTGGTAAAATGTGTTTCAATTCCAATTTAAATGTGTTGCCATCGCCCGTCTCGTGTAGTGGTTTTTTTATAATTGAGAATCCTCCTTTATTCAATTTGGATATAGCTTCATCCCCCAAGGAAAGGAATCTTGTAGGTAGATAGAAAATGTAGTCGTCCAGCTTTAAAACTATCTTCATTCCAAATTTTGTTTGTGTTTTATAGGCACCATTGATGTAATATTCCTTACTAGACTCCATTTCCTTCATGGAAAGAACTTTCTTAAAGTGTAGGAAATTGAAGGAATTTACTAATTCTGTGTAGGAATTCATCTTATGAGACTTGTTTTTAAACTGTATATTGTTCACAGAATGTTTCATCTATTTATACGATATTGCACGTTTATCTATTTATACGATATTGCACGTTTAGCTCCCCCCAATTAGCTCCACCTATTAATAATGTTTACGCATGTTTTAACATATTTCTTTCTTTTTCTTTCTTCTTTATTGATAAAAAATATATAGGGTAAAGTATTTATTTTCTTTTATTAATATAATTTAAACTAATTCTTATATATTTAAAAAGTTTTTAACATTTTCTTTGTTTTCCTCATCTTCGGAGGTTAAATCTATTACATTATTATCATTATTTTCTATACTACTTATAATCGAATCCTCATTTATATTCGGTAAAATTTCCACCTCTAGGATAACAGGCTCCTCAGGCAGAATAAAATTATTTTCATTATTGAGAAATGAGTCACTAAATTCTAAATTATTTAAATCTTGCCCCTCATGCATACCATATTCCCGGAGGCATTCACTTATTAGCTCCTCCCTCGGTATATCCCAGATGCTAGCCTCTGATTCCTGGCTCTCTTTATCTGCCCCCTCATTGGGGTCTTCTTCATCTTTGGTGTCCTCTTCTTCATCTTTGGTGTCCTCTTCCTTTTCAGAATCATTGATGTCTTCTTCGACGTCCTCTTCTTGAAAATCTTCTACTTCTATGGAAAGTGCCTCTTCTTCATCTTTGGTGTCCTCTTCCTTTTTAGAATCTTTTGTGTCTTCTTCGACATCCTCTTCTTGGAAATCTTCTACTTCTATGGAAAGTGCCTCTTCTTCATCTTTGGTGTCCTCTTCCTTTTTATAATTTTTGTGTCTTCTTCAACATCCTCTTCTTCAAAATCTTCTGCTCCTCCTTCCATAGAAAATCCCTCATTTATCATCAGCCATACTCTTGGATGTATTATTAGTCCTTGGCGAGCTAGTTTGTTGTCCAATTCGGCTGCCGCTTCAGGGTTATACCACATATTCTCATCATCTAACCAGATGAGGGGTATGTTTTTATAGTCTTTGATGATGTAGGACTTCATCGTTGATGACCTTTTAATTCCAAGTGCATTCTTTGAGGAACTTGTTTTTAAAATTTTTGAAGGCATGGTTTTTTTGCTTTGAACGGAATAACTAAACTGAATGATTTTTCGAAAACGAATATCACTTTTATACAAAGAAATCCTTTTCTTCTTCTTACTTTTTTTATAAAGGATACACTGTTAAATGAAGAACAAACCCATGTAGCTATTTAAACAAACAAACATATTGCATCATACAACATCAATATTGTCGCCAATAAGAAAAATCTTTGCACTTGAAGACCACCATGAATCCATCAATCTAAACAACATATTTGAGGAAATGCTGCAGTAAAGGAATATGTTATTCATGGTTTTCATAACAAATCGAATATAACACTTGACTTGATATTAACATTTTTTAATATTTTGACTCATGGTAGAACAAATACAAGGTAAAGTTAATACTACAACAAATACAACTCAACAACAACCACATTGATATTTGTTTTTGTTTGTAAACCTTAGTGTCAACGTAAATGTAAACAAAACGAGGAAATGTCTATAAATTATTGGAATTTAAAAAACAAATAATTTTTCACATTTGATTGAATATTTTGGAAGACATGAATGAAAACTCGTTAGATTTTCAATTTGAATGTTTCCATATCATTCCACTAAATGCATAATTTCTAGAATACTTGCAAAAATGTTTCGGGTCGCTGGTAGTTCATTGAAAAAAGAGAAGCTGTTTCAATCATTTGCTTTTGAAAACAAAAAAGCACATGTTTATTAGGGCTTTATTCTTTTCAAGTTTAACAAAATAATGTGTGGTATTTTGTTAAACTTGAAAAGAATAAAGCCCTAATAAACATGTGCTTTTTTGTTTTCAAAAGCAAATGATTGAAACAGCTTCTCTTTTTTCAATGAATTACCAGCGACCCGAAACATTTTTGCAAGTATTCTATATTAACAAATATTGTACCGCCTCTATAAGCGGTGTTTTAGTGTGCGGCATGTCGTTCGGACCTGGAGGAGGTTACATGTCAATGATATAAAGCCGTCTTTATGGGAAATAGTTTTTTTTCTGATGAATAAATTTGTTCTTCAAAACTATGTATCCCTAATATACATCGAACATAGAAATAAATACATAAAATGTCGTATGGAATTTGACACTAACACTACAACCCAGTTCAGTCAGCTGGGTATTGCTGCTACCTTTTCTTGTTCTACCATGATTTTGACTTTAAAATCCCATGCATAATTGCTTCGGAATCTGAAGTCGCTAATTGTCGCCACCAAAACTGAAATAATTTAACTCTCCGTTGTCGCCAATAAGAAAAACTCTTTACACTCGAAGACCACCATGCATCCATCAATCCAAAGAACAAAACACTTGAGGAAATTCCACAGTTATAAAAAATTCTAAAATACGTCGTCTTACAAACCACAAACTCAATTACTGACGACACTGAAATCCCTAATTGTCGCCACCAAAACAAAAAACACTACAGAAAAATAACCCATTGTAAATTCATATACACATTTTCAATAACAATAACACATAAAAAAAATCCATTCAAATGTTATTGGGTGCGATCGACTAGGACACACAATCATCCCTCACAATGTGAGTCCACAACAACAACGTACCATGATCATCCCTACCATAAAAATTCCCAAACAAATCACATATGTACACACAATGATCAATATTAATAACAATTCTTTTTTTGTTTGCATCACATCATTGGTATAACCTCACACCCACCCACTTGCATTATCCACCTGCATTCCCCCCTTTCATTTTCCAAATCAATCCTAATTTTAATTAGTTTTTTTAATTTTAATATATACACATAAACAAAAAAGGGTTAACAATAACAATTCTATATCTTACCCGTAGACTTAACCATAAACATAAACACCTGCAGGCCACATATCCAGAATTAATTACCCCAGTTAAAGGGTTGTTTGATTTATTTGACACTAATTAGTTTTTTTAGTTTTTTAATTGATTCAGCACCGAAGGTTTCCTACTACTATTATAAGTATTAATATATTAGAATTAATTAGAATACTTGATAACTCGGAAAATACAATAGAAAATATAAATTTAGGAATACTTTTAAGATAATTTTTTTAATCTTTTAAATAAAAACAAAAATAAAAATTTTTCTTTTATTTATTGGAAAGAAAGGTCTTTATTAAACATCAGAATTAAAACAAGGGAGAATAAAAGCACTAAGCCGTGTGTTTCGAATCCATGTTATGGGCGTTAAGGAAAATTTGTAAGTGTTGTATGATTACCGTGTGATGTGTGCGTAGTGGGTGAATGCTGGTTGGTGTTTGTTCCTTTTTTAAGATGACGCCAGCAAGGAAGGTATATGGCTCACTGGCCTCCCCAAGGAAAGTTCGAGGAGGTCAGTTAGGTTTGTGCCAGAGAAGATCCAAAAATTCAGTGTAAGAAATCCCTGTTTGCGATGGTTACCCCATGTATGTGATGCTATGAAGTGCCTAAAGAAAAACCGATGATAAAGATTTGATTTAAAATTGATGGTCTGCGTCAAGAGGTAACCTTGTAAGTTTTTTGTTTTTGTTTTGGTTGAGGCTGGAATACAAAGGTGGAATACAAAGGCACAGATCTGGTCATAGTCATGCCACCTAGAAAAAATCCCTAGAAGAAAAGTGGAGAAACATATGTCATAATTAGCAAATATCTGTTAAAGGGCTACTGATGTAGGGCTACTGGTGTATGGGTCGGGACCGCCCTGAAGATGGCCCCTGAGCTAACTGGTACCACACCGTAACGCCACTGTAGGTGGCACGTAACACATTTTTAACCTGCAAAGCGTTCCTTAACCCCAAAAAGTGGTAAAAGTGGCAGCAATTTTTAAGAGTGTGAGAGTAGGGACCGACTTGGGCTGCAATTAAGCTTTGATTTATGATCTTTAGCTTCAAGGAGGCTAAAGCCTGTCAAACTGTCAATAGCCGTTGACATGTTTTAACCTTAATGAGGTTGAAGGTCGCAAATTATGTGTTACTGATATGCCGGTGTTCAAAAAATGAAAGGGGGGGATGCAGTGTTCATTGGTATTGAATATGTGTAGTGACCTTTTTATTGTTCCCCCTTTTGCATCCGATATGCAAATCGTCATAATAGCGCGAATAAATGATCTTGAGTCTTTTTGTGTGATCGTCAATGTGAATGTTTTTTGTGTCCTTTTTGTCTTTATGCCTTGTAAATGACACTTGTTCGCATTTTCCATGGAAAATTTTTAGAAGGATCTTTTTGTTGTGTCGTTGTGGTTTTTTTTTGTTATCTGGACAAACCTTTGTCCCTTGTAATTGATTTTTAGATGTGTACCCTTTTTGTATGTTGATGATGTTTAGCTTCCTAGTGTCATGCTGTGCAACCTACCTTTTTTTGATTAGTTTTTTTATGTATTGTAACTAATGCGAACAAATATTTTAACACTTGCCCCTTTCACTAGTCAATATAATTCCATAATGTTGTGAAATACATGGTCACTTGAATCTCATGTCGGTGGTCTGTCGAAATGTAATTGACTTTTTTATCATGATTAAATTGGTACTGTTTATAAATTGACGTTTCCTTTGATCCCTAACCGTAGGAGAATTTCGGAAATTTGCGCTTGTGTTTGGTCAACCCATTCAATTTGAAGTTGCGTTGTGATCATATTTTGATCCATAACCACTTTAAGTATGTTGGTTATCTAAATATGTCTTATCTTTAAATTTTAAAAATATATTATATACGTAGCTAGGATAGCATTGATTTACCGTTACACATGTAATTCCTGATATTTGGTTTTGACCTGCATTAGTTGGGTTGAATTTCTTAGGATTTGTTGAAAAGGATAATTATGTAAAAGATGAAATTGGCTTGAAAACTACATTTGGTTTCAAAAAATCCATCAAAGGATTAAAAGGGAAATCAATCTTTAATTTAAAAAAAAATAAAAACGACATAATGCATTCAAAACATAATGAATTTGATATGGACGTAGATTTTGGAATGGAGTGTGTTAAAGCTGCTGAGGAATTAGAATTGGAGCTGGAGTATATGTTGAAGCAGTGAATAACTTTGAGGCCGATTTACAGCCCGAGAGGGCGGCTAACTATGCCATAGAAGAACTGGGTCAAGACATGGAGGATATTGATATGGATGATATGGGAAATTACTCCGACGAAAATGTGGAGACTGAGTCAACAACGTTGGACGAGGAAAAAAATGACATTGATGCCACAAAGCGGAGTCTACCAGAGCGAGCTGAAATAATATCCATTGAAGATGTTATAATAATAACAGAACAATTTCTGTACGAAATGGAGTATATTATAAGTAGTAAAATATTAGAATTAATTAGAATACTTGATAACTCGGAAAATACAATAGAAAATATAAATTTAAGAGTACTTTTATGAGAATTTTTTAATCTTTTAAATAAAAACAAAAATAAAAATATTTCTTTTATTTATTGGGTATTACTGAGGGAGGAAGGGAGGGGTGGTTTGAGAAACATCAATATTAAAAAATATTTAAAATAAATTCAAAAAAATTAACTACATAACAAAGACTTTTTCTTTTATTTTGGGGGTTCGTAAGCGATTGGTGAGTATGAATGGGAGGGAGTGGTATCTTTCCTACTACAAATAGTATTTCGTCTGCTCCGTCGGAAAAGGTCATAAGTCCACTTTTTTGGAAATCGTGTTTTTGTTATAGGATGATACTACAAGTCCAAACACGTCGTATGATATGTACAAAGAAAATAGTAGTATGTCGCGTTTTTCTATACGTTTTGCCCTTGTCTGAAAAGGTCGTAAGTCCACAAAACGTACAAATTTGAGTACGAAAAGGTCGTAAGTCCACAGGAAAATGTATACTTTAAAAGAATACTACAGCTAATGTAGTTCAGATATAATGTTTAGCGTCATCCATGGTTGGGGTACAATGTAAAGAACTAGCCTACACCTTTGGATGATAATCGGATGATATTTGGCGGAGCCTGTGGACCAAACTTTTGAACAAAAATGTGATAATTTCTATATTGCAACGAAAATTTACATTTGAAATCTATTTTCCCCTATAAGTGAAATGATTATGAAAGATGGACTTGTAGCCTTTTCATTGATACAAATTGGGATGCTGTATGTGTTCAAATAACTAATGTATTGAAAAGTTTTTAAAAAAAATCAAAATTTTTACTGTTTTTTCTGTCGTATATCTTACTAAACTTTATCAATTACCAGTTGATGGTTTCTCTAGGGACATTTATTCACATAGCGAGATTAGTTTGTATTCTGAATTTAATAAAGTAATCTCTTCTAACGGACGGGTAAATGCAATGTTTATATTATTAAATGTTATTAAACTAAGAAGACATCATGGTTTTTGGTAACAAAGAGCAGTGTGAATTTGGAATGGAATTAGACGATGGTGTCATGGGTCTAGTTCCCTATGGTTTTCACTGTGATTCTGAAAGATTCTACATGGTTTGCAGACAAAAACAAAAGATGCCGTGAGTTAGGGCAGAAATACTTGGGAAGACAAAAAGAAGAAAGAACCATGTACATTAACGGAATTAATCATGAAATTGAATTGAAAGAAAAGGTCGTAAGGCAAAAATACAAGGCCGTAAGCACAGCGTGTCATGTTTTATATAAAATATTAGCCGATCAATTATTTTTTTTTTGCATCGCAAATTAGTTGGGATATGCAAGTGAGTCTCAATAACAAGTAAGAACGTCGTTTAATTCGGCCAGGCCTTTCGTTTATGAAGTAGACTTAATACCAAATTTCAGCAATTTCGGTAAAACAATGTTGCTAACCTTCAAAATACCGAAATTTGGGAGGCACCGTTCTATGGGGCTATATGAAGGCGTAAACCTATATAGACAAATTTATGGGAGAAAGTTTTACACCCCAAACGAAGAATAAATACCAAATTTCAGCCATTTCGTTCTATGGGGGCTATATGAAGGCGTCAATACCAAACATCCTAGAAGTAATAGAAACTTCTATACTGAATCACGAAGATCTATCTTAAAAATTGCTAGCTGCATCTTAATTTCAAAAGACGGACAGACGGTCATGGTTATACCGACTTAGAATTTTACTCTGGTCGGGTCTTATTGCTAAAATATGTACCCAGGATTGGGGAAATGGAAGCGTTCGTAAGTTTTATATATAGCGCGTTAAAAAAATAGGGCATAGGTGTAGCCCGCTCCTCCGAAACTCAACAAAATATATAGCCTACTTCTACCAAGGGACATCCCTGTGCATAATCTGAAAATTACATGGAATTAGTACTTAGGGTCGGAGATTCAACAACCGTTGCCTCGCAAATTAATTTCCTGATCGATACTTTCATAACTTTTGCAAAAAAGCGAATCTCAAGAAATATAAAGCCTATTTTTACCTCGGTTGTTCCTTGTATATTCTCTGAAATTTTCAAAAAAACATCGGTTTAGCCGTTTTTGAGTCTATGCGGAACATACAAACATACACACATTGTCTTTTATATATTAGATTTTACACAAAAGTTTTGGTCCATTAAACCCGCAAGCTTAATCTTTGTCTTAAACTCAATTCATTCTTAAAATTTCACGCCGATCGGAATATTACTGCGATCTACAGGACAGCTACAAAGTCGCACCTTTCGATCCTAACTAACATCTAATGGGGTCACTTCTGGTCGGAACCCGAACTCTCCCCAAATTTCGTGATGATCGGTCCAATATTGGGGCCTGGAGTTTTATTACAATTTATTTATTTATTTATTAGGTTGTTTTCCCTGCACAACAAGACAATGTCTTATAAAGTATAAAGTACAGGTTTATAATACAAAGTACAGGTTTATAATTGCAAAATTGATCCGACTTATTCTAATATATGAAAAATACATATTAAGTAAGGTTTCAAAAAGCAAAATGTAAGTTAAAATGAATTAATATGAATTATGAAAAAATGAATTAATAAAATAAAAATTACAAAACAAAACAGTTAATCAATTGTTAATGGATGGACGGACACACATCGCTTTATCTCGTCAAGATATGAAAAAATGGCAAGGGGAGGGGGTCTACGACGAATATTTCGCGATGTTACACGAATATTGAACAAAACAAACTTATAATACCCTTTCCACATTGTTTTGTAAAGTATAAATATTTTATTTTAAAAACGTCCGTAAATTGTAGAAAAGGTCGCACAGTGTCACGACCGTGGCCAAAAATGGTAAAAACTAAATACTTCGTTGAACAAATTTATTGATGGGGAGTGATAGAAAACATATTAATTAAGAATAATCTGAATTTTGGTACTGATACGTGAAGTAGTTTTTGCTA
Organism: Musca autumnalis; assembly: GCF_047663935.1. Classification (NCBI taxonomy): domain Eukaryota; kingdom Metazoa; phylum Arthropoda; class Insecta; order Diptera; family Muscidae; genus Musca; species Musca autumnalis. The sequence continues at coordinate 148,693,229 of NW_027411977.1, forward strand.
TATGAGGATTTAAATCCGACAATTTTAGTTAATACGTATTTTTGTGTGCTTTTTTCTAAAATTAATAAATTATATTATGCGTTAATATTTAAAATTTAAATGTAACGTTCGCTGCAAAAATGGTTCCTAAGTTTTCTTGGGATGTAGGAAACTTGTCTATAATTTTGATTGCATGTAAATATTATTCATATGGTGTTTACATTTACCCAAACATGTATTACTAAGTTTATTAATTTTCTGAAGCAAATTTTAAATTGAGTGGAGTGGGAACAAAATTGTATAAAAGTGTATATCGATATTTTTTGCTGTATGAGTAGTAAAAAGTGAGTACTTCAAATATATATAGGTCCCAGCTGCAGAGGTTTGCAGACGAATGTGTCACTTCTCTTTTTCAGCGACCACCTTTTGCGGTGTTGGCTATAGCCCGAAAACGAATGAACCAATCATCATGTATTTTTGTGGGCTTATTAAGTACCTAATAGTCTTGCTTTAAAATGAGAGAATTTTTAAAAATATCAATTTTTAAAAAAATTGTGAACAGCGAAAATCAAAATTCGATTTTTTACAAAAAATTTACAATTTTTTGACCACTAATCGGTCAAAAAATTTTTTAAAGGAAATATCTTATATATAAAGACAATAGTTTGATATATTCAATATGCTCACAAACAATATGAAGACTAAACACCAAATTTCAGTCATATCGGGTGGATTATGAGGCCACAACCCTCAAAATACCGAAAATGAGGAGGCACGGTTCTATGGGGGCTATAGGAAGACGAGGACCTATACCGACATATTTCTGGTGGAAGGTTATAAGTCCCCCAACGGAGACTTAATACCAATTTTCAGCCATTTCGGTGTGATAATCAGGCTAAAACCTCCAAAATACCGAAAATCGGGAGGTACCGTCCTATGGGGGCTATATGAAGGCGTGGACCTATGCTGACAAATTTCATGGTGAAGGTATAATGCCCCCTACGAAGACCAAATACCAAATTTCAGCAATTTCGGTGAAAAATAAATGCGGAAAATGCGGAAAATCTTCAAAATACCGATAATCGGGAGGTACCGTTATATGGGAACTATATCAAAACGTGGACCTAAGCCCACAATTCTCTGTTGGAATGTTTGATACCTCTGCCGAAGACTAACCACAAAATTTGAATATTTTCGGTTGGTCATTGTGTCTTAAACATTCAAAATACCGAAAATCGGGAGGTACGGTTCTATGGGGGCTATATCAAAACGTGGACCGACCAACCCAAATTTTTGTCCTGAAGATTGTAAGTCAATAATAGGTACGTGTACCAAAATTTATGCACCTACGACAACTCCTTCTATTTTTGGCCACAGTTAATATGAACTCGCGACATAGTGGGTCGTAAGTCCCTACAAAAATACAAAACTGTACAAGGAAAAGGTCATAAGTCCAAAGACATCCAATTATCTCCAAAACGCGACGGAATTTTATCAAACAAAGTACAGGTATTGAAGCGGAATAAATATGCGAAAAATACTGCCTTTACCACCATAATAAAATCTGGTATACAGAAAGCGCTGGAATGTTTTTTCTTCCTCCTGAAAAATTTATTGAGAGTGACTTACGACCTTTTCCGACGGAGCAGACGATATAATGATCATGTGGGATGCGACATGAGCTTTGAAACTTTTAAAAAAATATGTCATGAATGTTGGATTGATAAGTATGGATTTCTTATTATAAGCAAAGATTTTAAACTGGAAGATACAGGAAAGGCTTTGATATATTTATACAACCTTAATTATGTTTAAAACGTCTCTAAACTACATAAATTTAATAAGTATAGTCATAACTATGGAAGACGAAATATTGAAGCGTCTTGTTCAATCTCGAAAAATTTTGAAGAGAAAGTTTCAAAGCATAAAATTGGGAGAGCAAATCAAGACTAATGAATTGAAGAACACATTCAAACCTATTACAGCACCAATAAGCAAACTACTAAAGTTTACAACTGAAAATGTTGATAAAATGATAAATCATAAGAAGGAATATGTTGAGACATATAAAGATCCAGATTTCACTAGTAGGAGTACTAGAGAAGTTTAAAGAAGAGGCTAACATAACAGAGGATATGGAGTATAAAAAATATGACACAAATGATGAATCATTTTATTCAGAAAATAGTGACAACGATGATGACGTAAATCTCCCTCAACTACACAAAAATGACATACTGGATACTGTATATGGTCCACACAAAGATCTTAACGGGGAATGGAAGTTTGGGAATAAACCACTTACAGTCACTAATCACATTGAAAATCAAATTTGGGCATTTACACCAGGATTATATGAACTCCTCTTTTACCAAAAGCCTTCAAATTGTGATAAATCAGAATTGGATATATATAAGAAAATTTTACTAGAATCAAGCGCACATAAAGTTGGATACAACCCTAACGACCGAATAAAATCGAATAGAGAATATAAATATACCCAAATTATTAAGAATTTAATGAGTGACACTCACAGCGGCAAAGGTTTAATGAGCCTAAATCCAGTGAAACCCAACTATATATACTGGGATGACCCCAATGAATTGGTAGATCGATTACGAGTAAAACTGTTGATGGCATCACAACAAGCTGGAAACAATAATCATACCAATGAGATTGCTTCCATTATCGAAGAACTGCGAGAGAGAGAGAGATTTAATATATTGAATAATCAAAACAAAACGATGACAGTTGATAAGTTTGGACATCATTATAATCATACCTTTACTCCACTGGCGTTAAAGGGAAATGTTTGGAGAGTGCTGGGAATCAATATTGATAATGATAGTAATCTTGATGTTCAAAATAGGAATATTAAGAACGTAGCTCCCCCATCGGAAGGAACGGATGCAGTCAACCAATCATACATACATTCGCAAATCAAACACCTACAAGACATAGTGGCTAAAAACGTATTTGATGAATGTGTCAGTCTAAAAGAAGAAATATCACAACTGAAACGAACACAAAAAGAAATCTTTGACGTCTTATCTCATCCTCCATTCAACTCAATTGCATTAATATATCCCAACAAACCAGAATAATGGAAAAGCGAGGTATAGTTGACGAACTTCACTCTCAAGCACGAAGAAAATTCAATAGACGAAGGGTTATCACAAAAGGAATTGATGATCTATGGCAAGCGGGTTTAGTAGAAATGGGAAGCTATTCTAAAATAAATACAGGCTACAGGTTCATGCTTACAGTTATTAAAACATTTTCTAAATATGCATGGGGTGAAGCACTTAATTCAAAAAATGCTACTGATGTTTACACAGCATTTCAAAAAATCGTAAAGGGAAAGACCTTTTCAACAAAGAATTTGGAACACTGATGGAAAAATATTCCATAAATCATTACTCGACATATAGCACAATGAAAGCATCTATTGTGGAACGGTTCAATAGAACCTTAAAAGGAATGACGTGGAAGATGTTTAGTTTCAACGGTAGTTATCAATGGATTTCTATTTATAAGAATTTAATTGAGAAGTATAATAAAACGCCGCATCGAATGATAAAAATGGCACCTATTCAAGTTAATTCAACAAACGAGAAAACAGTGCTTAACACAGCATACAATCATATAAAGATTTTTAAGAAACCAAATCTTCGTGAGGGTGATTATGTGCGCATTAGCAAATACAAACATCAATTTGAAAAGGGGTATACACCAAACTGGACTACAGAAATATTTAAAATCACAGATATAAGAATAACAAACCCTGCAACATATTTACTGGAAGATTATGAAGGAAATCCGATAGAAGGGTGTTTCTATAGAGAAGAACTTTTACACACAAAATATCCAAATACATATATGGTTGAGAAAATCCTAAAATCTAAAGATGATAAAGTATATGTTAAATGGTTGGGATTCACAAACCAACATAATTCATGGATCGATACGAAAAATGTATTGTAACATAAAATTATCATGTTTATTTCATAAATAAAAAATATATAACCATATGCATAATTGTGTTTCCTTTAATTGGGAAAAAAGTCTCACAATGACAAGAACATTTACTTTGACCGATAAAACTTCAATTTTACACTCAAATTTTTCACCTCCTATCGAATTGGGAGATGATGAGTATGAATGTGTTTGATTTTCAATCATACAACTCAATACCCAACGTGGATAATGATAATAATTTATTTCATATTGGCGATAGTATAATACAAATAGCTGTTGGATCTTGCTCAATATTTGGAATCCGAGTATAAATCTATGCAGATAAATAAATCTATAGAAATTAGAGCAAACAATAACACATTACAAATAGAGATAACATCCTCCCATGAACCCATCTATTTTAATAAGGAAAAATTCATAGCCAAGCTCTTTGTCTTCAGTGAACAAATTTTGGAACCAAGGTAAAAACACATTGTTTGAGTTTGCTTTAGATGTGTTTGCTTCAGATGAGTTGGCTTTAGATGTGCCTCCAGGCTATAAATTAGCAGAATGACCCATTAATCCCATTTATTTGCCAGTAAACGCCAATTTCGTGGAGAAGAAATTACACTTCGAATCCATATAAGATCGAGACAAGCATGATTATCTATAATAAATATAAACAAACCTCCAAAAACATTCACCAACAAGTTGTCAAACCATCAACACATCCCTTAACTAAAGGAAGCATAAAATTTTTGAAATTAATTAAATATAAAGTCAAGCAAAATGTCTGAAGTGCTCAACATAAACGAACGTCCATTCTCAGATGAGATCGTAAAGAAAGACTATTATAGTTATGTTCCCTATATTCAATAATTTAAAAATAATGATAAAATACGCATAAGCATACAAAATCAAGACCTTTACATTCTACCATCCGAAAGTTATGTTTACATTGAAGGTTATTTACGAAATGTGGATGGAAACATTTCGGCGAATGCAAGACTGAGAAATAATTGTGTGGCATACATGTTTGATGAAATTCGTTATGAACTAAACGAAATTGAAATTGATCGTACACGATATTTTGGTACAGCTACGAAAATTAAAAATTGGATTTCTCTAAGTGAATCTGAAAGTAAAGTTATGAATAATGCTGGTTGGAACACAGATACCGATGTTTCAGCCAATTCATTCAACTTTTGTGTACCATTAAATCGTTTGTTAGGCTTTGCAGGCTTTTTTGGTACAGCTACGAAAATTAAAAATTGGATTTCTCTAAGTGAATCTGAAAGTAAAGTTATGAATAATGCTGGTTGGAACACAGATACCGATGTTTCAGCCAATTCATTCAACTTTTGTGTACCATTAAATCGTTTGTTAGGCTTTGCAGAAGATTTTAATAATGTAATTTGTAATAGCAAACACGATTTGATTCTTCTGAGGAGTTCAAGTGACGCTAATGTGTGTTACTCAACCGATGAAAAGTGAGATATTCGTCTCGCAATTGCAAACATTGTGTGGAAAGTATATTATATTTATTTATCAGACGAAAGGAAGCTTGGTTCCATGAAGAGATTAATAATGGTAAAGCGTTACCCGTAGCATTTCGTAGTTGGGACTGATACTTTAATCCTACTTTTGTTGGTCGACGCTACCCCATACTTTACTTTTATAAAATCATAAAGGAAATCATACATGACCTGCTTGGACACCTCTAAAATACAAAAACCTAGGTAGATGTGTTTATCATACTTTACTCGCATCCTATTCAGTTGTATAGCAACCATATTCTGAAAAATGTGACACGCTATGGAAGTTAGGTTTGGATATTAATACTCTGGCACCCGACCTGTTTCCATATGATTCCCAATGTGTACGTATTTCAACATTTATTCTTTTGTCGACATTTTCCATATACAGCATTGTTCACAAATTTATAACAATCCTTTTCAAAAGCATTTGTAGCTTTTGCTCGAAGATCATTACTTTTCATAATGTATTTCTCAAGCCACTTTGACTGGTTAAACTCTAAACAGGTATTGATCCTCTTAAGAATTAACCCATGCTTCATACATTGTTGTAGCACTCTGTAATGGATGGTATATGTCTTTTGTCGGTTAAATCAGCAACAAATTTTTTGGTCTTGGATCCCCCAACACGTTTGTTCTCTGGACAGAAGGGTAAATCATTATAAAGATCTTGAGGGTAACTCAAATCTACATTTAAAATGTACCCTTTTGGAGAATTTTCACGAAACGATAATATATCATTTATATCTCTAAATGTTTCTTTTATCTCTACCTCCGTTAAAAATCTAAACACGCTATGTGGTAGTGGATCTGTCATTGCCTTACCATACAAATTATTTACATCTAAGTAATATATATGCACCTCCGGTTTACTTGGGCCATAATTAGCCATTCCTTCACTATTAGCTATAGAGTGTCTCTTCGAACATTGAGTAAGTCCACCTCTAATAGCATTCTTACAGAAATTGTACATATTAATGTCTGTAAAATGTTCAAGCTCAATTTCTGTACATAGGAGCATAGCAATCCAAGGAAGTGCAGGTGCTGTAAAATATTGACAAGGATCTAAGTTATTGTTAATAAGCGATAAATCTCTAAATTTTTCAAAAACGTCTGACAGTAATAAAACATCCGCTTTTATATATAACTCCATGTAGTCTTTGAGAGTTTTACATTTAAAATGTGTCCAAACATCTTGTGCATGTTTATAGTCGTCTATCGAACATTCTGTAAATGTTAACTTGTTGAAAAACACTTCCCTTGGAGGTAAATGTTGTTCAGCTAATTTTTCGAATGATGATATGTACTCGTAAGGAAAAACTCCTTTCCGAGTCATACGTTTGAAATCGTCATCATTTGGAAATTCTGCTTTAGTGGCCTTAAATGCATTTTGCGGAAGGTTTTTGGCAAAAGCATGCAAACTTTTAGGCATGAGTCTGAAACTATCCAAAAACCTCAACTCAAGCCTAGTCACCCTCTTCTTTTTCTCGGGGTTTTTAGAGTGTTTAGATTTAATTGTAGACCTTTTCGATTTTTTTTAGACTTCTTGTCTTGGAGTTCACTCATTTTAATTAAGAATGAGATGGAAACATATAATTCCTTATTTAATGGTAATACTTTAATACGTCCCATAAAATGTCTTAATTCTTTAAACAACAAGTGGCAGTCATATTTGTGAAATAAAATTGGTATAAATTAAGGGACTATATATTTAATATTACAGTTGCTATGTGCCGCCCCACGATATTTTTCCCCTTAAGTGACAGTGATCCCTTACTCTGTCAGTACCTAATTCTTTTTTTGCAGATATGACATGCCCTACTCCTTGTAAACTCATTTAGTTCTTCCTGCATTAAAGGTGCCATAGGTACAGTTTTAGACAAATGGTTATTGTATATAAGTTTGCAATCCCTAATGAAGGGTTCTAAAAACTTTGCTTCCGCATTGGGGCCACTATACGAATAAAATTTACTTAATCTATCATCAAAACTACACTAAATATAATAGCTGAAAACTCAAGGTACATGTTTCTTTTCAGTTACCGTTTTAGTATTGCCGCTCCCAGTTGTACAGTTCTCTAAAACACATTCGGCATCCGCATATACAAAGCAAAAGTCAATCTTTCTTGCTTATAATAATCCTTAAATTTGAGGAGGTTGTTTCCGGGTTCAGGTACTTCGGACACTACGCCACCACACTCCTCCTTATGTTTATCGCATACTGCTTTAACTGTGAAATGTTGTACAAGCCCATTGCAAAAATATAAAGAACCTTTATGTTTTGTCAAGTGCGATCGTATTAAACTGAAAGAAAACAAATGTAAATTTATTAGTTAGAAATGTTCAGTAATTATACAATTATGTTGTATTACCATGGCAAATCCTTAATCCTTATGTAATAGTATTTGTCTACCTCATGCAATAATATCAAATTGATGTGATGACATTTTTCTTTGATTGTTAGGTAATAAGGTCCAGCGATCCTTTTCTTTTCGTATCCAAATACATTTACACTAATTTTTTCATTGTTGGCTTCGAATATTTTGATGTTCTTTAGAGCCATTGGGAAACTTAGACCTCTAAAATCTACAATCATTCCTGATTGAAGAGTGATTACTTCCAGCCTTACATTAATATTGTATGCTTCAGGATTCGTTTCATCCCCCATAGCCGGTTCACCCAATGCAGCCGCCACAGCCAATTTAAAACAAAATTCATCGTTGTTCCTTATGTTTAGACATGCATTCTTTTTAGACAATGAATTTGGTACCTTTGACTGGTATCGTGAGAAAAGTACTTTAAGTCATTTTATACTTGCATTGTTCACCATACACAAATTATTGAAATAAAATATTTTTATTTATTTTTGTATTTTATTTAATTTATTTAAACAACATTATAGAAGAAAAGATATACATTTTTGTTATTTTAAATAAAACTTGTGTTTTATTTACAAATCTAGTTTACAAAATCTTTTTCATCTAAATGTAAGGATGGTGGTTGAAAATTACATATATCTTGACAATCATACTCTACACTATTATTGTCTAAATAGCTTAACAATGGTAAGTTAGAGGTATTTTTTTCACTGCTATCATTATTTACATGTTGAATATTTACATCCGTATTGGCATTGATTTTATAGTGGCCCCAAGCATATGTATGGACGCCGTCTTCTCTAATATATCTTTTATCGTCTTGATAACTGAGACATACTTTAGATATTTTATCGGTATAGATATCATGTTTCCTAGACCTAAATGTATACATACTCTTTTGATTGATTTTCTTATTATACAAGCAATCTCTGTATGTGTCAATAGTATACTTTTTTAAAACAGATTTTTTGACACCCTTTGATTTTTTTGACTCTTCTCTATCAGCTGCATTAATGGCATACATCTACACATTCCATCATTATTCTTCCGCTTTTTTGGTCCTTCATCATTCCTATTACTTTCTTATTAACGCATGGAATATTATACATGTTATTTACAGGAAAGTCTGATGTGTCAAATCTGCTTCTTATATCTTCTTCAGTAGATTTTCGATATAGATTTCTTCCATTAAATGTTAATATTAGAGAATCCGTATCCATATAATTAACTGTAACGCTACCCCATACTTAACTTTTATAAAATCATAAAGGAAATGATACATGACCTGCTTGGACACCTCTAAAATACAAAAACCTAGGTAGATGTGTTTATCATACTTTACTCGCATCCTATTCAGTTGTATAGCAACCATATTCTGAAAAATGTGACACGCTATGGAAGTTAGGTTTGGATATTAATACTCTGGCACCCGACCTGTTTCCATATGATTCTCAATGTGTACGTATTTCAACATTTATTCTTTTGTCGACATTTTCCATTGTCTTACCATATACAGCATTGTTCATAAATTTATAACAATCCTTTTCAAAAGCATTTGTAGCTTTTGCTCGAAGATCGTTACTTTTCATAATGTATTTCTCAAGCCACTTTGACTGGTTAAACTCTAAACAGGTATTGATCCTCTTAAGAATTAACCCATGCTTCATACATTGTTGTAGCACTCTGTAATGGATGGTATATGCCTTTTGTCGGTTAAATCAGCAACCAATTTTTTGGTCTTGGATCCCCCAACACGTTTGTTCTCTGGACAGAAGGGTAAATCATTATGAAGATCTTGAGGGTAACTCAAATCTACATTTAAAATGTACCCTTTTGGAGAATTTTCACGAAACGATAATATATCATTTATATCTCTAAATGTTTCTTTTATCTCTTCCTCCGTTAAAAATCTAAACCCGCTATGTGGTAGTGGATCTGTCATTGCCTTACCATACAAATTATTTACATCTAAGTAATATATATGCACCTCCGGATTACTTGGGCCATAATTAGCCATTCCTTCACTATTAGCTATAGAGTGTCTCTTCGAACATTCAGTAAGTCCACCTCTAATAGCATTCTTACAGAAATTGTACATATTAATGTCTGTAAAATGTTCAAGCTCGATTTCTGTACATAGGAGCATAGCAACCCAAGAAAGAGAAGGTGCTGTAAAATATTGACAAGGATCTAAGTTATTGTTAATAAGCGATAAATCTCTAAATTTTTTCAAAAACGTCTGCCAGTAATAAAACATCCGCTTTTATATATAACTCCATGTAGTCTTTGAGAGTTTTACATTTAAAATGTGTCCAAACATCTTGTGCATGTTTATAGTCGTCTATCGAACATTCTGTAAATGTTAACTTGTTGAAAAACACTTCCCTTGGAGGTAAATGTTGTTCAGCTAATTTTTCGAATGATGATATGTACTCGTAAGGAAAAACTCCTTTCCGAGTCATACGTTTGAAATCGTCATCATTTGGAAATTCTGCTTAGGTGGCCTTAAATGCATTTTGCGGAAGGTTTTTGGCTAAAGCATGCAAACTTTTAGTCATGAATCTGAAACTATCCAAAAACCTCAACTCAAGCCTAGTCACCCTCTTCTTTTTCTCGGGGTTTTTAGAGTGTTTAGATTTAATTGTAGACCTTTTCGATTTTTTTTAGACTTTTTGTCTTGGAGTTCACTCATTTTAATTAAGAATGAGATGGAAACATATAATTCCTTATTTAATGGTAATACTTTAATACGTCCCATAAAATGTCTTAATTCTTTAAACAACAAGTGGCAGTCATATTTGTGAATTAAAATTGGTATAAGTTAAGGGACTATATATTTAATATTATAGTTGCTATGTGCCGCACCACGATATTTTTCCTCTTAAGTGACAGTGATCCCTTACTCTGTCAGTACCTAATTCTTTTTTGCAGATATGACATGCCCTACTCCTTGTAAACTCATTTAGTTCTTCCTGCGTCAAAGGTGCCATAGGTACAGTTTTAGACAAATGGTTATTGTATATAAGTTTGCAATCCCTAATTAAGGGTTCTAAAAACTTTGCTTCCGCATTGGGGCCACTATACGAATAAAATTTACTTAATCTATCATCAAAACTACACTAAATATAATAGCTGAAAACACAAGGTACATGTTTCTTTTCAGTTACCGTTTTAGTATTGCTGCTCCCTGTTGTACAGTTCTCTAAAACACATTCGGCATCCGCATATATAGCAAAGGTCAATCTTTCTTGCTTATAATAATCCTTAAATTTGAGGAGGTTGTTTCCGGGTTCAGGTACTTCGGACACTACGCCACCACATTCCTCCTTATGTTTATCGCATACTGCTTTAACTGTGAAATGTTGTACACCCCCATTGCAAAAATATAAAGCACCTTTATGTTTTGTCAAGTGCGATCGTATTAAACTGAAAGAAAACAAATGTAAATTTATTAGTTAGAAATGTTCAGTAATTATACAATTATGTTGTATTACCATGGCAAATCCTTAATCCATATGTAATGGTATTTGTCTACCTCATGCAATAATATCAAATTGATGTGATGACATTTTTCTTTGATTGTTAGGTAGTAAGGTCCAGCGATCTTTTTCTTTTCGTATCCAAATACATTTACACTTATATTTTCATTGTTGGCTTCGAATATTTTGATGTTCTTTAGAGCCATTGGGAAACTTAGACCACTAAAATCTACAATCATTCCTGATTGAAGAGTGATAACTTCCAGCCTTACATTAATATTGTATGCTTCAGGATTCGTTTCATCCCCCATAGCCGGTTCACCCAATGCAGCCGCCACAGCCAATTTAAAACAAAATGCATCGTTGTTCCTTATGTTTAGACATGCATTCTTTTTAGACAATGAATTTGGTGTCTTGATATATTGTGAGCCACGTGTTATCTTAGCTTTATTTATATTTATGTCAAGCTTTAATATTTTCGCCAAAGCCCAGCCTGAATCTCTTTCTTGAAATTCTGACATTTTGCTAGGTATATTGTCCACGTGATTAACCAAAGCATCATTAATATCATCATTTCCACATACCAACGACATTTTGAAGATGTGACAAAATGTTTTTCGGGTTGTTGAAGGACCATCATCTTGGTATCTATTTGTTGTAGTCTCATCTTCTTCTGTTGGCTTTACGTATTCACCTACAAGCTCTATATTAAATTTATTTGGGGTCTCATTAGATTGATTCTCCTTGATCAATTTACTTATCGGGTTCCACGCTTCTGACAAAAATTCATTAGGCAATAATATTCCTCTATTGTTGATATATTCGTATGTGACAATGTTGTTGCCAAAGGAGTTTCTTACAATATTTATATTTCCTCCAAAAATTTGTCTAACAACATGTCGGTGATCATCACTACGAATATGTGCTGACATATTTTGCATTATTTTTTGCACTCGTTGCAGTATCTGTTACTATTTTGCTCATTATTCTGGTGTTGCTGGATTGTAGCTTGTTGTATGATAGGTTGTGTGTTGGTTGGATTACAGGTTGTAGTGTGGAGGTTTGTTGGTTGTATGGTTGATTGATAATGGGTTGTCCCATTAGAGGCTGTTGGATGGTTGGTAGCTGGATTTAAGGATGATAGAACATAGGTCGCTGGATCATATTATATGCATAATAGTTTTGTTGTTGATGTGTATTATTTAATGCGTTTACACTTGATGTAGGTTGTTGCATAATGTAATTATAACCCCCAAACTGATTTTGCGAATGTTGATGCATATAAATATGAATAAATTTATTTTGCACAGGTTCATGCATATTATTATAATTGCTGTATTGGGCTTGTTAATGTTGTTGCACTGTTTTATAATAGTCCACCGTATGATTTTGTGTTGCTTGTTGCATATTATTAAATGTAAATTGATTATACATAGCAGATTCCGGTCGAACACGTTGGGGTACATTTAGAATATAACTGTTTACACTTTGTCCATATTGTTTTTGTATATTAGCACTTGATCTTTGATAATTTTGATTTGCACTGGTTTGCACTGGTTCTCATGATGAAATTAAAGAGCATACGCATTATTGTAGAGTTTTTTTTCAAATATTATAATGCTTGTTAACATGTTTTGAATAGTCACACTTAATAGCAAAGGTAATAAGGCAAAATTCGCATGTATATGATGCCATTTATGGTTTTTCTAATTTTTATGTGTCTACTGTGATGCTAATGTATGAAACGCTGATAAGATACTCAGATTCACCTTTCCTAAAAGTTTTCATGCCCTAGAACTCTATTTCATCATATTATTTTCCCTTAAGATGTATACTGATCATTTAAGAAGCGGTAAGGAAGATGACTTGTCTAATGTAGAAAAGTAGACACGTGTAAACATAAAAAAGAGGATCAATTTCATAGTGGATAAAGAGACAACCCTACATTAAAGTATTTGGGTTGCCACACCCAAACACACGTGCGTAATTGCAAAATTCTCCTACGGCTAGGGATCAGAGGAAATATCTAGCCCAATTTATAAACGCCACCGCATGTAATCGTGATAAAAAAGATCAATTACATTTTGAAATTATGTTGACTAGTAAAAAGGGCAAGTGTTAAAATATGTGTTCGCATTAGTTACAATACAAAAAAAAATCAAAAAAAGGTAGACACTAGGAAGCTAAACATCATCAACATACAAAATGGGTACACATCTAATAAACTACAACAACAGCAACATACACGGAAGGACAAACAGTGCGATATATTAAACACACAGACACACAAAAACATACAAGGACGGACACACGCTCCCACAGTAGCAACGCAACAACATACAAGAAAGGACACACAGCATGACACGATCATAAAAAAGGTAAAAAAATCACTTTTCAATCTTCAACAACATTACGATGGATAATGCGAACAAGTACCAATTACAAGGGACAAAGATTTGTCCTGATAACAAAAAAAAAAAACACGACGACCAACAAAAAGATCCTTCTAAAAATTTTCCCATGGAAAATGCGAACAAATGTCATTTACAAGGGATAAAGATTTGTCATGATGGAGGAAAAATTGCGGACGGACAAACAAAAAGGACACAAAAAACATTCACATTGGCGATCACACAAAAAGACTCAAGATCATTTATTCGCGCTATTATGACGATATGCAAACAAGTGGATGGGGGAATAATCAAAAGGTCACTACGCACATTCAATACCAATGAACGCCTACATTCCCCCACCCCATCATTTTTAAAACATGTCAACGGCTATTGACAGTTTGACAGGCTTTAGCCTCCTTGAAGCTAAAGATCATAAATCAAAGCTTAATTGCAGCCCCAGTCGGTCCCTACTAGTGAGAGAGGAGAGAAAGCGCATATGCCTTTCTCTTTTACCACATCCCAGTGGGAAAATGTAATCGATGGGAATCGAGCGGGTAATACAGAGCCACTATGTTTTATTGATTACCGAATACATTATTCGTAACACGGCGCATGTCCTAGGAAAATAATATATTCCTTTATAGTATACATAGAATGCAATGTGTAATCTATGGATTAGAATATACTATTTTATAGTTCAGTAGGAATATCTAATATAATTTATATATTGGAATGCATCGTATTATTTATGTATGCTCTTTTTTCAAATTATTTATTCCCCCAAAATTAAAATTGAACACCATTTATTTTGATTAATTGTTATTTATATTTCGAACACAACACAAATAATGAAATTAAATAATAACAATACAATAATTAAAAATAATAGGATTTTCGTCTGCATTTCACCAAGTTTTTTCTTGTTTTCTAATAATCTTCTTTAAAGTCTTAAAATAAATTTTATATAATTATGTCTTCACTTGAGCACGACACAATCAAAACTAAAAAATTTTTGCTCCGACATGAAGGCATCGGCAGATAACGGGACTACAAAATAAAAAAAGTTGAAAAAACTGAAACACTGCATTCCCTTGTCGTATATTTTGGGAATGTAATAGGTAATTAATATGCATTTTTTGTCGAGTGGAATTACTCACTCGATTCTTTAGGGTAAATTATAGAATATATCTCCTATAATGTATTTAATATTTTTTCTTTCAGTCCAATTCACTTATTCCCTCGATTCTTTCGGATACGTTTTGTAACGTTTTGCGTATAATGCATTAATAAATATATTTTCAATGTAATATGTTCCCAATTTTCCCACTGGGATGTTACCAGAAAAATTTCTGCAGGTAAAAAATGGTAGAACTGATTTTTCGACTTTTGTTTGACGATTATTTCACAATGAAGAAACAAATGAACGAAAAACACAAGAAAAAGTCGAACGCTGACAAAGCAAAATTTAAAACTGTGAAATAAAAGTAGAAAATTGATTTTGTTATGTTTATTTTTGACATTTCTACCAGATCTACCATTTTCCGTTCCTTTACTTTACTGGTATAAATGTTCTTGAGAGAGCAATTTTGACACTCTTCTCTCTTACCACTGTTTTCATTAAAAAAGTAAAGGAACTAAGCTGCATTCACGGGACACATTGGCTTACTTCCGAAACGTCAGTCGCTTTGCAGTTGTGCATGAAACTAGGGGTTCTTAGATCGAGTTCCCCACTACAGTAATTTCATAAAATTACTCTAGTAAGGAACAAAAAAGAAAAATAGTAAAATAAATAAATGGAACCTTTCATTGAATAACAATTGAACACCCATAAATTCAAAAGGGAACAAGGAAAAAGAATTACACATTAAGGTGGTGGGTTCGATTCCCCGGCCAGGCAACAAACATCAAAAAATTTTCAGCGGTGGCAAAATTCCCTCAGTGACGTTGGCGACATTTCCTGAGTATTTCAGCCATGCGCCGTTCGGACTCGGCGATAAACAGTAGGTCCCATATCATTGAGCTAATATGAATCGGGGTGCATTCATTGATATAAGAGAAGTCTCCCTTATCCCTACTGGGATGTTGGTGGAACATTTATATATATATTATATATATATATATATATATATATATATATATTATATATATATATATATATATATATAATCTTGTATGTATACTGGCGGGTTTTTTTAAGCAGCCAACAACCCAAATAAGTTTAAAAGAAATAAAAAAGTATACAAACAGAGTGCGGCACAAGTGTTTAGATACAAAAACTTCAAAATATAAAAATAAATTATTGACAAAAAATTTAATACAAGGCAGTGGTACAAAATTAGCACAGTGGAAAAAATTACGAAAACAGAAAATTGGAAAAATTACAAAATTAAAAGACACAAAACATTGTTTACTCCTTGGTAAACATCTCCAATTTTTCCCACTAATAAATTAAATTTTTTTAATAAAATATTAACACAATGACTACGGGATCAAGTCTGACTATTTTTAAAAGCAAAAAAAAATCATATAGTCGGACGGACGAAAAAGGAGGAACACGCAAAACAGGAACATCACACAAGGATGATGCAAAATACCGCTGAAACAACATGAAGTAAGCATTCTAGAGTTTCAGTTCAATGTTCTAAAGAATTGTTGAGAACCTTATTTGGAAGATTTTTGCAAAAGGTTACGTGGGTCAACTCCGAATAGTTTAGGTGATGCTGACCAGAATTGCAGAAATTATGTAAAATTCTCTATATTTTATCGATTTTGGTGCCCTAGATGGAGTTTTTCTTACGTATTTTGTTCCAAAGAAATAAGTTCTACTAGTTTAGGGCTACAATATTGCCAAAGACGGCAAAACCAAAGTCCTAATCGTTTCTGATATAAAGGCCCGATAAATCCAAAAAAAAACTGTAGTTTTATCCCGGTTTAGATGAGGCCATAAAATCTGAACTGGAACTGACAGCACAAAACCCTACTAGGGTTTTGTAGACTCAATGTGTACTTTCAAAAAATGCATACTAGAAGTTGTTTGCATTTTCAGTGTTGCATAGTGTAAATAAATAAGTACAACGTTAGTGTAGCAAATGTCGTGCTATCCGAATATGAACTCATTAAGAAATTTATGTACAAGTGCAAACAATTTATTTAACATATATTTTGAAGATATTCACTTATAAGGAATTGTGTGAACAGTTTTTTTTTAAAACAGTCAGACGGATGACGTTTTGGAATATGTCCAGAGTAAGGTAAAACGATGTAGCAGAGAAATTAAATCAGAATGGAACGACAAAGTAAACAAATTCATCAAATGCTTCAACAGGCATTACAAAAAAGTTGGATGCCCGAAAGTCAGATTGCGAAAGCTAGTTAAATTGCAAATTTAGTATCCATCGATTACCAGAGAATCAACCCCAGTCGAGTCGGAAACTTCAACATATCAATGAAAAACTTGGAAGTGATACCGTTGCTGAGAGCTTGTTACATCAATTGCGAACAAACCAACAGCGAACTGAAGCACATATCGTCCGAAAAATATTAAAAGCTAGTTCCGCTAGAACAAAACGGATAATAAATGATATTCTCACTCCAACTGATGAGAAACAGTTTTCAAATGAAAAAGCTTTTGCAATGTTTTTGGATTTAAAGCTAACAAAGCACCAATATATGGAGCTCAGATTGCGTGGGGTTGAAAAGGGTGCAAATCTGTATCCATCTTATCACAACATAATTGCTGTAAAAAGGATAGTTTGCCCCCAAAAAATACTATTGCAATTACGCCTAGTTCAGCAGATGCACCACTTCAGGAGATGCATAACCACACAGCTTGCTACAATCATTTAAAGGAAATGATCTCTTTTGCAAATGGGAATGTAATGGTTTATCTGGACAAAAATAATATAAACAATTTCTATGTGAAAATGCTTCAGACACTGATACATATGTTCATGGTGTCATTTGTACCTTTGCGCTTAATAAGGAAAACTAAAGATGCGGAGCTATGGACTAGCGCCATCATCAACGAAATATTGCAGTCCAATTAAATTTGGATTTAAAGAAGAAACTCGGAAAACCATTAAACAAGCCGTTAGTGACATAAAAACACACATTTCATCATTGCAGCTAATTGAAATAAACTTTGATGAGCAGAATATTGAAGTTGTCTGACACTAAAAGTTCATCCAGCTGCGTATATGTCGGACCACATCAAGCAACTTTAACGAACTCCCCGAAAAATCATTGGGTAATGCTGATGCATATGAATTTCGATTGTCGCCACTGCAAACAAGAATATGATTCATGGAACCATTCTTAAAATTAGTTATGATTGGGAATTTGGATTCGATTATAAGCAGTGACACAAACAAGGAGTTATGGAGTTTATAAAAGAAACTTGTTCAGTGTGAGTTTAGTAAATACGGCCTGATAATAGACCAACCAAAACAAGGAACTGGAAATACAAATGATGGGAATACAGCAAAAATGTTATTTTCAGACCCGAAAAGAGCATCTGCAATAACTGCTGTCGATAAAAATCTAACGTCAAGATTTAAAACGATTGCCGATATAAGTAATTGTGTGTAATGAAAAAATTGAGGCAATACAATTTTAGGAATATACCAAGGAAACTGCATGTATATATAATACAAAATACCATGGAGCAGATGTCATTCAGCATCATTTAGTACCAATCGGAGATCTATCACAAGAAGCTCAGAAAAAAAAAGATTACAGATTCTATAGAGTACAATACAAGAAAATCATCACGATGTGCCAACAAAGATTTATTTATAACTAGCAGACTCCGGTCCGCATTGCTGTCCCGTCGTAATGAGTTTTAATGGCAACATTTTATGGACTTTATGCTTGACAATTCAAAAATAGATATTTTCTACCTCACTTCTGCATATCCAGTCAAGGTGACAACGCTGTGCGACGGATAGTTCGAGATGACCTGAGAGTGGCCATCATTGACAAGGCTGACCCCAATGGAAGCATCGGTATGGGTCACTGGTTGCAAATCGAGGGTCATCCTAGAGACGTCCTCATCTCAGACGAGGTTTATCGCAGCAAGGTGAAGCTCGGTCAATCGGCCCTCTACAAAGGGGTCAAGGTTAGCAGTTGTGAGAATAAGGAGTCTGTCGACTTCCCTAAGTCCACAAATAATGGTCTTGATCCCCTTTGGGAGGGGAGCGATCTGGTGGCAGTTAGCGTTGCTGAGATTCCGTGTGGGATGATCACTTAAGTATGGGTCCCTCCTCCATCCATGGAGCTGGATAAAATACTGAAGTTAGTCGATAAGCAGAACGACGGTCTTCGTACTGAGAACGGGAGAATTCTCGGTTCTTATCCGAAGAACGGTGGTCTTGTCATCCGTTTTGCAACGGATGAAAGCACTAGTAGGAGGTAGGCAGCATCAGCTCAGTGTGGTGCAGATTAATCTGCATCATTGTAGAGCTGCTGCTGCCGAACTCCTTCTAACTCTCTCGACCTCAAATATTGATATTGCTTACTTGTATAACAACAAGTTTGCTGGATTGAGCAATAACAACTACACTGTCCTCCCCGCCTCGAACGGAGACAAGACGAGAACATGTGTAGTTGCAAAAACAAAACTTCAAATTAATGCTCCTCTTCAATTTCAGTAGGCAAAACATCACAGCCATAAGGATGGACGGAGGGCATAGAAAACCCATTAATGGCCTCTGTAGAAGACCCCGACCCACCTGGTGGCATCGTGAAGGAACTGATGGACGAAATGAGGAGCATGGGCCACGTTATTCTTGGATGTGATGCAAATGCTCATCACTTCCATTGGGGTAGTAGCGATACCAACACTAGGGGGGAGTCCATTTTCAAATTTATTTTGTTAAATAATTTAAGAATCTGTAACAGGGGTACCACACCTACTTTCCAAAAAAAAGTTAGTGGGGAAGTCATAGACATCACTCTAACAAATATGGATGACTCCGAAGTTATGGACTGGAAGGTATCTGAAGAGTGTTCTTTTTCTGATCACAAGATGATATTCGGCAAAGTCCCTATAACTATGGAGAGACTGGAACAAATTCATTTCGCTAACGACTTCAGTACTGAGCAATCCCCAAAGGTTGTCTTCAGCAAAGGAAGTCGAGGGAACTATAAATGTCCTGAGTAAGTCACTCCTGAGATGCTATGAGTATTCCTGCCCAATTACCTACCCTGGGAAGAGATCTCAGCCGGTATGGTGGAATAAAGTCCTGGCTAACCTCCGCAGGGCAGCCAGGAAATCATATAATAAAGCCAGTAAATCTGCTATCAGTTCAGATTGGGATACATATAGGGTTAATTTCAATAAGTACAAGAGTGAAATTAAGAAGGCTAAACAGAGATCTTGGGCCTGCTTCGCTGAGTCTGTAGAAGGAGTTAACGAAGCTGCCAGGTTTGGTAAGATTCTATCCAAGGACCCCAAACCCATGGGTGGTATCTAACGGGAAAACGGCACGTGGACTAACTCTGGTCTAGAGACCCTAAATCTGCTGTCAGAAGTGCATTTTCCAGGCTGTACTGACCTTGATGCTGATTTGCAGCAAACAAATCAAAATCAGGGCTGCACGGCACCGGACGAGTAACTGATTGATAGATTAACCAACATCCCAAGACTTAAATGGGCGATAGACAGCTTCCAGCCTTATAAATCCCCTGGACCGGATGGTATTATACCGGCTATGCTGCGAAACATGGCTGAATCGGTATTGGCGACCCTAAAGGAGATATATAGGGCTTGCTTGCGTGTGTCGTACATACCTAATGCATGGAAGGAGGTAACGGTGACTTACATCCCCAAAGCCGGGAAGCCAAGTCACACAATACCTCCTCTGGCTCCTTGTAATAATTGAAATTCTTGTGAATTTCAACCAGCTAACGACGAAAGTGGTAGCTTATGCTACCGATGTTGTCATCCTCATTAGTGGCAAGTTCATACCTTATGCAAAGTGCTTTAGTGCAGCTGTCTCGCTGGGCTCGCGTTAATGGACTGGGAGTGAATCCAGCAAAGACAGAACTCGTACTATACACCAAGAAGCGCAAACTTCCCGAGTTCCGACTACCAGAACTGGACGGGGTTGCCTTAAGACTTTCTTCGGAAGCCAAATACCTCGGTGTGATCCTGGACCAACGTCTAAGCTGGAAAAGGAACATTGAAAAGAGGGCGAAGAGGTGTTTTATGGCACTCTATTCCTACAAGAACTCCACTGGCAAAAGATGGGGCATCAGACCAAAGGTCATACACTGGTTGTATGAAACAGTTGTTCTACACATACTTACCTATGGCGGGCTTATCTGGTACAAAGAGCCGCATCCCGGCTCATTTCTGGGACTATCAGAAGCACACCTCGAGCCGCCTTGAATGTGATCCTTTATCTCCATGCTTTGGATATCCTTTTAGGCTCAGACAGACAGGGCTGTGGCAGTACTCACAATTTGGACATGCAAAGGTCCTATTTATTTTTAATGAAATACTTGAGTTCAGTGGACTTAATCACGTCAGTGATTACATACCCACTTCACTCAACTTCAATCCAATAAACGTGACAATTCCTGCAGGGATGCCTGGGCCAGTGGCAACCCTCTTCTTGACGGTCTGGCTATCTATACAGACGGCTCTAAGATGGAGGATTATACAGGAGCCGGGGTCTACTGCGAGAATCCACCAATTAAGCAATCTTAAAACTCAATGATAATTGCAGCGTCTTTCAGGCAAAAATGCCATCAGGAAAGCAGTGGAGCTAGTCAAAGAACTTGAGAGCAGCCTTGAAGGATCAGTGACAATATTTGTCTACAGTCAAGCAGTACTTAGGGCCCTCAAGTCGTGGACCATAAATTCAAAAGCGATCCTCGACTGCAAAAACGCTCTTCTTGATGTACGTGATATCGTTGTTCTTTGCTGGGTCCCAGGACACAGTGATATAACGGGGAACGAAGAGACGGATCAACTAGCACGGGATGGCTCTCAGTCGACTGACTTACCAGTAGAGTCATCTATCAGACCACCAAAGTGCTACTACATCCGGAAACTTCATGGTTCCTTTCTTGAGAAAGCAGGGCAAAGATGGAAAACGGAGCCTGGTTGCAGGATATCCAAGACAATCTTGCATAACTACTCTCAATACAGAACCAACTCCCTTTTTCACTAAATAAGTTAGGTATAAAAACCACTGTTGGACTTATTACCGGTCGTAGCATGGCCAGATCCCTAACTTCAGGATGGGACAACAGTAGTGCAGACTACTGTAGGCTATGTCAAGACCCAGAGGAAACAGAGACGGTCGAACATCTACTATGTAGGTGCCCCTCGCTTCTTACGATGAGACACCGATTCTTTGGTAGATATGAGATTTCTTCTCTGACATAGATCCCATGTACATATCCCAATTTGCCAAAAATCTTACATGGCTTGGCGAACACATCTAAATCTATTTGTCTGCTTCTCCCCACAGGAGGATAAACAAGTGCAGCCCTCATCACAAACTTAGCAGTCACATACCCTTTACCCATAATCATCAGCCACCATTCTCACCTATACAAACATCACAGCATCATCAACTACATCAAACCACAGCACATCCATAAGCCATAACCAAACCAACAACTATCCGACTCTCCTTCTCACCAATTTACACATCACTTCAACACCTGCAATAAACCCACCACCACACACAATATTCAGGATGATCACAATGGACCTCAAGGTCTCCGAGTGGAGCAGTTGCCAGTCAATGCAGCTGCGCGTCCTTAAACCAAACCATCGTCCATTTTCCCCGTCTTTGTCCTAAAGTGGTCTGATTATACAAGTTAAAAAAAATGGTTAAGTCGAATTTTCCAGCTTATTGAGACTTATATGTTTTAATTTTTCATGACTGATGAACCGTTGAACCTCACCATTTAAGGATATTTTTAAATACATCGTTTTTCTCGTCGGGGGCACAACCACTGTTGTCTCGAAAATTAATTTTCAAGCCGATGCACTCATAAGTTTAGCAAATATAGCGATTATAAAACAATAGTCTCCCGAAATTCGTCTTCAAATATATAGCATTTTGGACTACGGGATATTCCTGAAAATTTTCTGGAAATTGCATGAAATTAGTTTTAGTAGTTTTGGAAAAAATGTATTGAAAAGAGGGGGCATTGTCCTCAGTTTTCAAGATATAACATATTTAAAAAAGCGTGCGGGGTCCAGTATTTTGACTCCAAACATGCACCTAGGGTACACACAACCCCATTGCCTCCCAAAATTTATTCTGAAACCGATATAATCATAAGTTTGGCTTATACATATAGCGTTTAAAAGTTGGGTCTATAGGCCTAAAAGAATTACCTAGATTGTAGATTAATTCGTACATTTTTCAACCGATACATTAATTTTGGCAAATATAGTGTTTTTTAAAAATACGGAATTCTTCTGGAATTCTGTAAAATATGTAGCCTGTTTTCAGGGCCCATCCCTGACAATTTCAGGAAAATCAGTTACTGTAGAAAAGATTAAAATTTAAAATTTAAAAAGTGGTCGTAAAAGTGGGCGTGGTCAAATTTTCTTTGCATAAAAACAGTTGGGTTATGATGAACATTTCAAAAAAAGAATTATCCAAATTGTTCCAGCCGTTCTCAACTGATGCCATTACCAACGAACGACATTTGATTTTTATTTATATAGATATAGCATTTTTAAAGAAATAGCGTATCGGGAAAGTTCCCCGTCCCTTCCGAAATTCAACTAAATTTGTAGCCTATCTTAACCGGGGGCCTTCCCTGTACATTCCCTGGCAATTTCAGGAAAATCGGTTCAGTAGTTTTTGTAGAAATGATAGAAATTTAAAACTGAAAAAAGTGGGCGTGGTCAAATTTTCTTTAAAATTTCTAACTCGGGTTACTGCAAACATTTCGCAGAAAAAATTATCCTAATCGGTCCAGCCGTTCTCAACTGATGCCATTACCAACGAACGACATTTGATTTTTATTTATATAGATTTTGTTGGCGTCATCTGATCCGCTCATATCTAGCATTCGAACGCAGTAAAAAGTACAACATAAGGACATGGAGGGAGAACCCAAGGGGTTGCTTGCGAACAGCAATATAAAAGAACAAAATTATCAATATTTGCAGGAAATTTTTAAGCCGAACAAATGAACATAACATTTGTTTTTGTAAATATAACTTAAGAAAAAATCTCCACAAATATAAATTAAAAAAAATAATTTTTCCATATTATGTTTTGCAAATTTTTTAATATCTATCTTTTTATATAAAATTGAATCAAAACATGATTTTGAAATAATTAATTTAAATTATTTCATTTAAAAAAATAATTATTTTTTTTTCTTTGAAAAATATTTAAAAAATGTAAACTTTTTGTTTTTATATACTTTTCTACAATTATAGTTTATTCATTTCATTGGCGTTTGACGTTTTTTTTTAATAAATAGGAAGATATAAAAACGCTCAATTTCGCTGAAAAATATAAAAAAAAACAAAGTTCAGCATTGACATTGAATTTCTCTCGACTACTGAATCAAATTTCATCAGGATTCATCGGTAATTGTGTTACCTGTCGAACAAAAAAAACATGAAAGTATCTTTATCCGTTCAAAAGTTACAGATTTTTGACCAGGAAAAACGATTCTAACGAAGTTGCGCCGACGAATAAAATAGCAAAGTCTGGTGTACAGACAAAACCAACATTATTGTTGCAATATTTTACAAATCATATGAATCTGCTGCACAGACGGAATTGAACCAACAATGTTATATTCATATATATATAAATACTTTTTAAATTTGCAATAATTTTGGGAATAATACAACTTTTTGATTTTTTTTACCCAATATATTGTCTAACGCAATTTTTATTTTTTTATACTCTCCATTATAAGATGGGGTAATATTAAGTTTGACATTCCGTTTGTAACTACTCGAAATAATCAAACTATATATATTCTTGATCAGCGTGTAATTCTACATCGATATAGCCATGTACGTCCGCCTGTGCGTCTGTGGAAATCACTCTAGCTGTGGAAATCTAGAAGTAGATGAATGAAATTTTGGTAAAATCTATTATATACGTAGGACTTTTGGTATTGAAACAGGTTATGTAGTTTCACGTTTTGTTGTTTTTTGTTATTGTTGACCTGTTGAATTTATAATTTTGTTTGGTAATAGTTTGGCTGAAGGTCATTAAAAGACTGTTTTTTATTTGGTTGGTTTAAGTTTTATTTCGAATATTTCAATTGTCTTCGACAATCATCCATCTTCAGGGATCTGTTTTAAAAACACAAATTTATAATTAAAACTTATAAAATATATAAATGTTAACACAAGTTATACTCATTTTACCTGAATTTATGGAAGAAGAGCGACTATTGTCTTTCTAATGTCAACTGAGCTTTCGTCGATGCTTATGAACTAAGTTTCTATACATATGTGCACAGTGGTCTGTGTCAGTCTTAAAATTTATTCTTTTGTCAGTCGGTATATTAATAATATGAAGCATTTCTAGGGTAAATCGTCTTTTGTAGTTATTTTCATGTGCAAGAATGTCAACGTTTTTAAAATCGACTTTGTGCCCTGTTTGTGTGCAATGAACTTCTAATGCGGTTTTTTGTTCAATAGGTTTGTCCGTTTTTTGATCATATTTGTGCCCAGAAAGTCGTGTTTTAAGTTTTGTTTTAGTCGTGCTAACATAAACCTTCTGGCATGTGCATGTTGGCTTCGTCTCCATTACAAGTTATTTTATATACTAAATTGCAGCTATCTCCCTTTTTAGTCTTAGTTTTTATTTTGCTAAACATACTGTTGACATTGTTGTTTGTCTTTAAAGCTAGTTGGTAATTGTCTTTGTTATAAATAGTTGAGTTACAGAGTCTCTCAGAAAATCCTGGTATGTACGTAAGGGACTTATATGATTTTTCATTTT
This sequence comes from Musca autumnalis, assembly GCF_047663935.1. NCBI lineage: Eukaryota > Metazoa > Arthropoda > Insecta > Diptera > Muscidae > Musca > Musca autumnalis. Next base: position 148,718,903 of record NW_027411977.1, read on the forward strand.
CCCTTTCCTCATTTTTGTTTTTCATTTTTGCGTGTTTTTTTAAGTCATTAGTCTTCTTTGGGAATTCATTTTTGGACAATATTTGCCGTACTTTTATTTCATTGGCGCCGTGAAATTGTTCATTACTTATATTTTAAGCTCGATTAATAAAGTTCGTGGCAGTGTTAATTTTAATACGTCTAGGGTGTTTAGAATGGAAGTTAATCAATCGTCCAGATGCAGTTGGTTTTTGATACCAATCTAATGTTAAAGCGTTGCCTTGTCGAATTATCACAGCGTCTAAATATGGGAGTTTATTATTATCCTCTAGTTCATAAGTTCCAAAATAGTTTCGATCTCAACTTTCTTTGCGATACAGAAAATGTCATCTACGTATTTGGTGAGTAGCTTTGGTTTCGTCGTCAATTTTTCCATCGTTGTGTCCAATAGCTCCACCATTACTATATCTGCAATTATCGGTGACGCCGGCGATCCCATAGGAAGTCCTTTCTTTGCTCGTGCACCTTGTCATCAAAAGCGAAATATCTAGAGTCCTTAATGCATAATTTCAAGATTTCCATGACTAATTCTCTCGGTATTTTTGTGTAGTTTTTAATAATAGGTCTGTCTGGTTACCCTAAAATTTGTAACAATTTGTACCAATTGTAGCTGGAAGTCGTCTGTTAACACAAAAAACCAGCAAAACAGAGCAATTCGAGAGAGACATTTTGACAGTTCTTTCACTGAGAGTTTGCAAATTCTTGCTGGACAAATGTCTTCTAGCGAACATTTGCAACTCTTCTTCTTCTTCCTGAAAACAATCAATCATCTGTTTTTAATTTTTCGTTGATTTATGTTTGTGAAAATAAAAAACAATTTTATTGCGGAAATAGCAAGTCCAATTGTATTCTTTTTTTTGTAGAACAAAGTTGCGAGGTGGAAAAATCCATTTTTGGGTCATTTTCTTTTTTTATTTTTAATAAAATACACATTTTTGCTTCCATTGGTTCCTTCATTGGCCGACAAATTGTTCTGTTTTGGCAAGTCAGCTGATTGCTTGCTGGTTTTTGCTGGGAAGGTGTCTGTTTACTTTTTATAATTTTCTAGCAAAAGAGAATAAAAACTCCTTACTCTCTGAGAAAGTTCTTGCTGGACAATTCTTGCTGGAAAAGTAACCAGACAGACTTAATATTCCATTTGTCATTTATAGTACTTAACGCTAACTGTTTAAGTCAGAATTGTTAATTGCTTTAATTTATATTTGTCGCCTTCCACATTCATTGTGTTTGAAAAAAGTATTTAGTTCTATCCTTGTTGCAATCTGCATACTCCTTTTTTATTCCAACTGAACTGTCAAAATGCAGATTCTAACGAGTATCGAATTACCGCCAACGCCACCTTTCAATGTTATTATTATTCTCACTTATCTCTCGCCTACCAACCAAACCAGGTAATCTAACTTCTCAATCTCTCCCTATTTCTCTTGTAAATATTTTTATTTACTTATTTCCCAATAAACAGAACAGAAAAAAACACCACAAAAATACCCAAAATAATTTTTCGCATATTCCCTTCTTTCGCTGGTCAATAATACACAATTATATTTACATATTTGAGCGTAAACATACGTACGCTTGGCCGTCAATCGTTTAGCCATACACACACGCTAGCTACATACATACCATTGGTATAGGCAACCGTCGCTTGCCTATTATAAACATACATACGTTTTGTTATTTCGTTTCTCTTTTATTACGTGTGCACTACACCAAGCGGTTCGGTCGATTGTGGTTAGTTAATACGTTTGTTATAAAGGAGAAATATTTTTGCTAATTATAGCTATGTTCCTTTACATGCAAGAGTCTTCAAGTTTTACCACTTGTTACTCGATAAGCGTTCCTTTACTTCAGGCACCATACAATTCATATGGGAGTAAATTGCAACTTTTACTACTTTTGCCGGTTTTACCATTTTCAAAAGTAAAGGAACAGACCATATTTTAGTAGTGGGTGTGTAGTGAACGAATATTGGAAAAAATTTAATATAGTGCACCCTACAGTCCGCATTGGTCGACATTTTTATCGGTTCGTATAAATAATAATTTTTCATATTATTTTATATTAAACTAAATATTTTTTGGAAAATTATTGATATTTTCGCTATTTTTTGATATATATAAAACTTTTTATTGATCTTTTTATATATTATTATATACAAATATTTTAATATTTCGTGCGATTTAGCAAATTTTGGTACTTTCTTTGATTTTTCGTGGGAAATAAGTTTGTTTTTTCGATATTTTTGTGACATTTCGCTCATTTTTGTTGAAATTTTTTAATTAATTGTCGTTTTGATTAATTTTTGGTGATTTCTTTGGAAAATCTTTAACGTTTTTGGAGATATTTTCAGTTTTGCCGTTGAAATTTGGTGCCATTCGGATAATTTTGTTGAATTTCGAGGAAAATTATCGCGATTTTCCAAAATCTTATTGAATTTCTTGAAATTTTAGTTAACATTTGTGTTATTTCGAGCAATTTGTTGATATTTTTGGTTGGAATTTCGGGAAATTTGAGCCTTTTGGGGCAATTCTTTGAAAGCCTCGCTAGAAATAGGAATATTTTTGTCGATTTTAATTCTTTTCTAGAAGAAATTGGTTTCTCTCGTAAAGAATTAGGTAGTTTTCGGTATAAAATTTTTATCTTTTCGACATTTTCGTTGATTATACATCATTTTTGGTCTTTGATCGAGAAAAATTTGGTTTGTTTTTTTTTTTTGGAGAATTTTTTAGTTTTTCTTGTGCGTGTGTATAAATAAAATTTACAAATATGCCATTCAGTCCCTTGGAAAGTTTTATCAGAGTTTCTGATGCCTTCGTTAGATTCGTGGAAAATATTCGGGCAATGAAACCTGAGGAAATTAATCTTTGTGCATTAGAAGTTCGTAGCGTCGAACTAGAAAAGGTTTGGAGAGATACTCAGGATAAGTTTAATTCGTGTATGCTCTATTTGGAAACGTCTGAGGATACAACTAAAGATATGATTGAGTCCGCCGATCACAAATATGAGGTCGTGCATCAGGAATATATGAAATGTTTAACAAATTTAAATGTTCAACTGTCTGAATTACGAGGTTCTAGGAAATCTTTGAACTCTTCTCGTTGTAGTTCAGTAGTTTCGCTAGCTTCGCAGCATCCCTGTGATACTCCAAAAGTATTACAGTCTAACGATGCAGCAGCATGTATAACGATCCTCCTAATAATGACAATGTTCATAATTTAGCACTACCTCCATGTGATATAGATGTTTTCGAAGGAGAATTTCAATCGTGGCCCACGTTTAGGGATCTTTTTAGCGCGGTGTATATAAAAAATTCGCGTTTGAGCGATATAGAGCGCCTTTGCCATCTCGTGCGCTAAACTAGTGGAGAAGCTCGAAAAATTGTCTCGAAATTTCCATTGACACACCGCAGTTTCGATCTAGCGTGGAATGCGTTAAAGGATAATTATGATAATCCTCGGTTACTCGTCCATAACCAAGTGAAAACACTATTCGCTTTGCCAGTCCTCCAGAATGAGTCTAGTTCGGGTTTGAAGACAATACAACGCGGAATTAATGGTTGTTTGTCAGCGATGTCAATTTACGACATCCCTACAGAAAATTGGGATCCATTTTTGGTATTTATTTGTCTTCAGCGGTTACCAAAAATTACGCAAACCCTGTGGGAACAAAGCGTTAAAGATAAATCGGCTATTTCACTTTGGGAAGATTTAGATAGCTTCTTAACGGAACGAATTCGAACTCTAATGTGTCTACATGATATGAGGGGTAGCGAACAGGCAACAAAATATAACGTAAGGAAGGTCCAAACGCACTTAACTAAATCGGATTCTTCGAATAATCCCAAGTCTCCACAAAAAACCGATTGTATTCTGTGCCCAAAACATAGTCATCAACTTTTTGAATGTCCTCGGTTCAAAAATATGTCGATCTCCAGCCGGTTTTCTATTGTTAAACGTCGTCACTTATGTGTCAATTGTTTGCGAAAGGGACACGAGGTTAAAACTTGCATAAGTAAGTTTCGGTGTTCTAAATGTAGTGGTACACATCATACGTTACTACATAGGAATGATTATTCTTCCAACCAATCGACTTCTATTACAAATGTCGTTAACAGAAATCCAAACAACGTCGAAAATAGGCCTTCTAATTCCTCAATCGAACCTTCTCTTCCTTCCACTTCGGCAGGTAACCCCCGACAAGTCTTCCACGCAGCTCAAAATAAATCTGTGCTTTTAGGAACAGCGATGGTAAATTTGATTCATTGTGGTATCTCGTACCCAGCTAGGGCTCTGATAGACCCCGCTTCGGAATCTTCGTTTCTGTCTGAGTGGCTTCAGAATCGCCTAAAACTTCCAGTTTCTTCTACGAATGTTAGTATTTCGGGCGTTAATTGTGCAATTTCGGCAAATTCTCGCAAAGTTTGTTCTATTAAAATTGGAAGTCCATGCGATCCTTCGGTTTTGTTATCAACGAACGCGTTAGTATTGCCACTAATTTCGGGAAGTTTACCATCCTTTACTTTCTCTTCAGATTTTAGTTCGCAAATACCAAATAATCGTTTGGCGGACTTCAATTTATTTGATTCTCGTCCAGTAGATCTGCTGCTCGGTGCAGATTTATATCCGAAGATCTTGTTAGAGGGATGTCGTTCCATTATATCGGGAACTTTGCTAGCACAAAATACTGTTTTCGGTTGGCTTGTCACTGGCCAATTCCATCGTCGAAAATTAGAACCTTTGCTACGACAATAATATTGAGGAAGAGGACTCTCTTAATAAAACTTTGTTGCTATTCTGGGAATTGGAAGAAACTCCTAAACGGAAAATGTTATCCCCATCTGACCGAATTTGTGAGGAAAATTTTGTTCGAACCACTCGTAGATCCTGAGTTAGGAGTAAACGGGTATTTGGGGGAATCTCGTGGTAATGTCCTCAAGCAATTCCTTCGGAATGAGGAGTCGTTATTGAAAAAACCGGATGTAAAAGTCACATATGATAAGGTTCTGACAGAATATTTATAGCTTGACCATATGAAGTCAGTTTCTGCTGCCAATACTAGCACCCTTTCGTGTTATTTGCCTCACCATCCGGCCATAAACCTCGAAAAACAGACAACAAAATTGCGGGTCGTATTTAACGCCTCGAATAAAACTTCTAACGGGAACAGTCTGAACGACATTCTACATTTCGGGCCCACTTTGCAGCTCGACCTTGTACTTTTAATACCTCGTTGGCGAGTATTTAAATTCGTTTTCAATTCAGACATAACCCAAATGTATCGGCAGATTCGCGATGACCCTCAGCACACTTCGCTTCAAAGAATCCTTTATCGGGACTCGCCAACTAAACCCGTTCAAGATTTCGAATAAGAAACAGTTACTTTCGGTTTGAATTACGCCCCTTATCTAGCTATTAGAACATTGTTGCAACTGGCGGACGAAACAGAAACTCAGTATCCTATAGCAGCGTATATATTGCGAAAATCCATGTATGTGGATGATGTATTGGCAGGAGCTCATGACCTTGAGACCGCGGTGACAGCTAGGGATCAACTTATTTCGGCACTTTCTTCGGCAAAGTTTGAGCTTAGAAAGTGGACGGCCAATGATAAGACTATTTTGAATCGTTTCCCTCCAGAACATTTGGTAGATGCGCAATTATTGTCATTCGTGGAAGCTAGTAGTTCGAAACCTCTTGGTATCAGGTGGAATGCTAGGTTGGATTCTTTTTATTTCGATGTCAAACCCATCGAAAAGAAGGCTAGTTATACTAAACGGGAAGTTCTGTCCGCAATAGCTAAGTTGTTTGACCCTATTGGTTGGTTAGGGCCAGTTATTGTCACTGCAAAAATTATTATGTAAAAGGTTTGGCTAGATCAAATCGGTTGGGACGATCCCCTTGTAGAAGCCACTTATTTGGAGTGGCGTAAATTCGTAGAGACGTATCATAAAGTAAATACGATACAAATTCCTCGTTGGATTCGATATACTCCACAATGTTCGGCGGAATTACACGTGTTTTCAGATGCCTCGATTAAGGCATACGCGGGGGTAGTATATATTCGAATTGAGGTCCCAGGTCAGAATGTGTTCGTGCATTTGTTGTCTAGTAAGACCAAAGTGGCCCCAATTGAATCAATTTCGCTCCCTCGTTTAGAGCTTTGTGGTGCGGTTTTAGCGTCGGAACTGTTAAAAGTCATCGTCAAGGAGATCGACATTGAATTTCGTCAGGTGTATTGTTGGACGGATTCAACTATTGTTTGGTCGTGGCTTCGAAAACCCCCCTCTACCTGGACCACTTTTGTTGCAAATCGAGTCGGTAGGATCCAAGAAAATGTTGGAAACCATAATTGGTATCATGTTCGGTCGGAAGATAATCCTGCGGACCTAGGAAGTCGTGGTGTACCTCCATCAGACTTAGCTACTAGTCCCCTTTGGTGGCATGGGCCATGCTGGCTCAGCCAAGATAAATCGAATTGGGCTATTCGAGACCTAACTCCACTTGAGACTGACATTGAAATGCGTTCGGTACAGTGTCTTTTCTCATTCTTTACGTCAACTTATACTGATATTCTGGATAGGTATTCGTCTTTTACAATGCTGTAGCTTATATGTTTAGGTTCGTTCGTCAGACAAACTCTCGGTACCGAGGTAGATATACTTACCCTTCGAAAAGAATTACCACTTCGAATAAATACTAAAAAAGTCCATTTTGCAAATGAGTACAAAAGTTTGATGGATAATAAACCAGTGTCAACGTCGAGTTGTTTAGCCCCTCTAAATCCCGTCCTTAATGAACATGGTGTCATGCGTATGAATGATCGTTTAGCGCAGTCATCCACAGTTTCGAACTCGGAAAGCTATCCGATTATTCTCCCCTATAGAAGTAGGTTCGTCAGACTTCTGGTGGAATATATTCACATTAAGTGCGTTCATGGCGGACTGCAACTGATGTTGCGGATTTTGCGAACGGAATATTGGATTCCAAGAGTTAGAAATTTGATACGCGCAGTTGTTCGTAACTGCAAGGTATGTGTGGTCGATAAAAAGAGACATTGTAGTCAAATTATGGCAGCTCTTCCGCCGGAAAGAACTGTCATCGATTAGGCGTTTATTACTACTGGTGTGGACTTTGCTGGTCCTTTCGAGGTCAAATGGTTTACCGGTAGGGCTTGTAAAATTACAAAAGGATACGTTTGTGTATTCGTTTGCTTCACGACTAAGGCTATTCATTTGGAGGCAGTGTCGGATTTGTCGACTGCCAATTTCATGGCCGCATTACATAGGTGAACTTAGAAAAGATTATATTCGCATTATTCGAGATAGCTGTGATTCGGCCTCTGATGCTCTTGTACATCAAGGTCTATCGTGGAAATTCATTCCAGCTGGTGCACCACATATGGGTGGTCTCTGGGAAGCTGGAGTTAAAAGCTTCAAACTTCATTTTCGGAAGCATTGTCGAAATCTTCGTTTCACTTTTGAGGAATTAGCGACAGTTTTAGCTCGAATAGAGGTTTCCCTTAACTCGCGTCTACTATGTCCTATGTCTGACGATCCGCAAGAATTAGTTTCCTTAACACCCGTTCATTTCTTAATTGGCGCGCCGTTACTTTCTCCTCCTGAACCCTTCATATCTGAACAACCGATATCGCTCCTGAATCGGTATAGAAAACTTCAAGCGCTCGCTCATTTGTTTTGTGATAGGTGGAAGGAGGAATATCTTAAAAATTTGCATATGAGGTACAAATGGAAGTTCCCGGAAAGAGAAGTACAAAGCGATGATTTAGTCGTGGTTCGGCACGAGAATCTCCCTCCGACCTCGTGGAAGTTACGTCGTGTTGACAAAGTTTATCCGGGAGTCGACGGACACGTTAGAGTCGTAGACGTACGTACGGCAAACGGCGTTGTAAAGCGGCCGGTTACCAAGTTGGTCATTCTGACCGACCAATCATCGAATGAAGAAAACTAAAACGCTTTCTTTACTTAGCAACATGGACGCCACAAATATGTTCGGTATTGATCTAATCGCTGAAATTGATAATGTTCTGGAAAAGATGGACGGCAATAACAACACTACCGTCGAGAATACTACCAAATCTGTGGACGATTTGGTAATGCCAATAGCTGCGGTGAAACTAACGGAACGATCTGAATCTGTAACTGCGGAAGATCGCCAGGTCAGGGTCGAACCCATAACTGTGGGTTCTTCGGCAACTTCGACCCCTCGCGTAACTAAGATATCCGTCGCGCTAGATCGGAGATGGAGTCCGTAACTGCGGGCTCGTCTAGTTCCTCCGTTATGTATCGAAATAGTTGTCGCGTTTGTAATAGCAGGCACTCGATTAGTACGTGCAAAGAGTTCCTGACCATGACAGTGCGAGAAAGGACACAAATCGTAGAAACACATCGGGACTGTACTCGCTGCCTAGCAAAATGGCATGTAGTAAATGAATGTCGCAGCAAGAAATGTTGTATTAAGTGTGGTAAACACAACACTCTGCTGCATTCGGGATCACTCGACATTATGAAAGACCTGGTCCGTATCCTAGTCCGTCGTCTCGTCCGAGGATTAGTTCCCAGTCAGGTGCATCCCTGGACAACCACCAGGTTTCCCATTTTGTTGGAAACTCCATTGGGGCACTAACGTTTCAAACGGTTTCGACCATATCCCCGAGCCTTGTAGTCCGTCTACAAAATGTCAGACCGTCGATTCCAATTCGAGCGGTGTTAGATCCGTGTGGAAGACAAAGCCAAATCTGTGCCTCTATGGTGTCCGATCTGAGATTGCCCACATCTAATCTCGATGGAACTATGTTCTGCCGCATTACGGTGGCATCGAACTATGACCCCTCCCAATCTCTTTCAGTAGTGGCTAGGGTGACGGATCTACGTCATGTCTTCACACCTTCAGAGCCGATCCCACCAAGTATCAAGGAGTCATTTTTGGGATTGCCTCTGGCTGATCCAAGTTTTTGCACCCCTGGGCGCGTGGCGTTGGTGTTCGGACCCGACGTGTATGCGAAAATCGTCACTTATCGAGTGCAAGCGATGCCGGGTCTTCCTGTGGCCCATTATACTATATTTGGATGGGTATTGTCGGGCGTATGCCATACCTAATTTAACATTATTTGAATTTTGGAAAAAAATACATACTTGAATAAAAATCAATAAATTGAATTGCTCACAACGCCTGCACTGTCCACCTTATTTTTTATCGTAATTTAATCAAATAGTATTAAGTATTTAATTTTGTTACAACATTAATAATGTTGCAAGGTGACCGCCAATGTTTAAGTCAGAATTGTTAATTGCTTTAATTTATATTTGTCGCCTTCCACATGCATTGTGTTTAAAAAAAAGTTTTTAGTTCTATCCTCGTTACAATCTGCATACTCCTTTTTTATTCCAACTGAACTGTCAAAATGCAGATTCTAACGAGTATCGAATTACCGCCAACGCCACCTTTCAATGTTATTTTTATTCTCACTTATCTCTCGCCTACCAACCAAACCAGGTAATCTAACTTCTCAATCTCTCCCTATTTCTCTTGTAAATATTTTTATTTACTTATTTCCCAATAAAGCAACTGCTTTTTATTTTGAATTTAATAATTAAAACGTTCGTGTTTTATTTGGTTTTTATTTTCACGCAATTTCGGCGTAAACACTAACTTTATTGGGACGCTGGGGAATAAAGATATTACGTCGAAAAATAGTAAAATTTCGTCCTCGTTTATCGTTGTATTGCCAATTTTTGTTTTGAGATCTATTGCATCTTTAATATTGTATTCGAGTCCTTTGTTAAGCTTTTTAAAATGTTTACAATAAAAAAAATTTGGATAGTCCGTATACAGGTGAATTTATGGATGAACAATTTGGTCGAAGCGGTGTTCCATCTCTGTGGATCTTAGGAATACCATAAATCCGAGGAGCAATTGATGTGTTCGTTGCCCCCCCCCCTTATCCGCATTTAATATTAAATATCCTTGTTATCTTTCATAAATTGGTTTGTTCTACCCACAGTGTCAAGTATTAGTTTATCTCTTGTGTCCAATTTCGTCTGTGTTAAGTGGTCGTCTATAAGAGAGACTAGCTTCACTCTCGCATTTTCTTGATCTTTTTTGTTGTCCACCGTTTGAATGCATTCTTCACTTTCTGCGATTACATTAAGAAAGGGGAAAGATGTTTTTGTTGTTGTTGACAGTAGCCACTGCACGTTGTTAGGTATGTTAGCGTTAGTGTTGTTGGTGAACCATTCGTTGTGTTGTTGTATGTTGAGTGCTGCTAGTTGATTCTGTTTCAGTGCTTGATATTTGTGGATATTTCCGTTTTGTTATTATTGTCATAGTGCCTACGAAGATTGTTTTCGCTCTCCATGTATACTTTGAAGTCGTTTCCGTCCATTTCTTTTTGCAGTTTTTCTCTTATTATTTCCAATATTTCAATTGTCTTCGACAATCATCCTCAGGGATCTGTTTTAAAAACACAAATTTATAATTACAACTTACAAAATATATAAATGTAACACATGTTATACTCATTTTACCTGTCAACGTCAACTGAACTTTCGTCGATGCTTATTAACTAAGTTTCCATACATATGTGCACAGTGGTCTGTGTCAGTCTTAAAATTTATTCTTTTGTCAGTCGGTATAATAATAATATGAAACATTTCAAGAGTAAATCGTCTTTTGTAGTTATTTCCAAGTGCAAGAATGTCAACGTTTTTAAAATTGGGTTTGTGCCCTGTTTGCGTGCAATGAACTCCTAATGCGGTTTTTTGTTCAAAAGGTTTGTCCGTTTTTTCATCAGATTTGTATCACGAAAGTCGTGTTTTGAGTTTTGTTTTAGTTTTCGTATAGCCCTCACACAAAGTGACGCGTCGTCGTTTTAAGGAATTGTCAAGATGTTTGTCTCATTTTACCACCGAGTTGGTTGTAATTTGGTATTTTGTGTCTCCAGAGGCTAAAAAACATTTCTAACAAAGTTTGTTTATATAGCTCCACGTTTTGGTATAGCCTCCATGTAACGCCCCATATATAGTACGCGTCACTTTAAGATATTTTGAATGTATTAGTCCCATTTGACCACAGAATCGGTAACTTTGTATTTTGTGTTTCCAGAGGCAAAGAAACATTTCTACCATAAAATGTTTATATAGGTCCACGTTTTGATATACCACCATAGGACGATATCTCCCGATTTTCGGTATTTTGAAGGTTTTAGCCTCATTATCACACCGAAATGGCTGAAAATTGGTATTTAGTCTTCGTTGAGGGTATAAAAATTTCCACCCGAAATTTGTCGGTATAGGTCCATAGCCCCCATAGAACGGTAGCTCCCGACTTTGGGTATGTTGAAAGTTGTGACCTCAATATTCCACCGATATGACTGAAATGTAGTATTTAAACTGCCATGGGCGTATAAAATACTGCAGAAGAGAAATAACGGTATAAGCTCTTCTCTTCAAATAACCCCTATAGAAGCGTACTTCCCGATTTGTGTTTTGAAGGTTGTCTCATCAGTATCCCATCGAAACGGATGAAATTTAATATTTAGTCTCCGTTGTTGGTATAAAACTTTCCACCTGAAAATTTTCGGTATTGTTCCATGTTTTTATATAGCCCCCATAGAAAGGTCCCTCCTAATTTTCGCTATTTTGAAAGTTTTAGCCACATTATTCAACGGTAATAACTGAAATTTGGTATTTAGTCTTCGCTGGAGTTACGATGCTTTCATCCAGAAATTTATCGGTACATGTCAACGTTTTATGCTGCCTCCATAGAACAGTGCTCCCGACGTTGTTAACTATCCGAATCCAGAAAATCCAGGTTTGTGTCTAGTAGGTATTGCCAATTGTAAAATTGTAAACATTGGTCAATGTTTTGGAAATAACAAAAATGTCGCCCCATATGAGCTGTTTTTGCAGATATATGTATTACTGCTGCAATAAAAGGAAGAGTTTAGTACTTTCATAAAAGAAACTAAACTAGTTGTTCCTATTCACTTCAATCCAGTTCTTGGTGGAGGGTATAAAAAGTTCGGCCCGGCCGAACTTACCTTACTTGTTTTTTTTTAATAAACTCTTAAACCATGTTTATATTATAGCCTTTTGCAGGGTTAACCTTCTTTATGAGGATTTGTTTGACGTATATGTAATGGAATTGACAATTGAAACCCAGTGGGTTTGTTAAATCCCGTTATATATAAACGTACTATTAGCATACATAGAATATTTGTCACTTTAGACCAGCGTCGCCCATAATATTTCCATCAATACTACAGCATATGTGTATGCATGGGTGAAAAAAACAACAACCACATGATATTCATCGTTTGTTTATTTACACGTACGCTGTACGTGAGAGAGAGAAGCAAATGCAAAAACAACTCAGTGGGCGCCCTCACTATACTTCTTTGCAAAGACAGCGCGACCCTGCTTTAGACAAATGTTCAGACTCTAATCCAAACAAACCTTATTTTTGGAAAAAAAAAAAACATAAAATCCTCTTAGCAAAGGATATTAAATAAAAGATTTTATGCAATTTTGAAATATTCGTTTTTACAAATCGATAATATTCGGCGTTTGGAATTTCGCGGCAACAATATACATCAAAGGCTTAAAGCAAAGCAACGCAGAAAAATAATTAAACTTAAAACAAAACACTACTGGGAAGCAGGGAAAAACTATTTGTCACGACCCACGTACTAATGATGGATTTGAATTTCCATGGAAAAATCTTACAAATCGTTACGAGAAAGTAAATGAGGAAATAAAGACACTTTTTAATCCTGGAGTTTCTGCCGCCTCAAGTCACACAACTCAAAAATTATAAAGAACCGTAAACAGTTGCATACATACCTCAAAATTGCTGGAAGTCGATGTCAATTAGATGATCCCCTCCTTATATACATTTGACTTCAAAATTACCGAGGAATTCGAGAACTCGCTCAACAACTGTAAAATACTCCCAAAATAGGAACAATTTGACACAATGGAATCTGTTGGGGATATCAAATCTTCGACTTTGAACTTTGCTCAGCCTAAACAACCCACTTACAACAAACCTCGATTTTTTACCACATTTCAAACAAATGTCACAAGGAATACGAATATTTCTCAAGGAAGATACAGTTCTTATCAGAATCAACAACAAAGTCGAGCTTAGAATAACTTAAAATTATATACAAATTGCCCAAACATGCCAAGTTTGCAAATTTAAACATTTAACAGAGATGACACGGAGTTTTTAAGAAAAAGTTTAAATGATACATTGCATTTATGCTACAACTGCTTGTCAGCGAACCATGGTGTAAAGGATTGTAAAAGTCGGTTTAGATGTCGAACCTGCACGATGAGACATCGCACTTTGTTACATAAGGGAACGGAACCCCAATCTTCAAATATGTGCATACCTAGTTTGAGTGGGGACACAACCTAGAACTGTGCCGCCGCAAATTAGTCAAAAACAATCTCGAGATACAAGAATCTTTCCAGCCATGGTGCAAATAGAAATCTTGCCTTTTTACGTTGCGATCCAAGTATAAAGGCTGTACCATCAAATCAACCACCACAAAACTTAGATAAATCACAAATTAGAGATATAACATCATCGAATACAATTCAAAGTGACACCAATTTAGAGGAAATAGCAGGTTGGACCCTCACGCTTTTTGAGGAAAAAGATGACCCTCTATGTGTATATGCATATGTCTTACGATTCCAGAAAAACGCGTGATCAAACGGACAACAACTTATTCTATAAGGGCCTGCTTTATCACAAAAGTTTATGTGTGCATTTTTATTTGTTTTGCTACCAAGTCAAAATATTTAGATCCTATGATCGATCTTTCAACTCACGCATTTTTCGCTGCTTTTTCGTGATTCGTTAACCGGCGAGGATGCCCTTCTTGCATTTATTCCGAAAATCGAACAAATTTTGTTGGCGCAGTTGACTTGATACAAAGAGATAGAATTGCGCTTATGAAAAGTTTACAAACCAGTAGAGTTGTGTCGTTCATGAACGAACCGGCTCAAAGGAACGATTCCGCGAAAAGAACGAACGGATCCGTATCCAGCTCATTCGTTTACATCGTTCATTTAGATCCCCGATGGACGAGTCATTGCTGCTTACAAAATTAGCAGCATTGGTTTTGCAGTCAAACTCTAAACAAACGCTGCGTTAGCGCAAGCAGCACAAATTTCCACACAAAACAAACAATGATTCAGAGAGCTACTCTCGCTCAGTAACTCACCTCATTCAGTAGCACATATCTTTCTTTTGCATCATTCGTTCATCTGGTTCTTTCATATCAAAACCACCCCCATTAGCACACAAACAAGCAAGTAACACAACAGTTGTGTCATTCGTGAACGAACATTTTCAAAAGAACGATTCGGTGAAAAGAACGACGGAGTCATATGCAGCAGAGAACGAACGACTTCAAAAGAAAATAACACAATCAAATGTATTGTTGAACGAAAAAGAGCCAACGAACGAACTAAACGACCCGGATCTTTTTGGTGAACGGAATGAAAAAGATCGATCCGCTCAATGAACGAGATTGCCCAACACTACAAACCAGTTCGATGGAAAGCAAGTTTTACCAAAATCTTAGCTGGAAGTTCATTTCACCTCAGGCTCCACACATGGGCGGCTTGTGGGAAGCCAGCATTAAGTTTTTAAACTCCATTTGAAGAAAAGTTTAGCAAAAATTAACGCTCAATCCGAGGCCTTTAAGTCAGCTTGCGACGACCCCAATGATTTTCGACCCTGGACTCCGGGTCATCTTCTTATAGTAACTTCCATTCTTCCTCCAGCGGAGCCTGATGTATCAAACACAGACATTAATTTAGTAAATCGTTGGAAAAGACTCAAAGTAATTTCTCAAAATTTCTGCAACCAATGGAAGTTAGAATATTTACGCGAACTCCATCGAAGAACAAAATGAAAATACTAAAAGGAAAACGTCAAAGAGGGGGATTTAGTCGTTGTTAAGGATGACAGACTCGCTCCCAATGAGTGAAAGATGGGGCGCATTTTAAAGTCTTATCAGAGCACGCATCAGAATAGACGGATACGGACATCTGGAGGCCATCTAACCAGACTGTCTAGTCGGACCCTTATTTAAAGAAGTTATTGACCGCATTCTATTTCATTTAGACACGGCAGCTTATCTTCCAAACCAGGACTATCGTTACGAAGACCGCAACCCCAGCATTCCAAACCCGCAGTCCCAACCGCCCAGTCCGCAGACCCGATCAACCACCCCCCACCAACCCACACGAAGAAGCCGTTCGGAAGCTAGAATGAACCCCCGTCTTGAGAATGAGAGGCCCAACTTCTGGCAATTTTCTTGCGGTTTGTGTCAGAAGACCACAGTATTAACTCATGCCCTCGCTTTTGGCGTCAGACCCCTTCCAGAGATATGAAGTGGTGGAGTGCCGGTGCTATTGTGGGAACTTCTTGGCTCAGAGCCATTTAGCCCGAGACCGCAGAAGTCTAATTGGTTGCAGGATGTGTGATGGTCGGCACCATACGTTACTCCCCGGCGCAAAGCAAGCAGCCCCGACTAACATTGAAGCGATTAATGCCATCGCCTGGGACTTTGTATTTGTGTCCACCGCAATGTTCAGATTGACCGCAGAGGGGATGGATGGGTTCTCAATTGTGAGGGTCTTCATCAACCAGGCAGCGACAATGTCACGGATATCGTACTTTTTTTTCGTATTGGTCTGCGGCTGTTCATTTACAGAGGGCAGTGCTTCGCCACCTTAACAATTGCGCCCCGCAGAGCCACATGGTCCCTCAGAGTCAATGCGAGGGCTGTGGACGATTTTTCAAGACGCCTCCATTCGGACCATACCCTTGCAGACCCTACAAGGGTTTTAACAAGTGACGCCTTGGCTGATCCAGATCCAAGGCGTAACACGCCAGCAGAAATTGAGTTGGGAGCTGACATTTGTACGGCGATTAGAAGAAGTGGATGTACGGGAATGTCTTTGCTGCGCCCATCAAGAATATGCCACGCGTAAAAAAAGTATATAGATTTATATACATAAAAAAGAAACAACGCAAATATACCACAATGTATAAAATAAGTTATAAACCAAAATAAGAAAATATTATTAAAACAACTATTTCCCTAATAAAAAACTACCTAAAGGCCACAATTTGCTAAGTTAAAACTCACAAATTCAAAATGAGTTAAACAAACACAAATACTTATGTACCTTAAAACTACCTAAAATATGCCTATTGAACTTGCCTAAAACGTATCTTAATTTACGTAAAACTTGCCTATTGAATTTTCCGAAAACTTGCCTGCATAAATTTGCGTACTCCAAAAATTGTGAATGAAACTTACCTTGAAATTGCCTATCTAAAACCTACCAAAATCCCAAATATTGCGACCTAACATAAATTGTAAATAAAAATCACAAATTGGATTGAAAATTAACAACAACTCTTATAACTAGAAGCTAAAAAATTGGTTATGTAAAAACACTCAGCCTTATCTCACCCCTACACACCACTAACAATCCACACTCAACATTTCTATCTTCATCTGTTTCGTCTGTGCAATAATCTGTCAGTCACTCAGTCATTACTATGCTCTTTTATATATTAAGATTATTATTTATACATTTAAAATAATAGAAAATGAATTAAGGAAAGACCTTACTTCATATATTTATGTTTCACTAGATGCAGTTAGTCTTGGGACACGATTTTGTTGACTACAAATATGCATTATTTATTAAACAGAAGTGGCGACAACGTACAGCCCTATCTTAATCGTTTGGATACAGTTATTTCTTCCGTCAGTTCTCCGTTGATACAATACAATATTTTAATGCATCTAATTTCTTTCGCTCCTATTCCAACTGACGATAGAATATCCATGAATTTGTCATGTTGTACGGTGTCAATGCCTTCACGTTTTCTATAACGCACATAAGACATCTTCATGGACATTTCTACATTTTTGACCAACAATTGAGTGCAGAGTAGTGCTTTTTGTGTTCCTTTTGCCTCTTCATGCAACTTGTGTTTCGCCCATTTATTAAGACAAATTGTCTAGTGCAAACGCCTAGTAAAAACTGTGGCAAACGTTAAGTGTCCTATTTTTTGGGAATTCTCATTATTTTATTAAGACTTAAGATATTTTTGCAAATTTGAATAACTGGAATAAACAAAATCGTTCGGTCCCACGCCACTCTTTCCCGCCCCACCCGACCGAGGGGGCCACCTCCCTATATCGTAGGGAACGCGTACACCCCATAGACCGGACTATGGAGGGTTAGTAGAATGATGGGATGACCGGCTACATATTAAATCAGCCGGCATACAGTAGAAGTAAACAAGTATATATATACACTAAATCTAATTATAATAAGGTTAGATGAAGAAGTACTAAATCACAAATCATGCATACGTGTCTGGCACTCACTACATACGCATAATAGCATTTTTTATCAAGTTTAAAGGGTCAGTAAACGATATACTATCATGGGATTATTAGCCTCATTAAATATATAAAATTTTAATTTTCTTAATTTACCATCACACAAAAATATTAGGAATGCACGCCATATACATACCTATTACACAAATTATCGAAGAATTATCAAAATCCACCAAGTAAAAACTTTTAGAAGCCTTTCATATGAAATTTTATTAAAAATATTACCGTCGCCATAAGTTAAAATGTATGACAATCTTTTACGGTTTAATTGAAAATAAAATAGGGTTTATAGAAAGATAGCGGTTGCCATCGCAGATTAGTTCGAACCGAAAGGTGCCCCTAAACTACATTCTTCGGTTCCCAATTACTTACACATTTAAAACTTTTTCATACAATTGCCATTGACAACATCCAACATTCAAAATTTAAATAAGAATAATTCATATTGTTCTCCTTTGAACGTCAAAATGGTGACAAACGTCAAATTTCCTTCTTTTGGGAATTCTCATCATTTTAGTACGACATTTTTTACAAATTATAATAACTGGAAGGAATAAAATGAATCATTAAATATATTATATTTTAATTTTCTAAATTTACCATCACAAAAAATATAAATACGTATGAACGCCATATACATACATACATACCTATTAAACAAGTTATCGAAAAGCCATTCATAGTCCCAATTTACATTGGGCGAGTTTACTTGCCGCAATTGTCATTTTGTAGGAGAGAGAGAGGTGAGGCATATGGTAACCCTTTGCCTCTCAGCACCCTCTCTCACCTACAAACTGTCAATTGCCGCAAGTAAACTCGCCTAATGTAAATTGGGACATATGCAATTTTCCTAAAAATATTAAACTCGACACAAGTTAAAGCGTATGGAATACTTTTCCAATTTAATTGAAAATAAAATATCGTCGACAAAAAAGATAGGAGTTGCCATCGTAGATTTCCTAATAACATAGCCTATGGTGATTTCGATCCGAAAGTTAATAAAACAACTCAATGGCTAAAAAATTTTGTCAACTACTTCTGTTCTTTCCGAGGAGAAGTGTTAATTGTAATCTGAACAATAATAAACCTTCTCACAGTTATTTTTTTCTAATTTTTTGTTCGAAATTATAGAAGTTGTTACAAATTCTTTTTTTATTAATACGTAAGAAAGTAATACGGCCGCTTTTCTGTCATTCACAAATAAAAACATAAACAACATTTATGAGCTGTGTTCCAGACATTGTAAGAATTCACTCAAGCATGTTTACCATTTGTTTGTTGACAAATTTATTAATAGTATCCTACACACGATAACTTTCCCAGCAATAATTACTCAGCAAGTTCCAGGAACCTCTCTCAATGAATTTTACTATTTTAAAGCTTAACACAAGTTTTAAAATTACATTTTACCAAATAAGAGCCATTATCTTATGCACAACGCTTTAAAAATGTGAAATTTTCTTGGTCAAAAATGTTAACATTTCAAGTTGTTTACATTGAACAGCTGATAATAAGTCAGCTGACCAGTAATGGAATTTTGTAATTCATTTTTCGAGTTACCGACAAATATCAATAATATTAAAATGCTTATTATTTCGGTAATTAACGAAATTTTTCGGTAAGTTAACAACCAAACTAAAGCTGTTGATTAATGCTACCGATAGCAGCAGTGTTGTCAAATTTTTTTGATACTTTTCATTCATAATTTTGCGTTTTAATGTCACCGATTTTTGTTGGTAACTCAAAAAATGAATTACAGAATTCCACTACAGACTGTCAAAAAATCTCTCTCAACTCGCTATCTTTTGCTGGATAATTTTGTTATCGAACAGCATTCAGTAAAAATTTGTACGAATTTGTACAAATTTTTGGGTTATCGTACAGACCTAAAATAAGTTATTATAAATTCGAATGTACGGTTTTTTAGAGTTTTTTCGAGGGGACGAATTTTGGCGTATACAACTATAACTAAACCCTTGTTGTTTATGTCTTTTGTGTGTAGATCTATTCCAGAACACAATATCTTTGACGTAAACTTCTAGAAATCGAAGTTTTAAAGCTAAAATCTTTTATATTTACATTTTATTCCCTTTTTGCAGAACGTTGTTATGCTCCGTGTATAACTTCTGTATGAAGTGAATTTAATTGTATGTCTAAAACAAACAAAAATATTAACACTTCTTAAAAATATTGTCATACAGGTTTATACGTCTACTTTTTTATATTTTTTCGGGTATTGGAATAGTTGTTGATTAGATAATGATTGATAATTGATTTGATGATAATTAATGAAGAATCGGAATGAATACACATCCATTCCTGCAAGGAATCTGCATTATTTTTGGAGTATTTTTAATATCAAAAGTGAGTTCTTCGCTGTTCGTCCCAAAATTTCAATTAATACTTTTACAGGTATACAGCTAATCTCTTATAATTTTGAATATGAGAGATTGTACACACAGCATATTTTATACTGTGACTCTATTTTTTAAATAAATCCATCCAAACGTATTGGATGCACTTGGCCTTTAATAATAATATAATTTTCTTATGATGGTAAAATTATGAATTTTGAAATTAAATTTATTATAGGTTTGCAGGGAAATAAGCCTGGGAATCTTTATACTTTTCTTCAAGAAATGATCGGTATGTCTTGGATCCAACCCTGGCGCTCAGAAATGATTATAAAAATCTGCATCGACAAAATCTTTCACCAAAACAATGTCAGTATAAATGGCTATTTGCCGAAATTCCACTGCTATCCATCTACCCAATTCATAGAGTGCTCATGGTTACATATGGAGCGAATCAGAGCTGACATTGTTGATTTTTTTTCAGAGCATTAATATATTGACTAGTAGAAAAAGTATTTCTTGTGACATCGTAACGATCCATGCACACAAAATTATATTTAAAATGCATAATGCAACGTAATAGCGCTGTGAAAAATGGCATCACTCCCGCTTAAGCCTTTATCCTTTAACTAGTACCAGAAGTCTCCAATTAACTAAATGTAGTTACGACCGAATATAATTGTACTAAAATAATCAGTACCTAAGAGATTAATATTGGACATCTTGTTAAGATCACTTCCTTTCTAAATTATTTTCTTGTTTTTACAACATTTGGAGGAACAACACATACAAATTACACGTAAGAAACCATATCCACACAGTGAAATAGAAGGTCCTATCCAACATTGAAATACTGCAAATACTTGGTTTTATTTGTTCTTTCTTCATATCTCGTTATTCAAATATCAATATTTTAAGCTATGCAATCTGTCTGCTTTCTAACAAAAGTCACGTAAGGCCGACATCAGACCATCTGCTTTTTCACATGTATGACATCAGCTGTTCTGTATATTAGTATACCCAAAGTGACAACATACATGTGAAAAAGCAGATGGTCTGATGGCCGCCTAAGTTATTCCATGCTCCACAATTTCATCCGTTCACCTATTCGACGTGCATAACTCCAGTTTTAAAAACTTCCTTGTTGGGCCTACAGATGACCAAAAAACTGTCCGGTTTCCCACACGTGTTCCCTTTTGAAGACAACGATGACACCCATTTAAGACATTGTGCAACTTTGGCAGGAGTGTCACATATAAATGCACGTATGGAAACAGTATATTTTCCTTCCGCATTCATGCTGTGAATTTCTTCAACAAAGTTACTATACATTTAGAGGAGTCTGATTTCCTATGCCTATGCCGGCTTTAAACCTCCAAGGAGAGGTTCATCCACAACTTTGTACAAAAAAGGCCACAAATATACATTAAATTAAAAACGATTTTGACCTTTTCAGTGTGGTGTTGTAGACCTACATATATACATATATTCGCCTGGAGCCACTGTTCTGGTAACACATTTTTTGTTTTACTCCAACAAACCATTTGCACTGAGAGGGACGTTCAAATTTTTTACTTCAATATTTTCAGGAGGCTATCGCAGCACCGAATATTTACATTTAGAGGAGTCTGATTTCCTATGCCTATGCCGACTTAAAAACTCCAAGGAGTGGTTCATCCACAACTTTGTACATAAAGGCCACAAATATGTGGCCATACATTAATTTCAAAGCGATTTTGACTTTTTAGGGTGGTGTTGTAGACTTATATGCATATATTCGCCTGGAGCCACTGTTCTGGCAACACATTTTTTGTTTTTCTCAAACAAACCATTTACACTGAGGGGGGCGTTCAAATTTTTTCTTCAATATTTTCAGGAGGCTATCGCGGCACTGAATTTAACACTGTGCGACACAAAATTAAAAACCATATTCATACACCCCAGCGTGATAGAATACCAAAAATAAGAAGACACGTGCCCCTGCTTTCTGCTGAAAGGTTTCGAATTCCACTGCCATTTGCTCCTCAATTTGGAGTGGCTTTTGACTTTCAGCACATTTCTTGTTATGCTTTAAATCTATCAGCATGTCAGGAAATCTGTCTTCTCCTTCCTGACATTTCTCTTAATGTATTTTACATTGTTTAATTAATTGATAATTTAACAAAAGCTTTTTACTTCTTGTGTCCACTAAATAGCGCCTTTTATTTTTCCTTTATGTTTGTGTTCAGTTGTACTTGCTTTCTCGAGTAATCAAATGCGGCACCAAGAAACTTTAATAAGGTTTGCGACTAAAGTTATAAAAATATTTTAAAATTAAATTGATTTGCATAATCTTTGTTGTAAAATAAAAGTAGTATGTATAATCTTAGTCTGGTGCCAGACTAGGAAAATTTTCATGAATATGTTATGAGCTTATGGGTAAGAAGGGAGAAAGGGAGCTCCTTCACCTCCGCTCTTTCCTAAAAGCTAAAATATTTTCATTAGTAATTTTCAGTGTCTGGCACAAGAGTATCAAACTAATTTTACAGGGTGATACAGAAATATTTACAAGACATGTAGCCGTTAAATTCAAATATAATATTACTAGCATATACCCGCTACTTCGTTAGCGGAAAATCCCCATGGTATAAAGAAGGATAATAAATAAATTGACCAAAATTCAGAATATAATGTCTCCATTTCGCATTTACAACTTTTTTTTTATCAAAATAAAAGCCAGTAATGCTACTTACGACAGTTAAGAGTGCTACTATTTATCTTTTTCTAAAAATCAAGTATTTAGTTTTCAAAAAGAACTACATAAATCGAATCGTTCGCGATATAGTTTGACGTAAATCGACTTATCTCCAAAAATTAATGTCTACAATCGTAAAGCAAATATGTCTCTCCCTCCCTCCTTCCCTTCGCATCTTATGGTATTGTATTTTTTGAAGGCAAAAAAAAAATGATTTCTTTGTTAGTTAATACCAGCACTTTAATGTTAATTAACATTTAGTAATATTCGTACCTCGAAAACACTAATTATCAAAAACTCTACCCGTTTGTAAAAATTGAGCTTGCTTCTAGTTCTGTCTGTTCACACAACCCCAGTGATCGCCATTTGTAAACTTACAGAACTATATTTTAAAATCACCACTTTATCTCAACCAATACTAAATATCAGCTTAGAAATCTATCTGTTCAACCAAAACCAAAGGTACCAAATTTAGTACCCAAATTAAAACCTTTTTTACATTTCCGTTTTTTATTGAATTTTATTGAATATTGTTACGAATGTAACTGATAGGTTTAAGTTAGTTTAGTTTAATTTCCGTTAATTTAAAAATTTGAATTGTAACGTAAAGTTTTTATTACGCAGTTACTTTATTTAAGCAACAACAACTACCATGTAGAACTCTTCATTATTCTAGAATTTACTTTACCTTTCATTAATGTGCTTTTATTTTGTTTCGCCATAATCATGTAATTATTGTTTAGTTTGTTACTTCTTTGCACTTGTTTGTTGTTGTTACGTCATTACTGTGCTTGTCGTCCAATTGTATTTCCCCATGTATGTATGTGAGTATGGTTGTTCGCTTAGTGCGAATGTGCGTCTGTGTGTTCGCTGCACAGATTCGAGATGTTGCCATATGTGTTCTGGAGGACTCTAGAACAGGGAGACTTTGGGCTATAAATACTGGGGAAATGGCAATGACGGAGTAGTTGTGTTTTAAGCGTTGAACTGAACAGATCGGTAAAAGAGTAGCTGCGTGCTAACTAGAGACTTGCTGTGTGCTTAGTAATTAAAGTCGGTTCTGAATAAGTGTAATAAAGTAAATAAAGCATTGTAGAAACGTAATCTAAAACGAACCCTGTTTTATTTGGTACAAATCGTACTGGGGAATAAAACAACGTCTACACGGAGATTAGTTAAATCTAATTCCGTAACAATTGGTGTCAGCAGTGAGATTACGATCATCCTACAATGAAGTTTAAGGATCTACGAGTGGAAGACTTGAAGAAGGAGCTAAGTAAGTTGGAGTTGTGTTCTACTGGCAACAAGGCCGAACTACAAAAACGCTTGTTGGAAGAGTTCGAGCGCCGTGGAATGAACATCGATGAATATGAGTTCGACGATAAGGAGGAAGTCGAGTTACCGGCAAAGGGCGAATCCACTGTTGAGGAAGTTTCATCGGTAGCTGCCAGGGGTGACGATTTGAAATCAATGCTGGCTATGATAATGCAGGAAATGAATAAGAAAAGTGAAGAAAATTCCAAAATGATGGAGAAATTAGATGCTAAAATGGACGAAATGAAAGCAGAGAATTCTAGGATGTTTGAAGAAAATTCAAGAAACTTAAAAGAGGAGTTGGAAGAGAATTCTAGAAAAATTAACGAGAAACTCGAGAACATCACGATGGTGATTGAAAAGAGAGTAGAAAACGTGGAGGTACAAACGAAAGAGTTGGATAAAAAGATTTTGTCTGTTGACGAGAAAGTTCTGGCCCATGATGAGAAATTTGTGAACCTTGAGAAGAAAATGTCGGAACTGGAAATCAAAGGCGGCCCAGTGAGAGCTATCCATAACGCGTTAAAAATTAAGCCTCCAGTGTTCGACGGCTCTACCTCTTTAAATGTGTTCAAATTACAGTTCGAGACATTGGCTGCTAGAGATTCTTGGAACGACAACGACAAGGCGGTATCACTCCTTATGTCATTGAAGGGTGATGCTGCTGACGTATTACAGAGTATTCCCGCCGCTTCTAGGAACAACTATGGAGATATAATGGCTGCTCTTGAACGTAAGTACGGTAGTGAACACAAGCAAGAGATCTACCGAATGGAACTGAGGGGAAGAGTCCAGAAGCCAAATGAGACCTTACAAGACTTTGCGGCTGATATAGAGCGGTTGGCGCAGTTGGCATATCCAGGAGAGACACATCCATTGGTGGACCGCATAAAGATTGAGACATTTGCAAGTGGTATTCGTGATCCAGAGATAAAATTTGCGACGTATGCGGCACCGATAGGAACATTTGCAGAAACCGTGTCATTTGCCCTGGCCCAAGAAACCGCGAAGATGCTGGTGAAACCTAAAGCTTACAACGTGAGGAGGCTGGAAGTTGAGGACAACAATTCCCAGACCGTGGTCGATCATCTGAAAGATGCACTAATGTGTGTGAAACGAGGGGCTGGAAAAACGAGAAAAACTTGTTATAACTGTCGGAAAACTGGACACTTGGCCCGAGAATGCAGATTGAGACAAGCAAGGCCCAGATCCACCTCACCGCCTTCAAAAAGCGACGACCAACCGGTGGCCAAGAATCTGGAAAGGGTGACATCAGGTGAATCAAATAAAGGGAATTCGGTCAATCACGAGACGCTGCTGGCAGAGGATGAAAATGATGGTCCCACAATCTCTATAGCCATAGTCCAGCAGAAGAATCACAACTTAACGGTTAAAAGCTTCGTCAATGGTGTATTGCGTACCTTGACATTGGACACCGGTGCAACAAAGTCCATTATTAGACCGGATTTGGTAAAAGGAAAGGTATTGCCGTTAAATGGATTCAAATTGCGGACGGCCACAGGCGAGACTACAACGGTGCATGGAAAGGCCTACCAAAGGCTGAGCATGGGTAGAAAATCTGTAAATTTCGATTTTATAGTGGCCGATATTGTGGACGAAGTTATACTTGGTGTAGACTTCATGATTGCCTTCGATATAAACCTGGACATAACGCACCGTGTGATGACATGGTCCAATGGGGAAATACCGATAAGTGTGGGCTACAA
Organism: Musca autumnalis; assembly: GCF_047663935.1. NCBI lineage: Eukaryota > Metazoa > Arthropoda > Insecta > Diptera > Muscidae > Musca > Musca autumnalis. The sequence goes on from NW_027411977.1 coordinate 148,744,536, forward strand.
CGAGAAAAGCAAACATCGTCCAAAGGCAGAATCCGGCGAGATCGCTGTCGATGTCCGTACGCTGAAGGTGGAAGCCGCCGATAATTGGCCCGTAGGAAAGCGGAAAAATCCAGCAACGAGGACGAAAAAACGAAGTTGTACGTTGAGGAAAGGTCCATCGAAAAGCGGCCGTACAGCAAGGAAGGACGAGTCTGATGAAGACCAGGTGGCACTTAGGAAGGTGACCACAAAGAAAGAAGGTATAACGTCACGATTCCTGGAGAGAAGACAACGTCGTCCACAAGAGCAAAAGACCAAAGCTGACGCAGTAGAGGGTACATCTAAATCGGTTGCCAACTCTACGGAACGAGAATTGTGTCTAGTCAAGAGGAACAGGCTTAAGCGGGAGGCAGTGTTACCAATGCCCATACCACAGAGAGGGAACTGTGCCTATTCGGGACGAACAGGCTTAAGCGGGAGGCAATGTTACGAATGTAACTGATAGGTTTAAGTTAGTTTAGTTTAATTTCCGTTAATTTAAAAATTTGAATTGTAACGTAAAGTTTTTATTACGCAGTTACTTTATTTAAGCAACAACAACTACCATGTAGAACTCTTCATTATTCTAGATTTTACTTTACCTTTCATTAATGTGCTTTTATTTTGTTTCGCCATAATCATGTAATTATTGTTTAGTTTGTTACTTCTTTGCACTTGTTTGTTGTTGTTACGTCATTACTGTGCTTGTCGTCCAATTGTATTTCCCCATGTATGTATGTGAGTATGGTTGTTCGCTTAGTGCGAATGTGCGTCTGTTTGTTCGCTGCACAGATTCGAGATGTTGCCATATGTGTTCTGGAGGACTCTAGAACAGGGAGACTTTGGGCTATAAATACTGGGGAAATGGCAATGACGGAGTAGTTGTGTTTTAAGCGTTGAACTGAACAGATCGGTAAAAGAGTAGCTGCGTGCTAACTAGAGACTTGCTGTGTGCTTAGTAATTAAAGTCGGTTCTGAATAAGTGTAATAAAGTAAATAAAGCATTGTAGAAACGTAATCTAAAACGAACCCTGTTTTATTTGGTACAAATCGTACTGGGGAATAAAACAACGTCTACACGGAGATTAGTTAAATCGAATTCCGTAACAATATGTTAGATAAGTACCCAAGGCAATTTACCCCTCGCAACGCCTTAAAAAACGCATTTAAAAGTTGCACTTTTGTTTCATAATTTTTTGTAAGGAACAAACGCTATGCACAAATCTATAATTCTTAATATTTTACAAAACAGTTATATTTTACTCTTAAAATCAGAAATGTAAAAAAGTGGAAATTTAGAGTTGAAATTTAATCATTACAAATGATGATTTCTGTGATACTAAGAATCCTCTCGCAAATGAAAAGGTAAAAATAGAAATACAGTGACAACCTGAACTTAATGTAAGACATTCTGTATAAAATTGATGGTATGATGATGGCCCAAAGTCGACTGAAAGTTTTGTCTTTAAACTTTAAAATACTTCAAAACCTAAACCTATGTTGCTAATATTTCGCACAGAGGTTTTCTATCAACAAAGAACAACAAATGCCAAATTACAACAAAATACGTAGGAAAATGTATCCTAAAGGCCGGTATGGTTAAATGAGGGCTATACCAACGTGTATTGAAAATATTTTGTACATATTCCGAAAACCCTATATTCTAAAGCGGGGTACACACGATCAGTTTTGACTGTCGATTTTTCGGAAATATCGATAAATGTCAAACTATCCAGCAACCACAAAATATTTTATGATGACTGACAAAAATGAACGGCCACACTGGCAAGCAACCGATTACTTGAGCAAAACTGACAGTCAAAACTGATCGTGTGTACCCCGCTTAAAGGGGAGTACACACTATCAATCAAAAATGACAGCCAGCGTACTTTTAGGAAATTTTTCCTGCAAATAACAACTTTTATTTAGCGAAAAACCTTTTAAATACAATATATACGGTATTATTTATATATTACAAAAGAAATTTTTCAGTTAGGCTTTGATATTCACGAAATAGACCTCGATGACTGTCAGTTTTGCTTGTCAATGTGTACTATACTTAATTTGCAGCAAAATTGATTGAATGAGTCTATAACGTAAAAATGGACACTACCGCTACATTAACCCTACAGGAAACCGCGTGTCTATGTGGTAAATATTGAGCCTCGCACTACCAACTAATATAAGTTGAATTTTTGTGTTTTACTGTAAAAATTAGTAACCTATGTCCTTCATATCAAACTACAAATGTTTCGAAACTATCAGAATTCGAAACATTTGTACTAATTATTACAAATTATCGAGTACACGGACAGACATATTGTCAAATAGTTATAGGGGGCAGAGGTATTTTTGGAAATTTCACCATTACATAACGTTAACATAGATTCACCACAACACAAGAGAAAAAATCAAATTTTTTTATTAAAACACCAACTTCCCCAGCTTTATATATCACCGTGGGTCATCTTGCAAAACAAATAAAAATCAAACCCTTCATACAGCACGGAAACAACTCGAGTTTAAGACCGCCATAATCCGGTTTATTATTATTGGTATTTTTCCCATTGATCTTTATTAAGTTTCGCATATTAGTGGAGGGTCTTTTTCCAGCTTTTTTCCTCAGGTGAATCCATAAAGTTTTTGTAAATAAGATTTACGTCTAGAATGTCTTGTCTTGGTAGATTTTATATTGTATTTACTTTTTTGATTTTCATATTCCAAAAACCACAATTTTGACGTTGTCGTTAAATAAGTTGTAGAAGATCTTCAAATAAACGTCAGAAAACTTGTTTTACCTAAAGCCATTGCTTCATATACAACCCTTTGCCTTAGGCAAATTAAATGTACATATAGACAAAGGAATGCTCTAAACAATGTTCTTAACATCGAGTTTGTTGACCGAACAACTCAATTAACACTACAATAAATACAATTCTATAAAGTTACTTTTTGACGGAATCTACATCCTCGGATAAAAATGTAAAAGAAAATCTTGCCATTTTTCTCAAAAATCGCCTTCGAAAAATATTCAGTATTTTGGTTTGAGTCTGTTGACAGCACACAGCATGAGTAATCTTTTGTCTATACAATTCGTTTGTCTATGCCAATACCATAACTTACAGTTCTCCGAAGTTTTCAGTATGTATTACATTTTTATTTTCCAGGGTTGTAAGATGGTTGCGCCATCCTTTTTGGGTCCCCTCGTAATAATACAACATAATGTTCGTCTCATTAGCAAATATAACGTCATCAAAGTACTTTAAAGGGCTTGAAATCTTCTCTGTAGAAAATTCGTTTCCCTATATTTTACGGGGAGAGCAGTGGTTTTTCCTATCCCTTCGTGATAATGCTTTTCTGACTTTTTCACGTAACGCACATATTCCAAAATCGTTTTCAATTACAAAACCAAAATTTGATTCTGGTTTGTGGTCTATTATTGATTTCCTAAATTATTTGGTGACGAAAAGTTATATACTCTACATTTCTATATACCAAGAACGCCATAAAAATTCTTAATTGCAAACAAATTGTGGGAATATTCACAATTTTATTGCACTTTAACTGATTTGCAAACATTTAGACCAAGGCCAAGAAATCAAGTACATACACTTTTTGTTGTTGTTATTTCTGCCGATTTCTGATTTTATTGTCTTAATGATATTTTAAACAGTAAAAAACTTAACATTATTGATCTAAATTTTGTTTTAATCTTAAATTAAAAATTAAATTTTCCAAATTCGTTGGTAATAATTTTTTTGTTTAAAAAGGAAAATCTTTCGTGCGACATTTGTTAAGTGAAAACAAAATTACTCCAGACACGTAAATCTGGATCGGTTGGTTTTTACTGCTTACATTACGTTAATACTTTACAATTGCGACATCTGTTGAAACGGAAGAAAAACTTCTAATGTGGTTTTATAATTTAGTGGTTTACGATTAAATGATACGATAAAACCTGCGCCTAGAAGTAAACTACAAAATTTGAAATTATTTGTGATAATTTACGGTATATAATATTTTACGGTATATAATAGCAAAATATAAGGATTTTTGTTGTTGATATTTTTTGTGGTTCCAGGACGAATTTTCTAAAACCCGGCTTTATCTCGCACATTTGCACCAACAGTGACCTACTGGTAAAATTTCAAGCTCATAGCTTTAGCCGTTTTGGCTGGGCGTTGATGATGAGTCAGTCAGTCACTTATCACCAAGCTCAAATATATAATAGATGTACAGTGTTGTATGAAAAATCTAAAACTTACAACTAATGGGAAATTCAAATTAAATTATATCACAAATAAACATAAGAGACAGGAATTCGAAAATATGGGCTGCTTTAGATTAAGATCTGATACTATAATCGTCATGAAGAGACATTAGGAATAATGAGTAAATGCTCGAAATAGCGCAACGGTAACTGCACTTTATATATAGGGTGGGGAGAATAATCGTTGGTTTTATCAGCCTGCATTCTTCGTAGTGATGTACTAGGTACTACATCATTACAATTCATCTTTTGTGGTGGAGGTTTTAAACTGCGACGACACCTTGTTTTTGCTTCCACATTCTTAGCGAAACTCGTCGTGAACTTGTAATCCAATAATAAGACATGCTCATTTCCAAAAGATTGGTAGAGTCAAACTGACGCTGCTCCATGTTGAAAACGATGGAACCCGTACCAATCAATGTTCCATATCTGGTTGCGTTTAGCAAATAGACAAACCATTTCTCCTTGTTTTGGCCTCCGATGATTATGCTTTGCCGCTTTCGCATAGCCCCTATAGAACGGTCTCTACCGATTTTCTGTATTTTGAAGGTTGTGGCCTCAATATCCCACCCAAATGGCTGAAATTTGGTATTTAATTGAAATTTGTCGATCGCCTTCATATAGACTCCTACGCCTTCGTATCGGCCCCATAGAGCGGTCCTTCCCGATTTTCGGTATTTTGATGCTTTCGGCTACAATATCCCACCGCTAAAGACACAAAGCATCCTTTGCACATAGACAGACAATATAGGGCACATATTGGTATAGGCCCCATATAAAGGTAGCCCCCTTTTAAGAGTTTTGAAGATTTTAGTCACATAAGAATTGTTTAATGCAATAGCATTAAACCACATTTTTAAAACCAACAACAATAAACATATGAAATCATCTTCAAATCAAATCAAATCAAACTTAACTTGAATTCTATTCCTTATGTTGTAACTTTTGTGGCTCTAAATAATTGATCAAATCATTCCCCTTTTTCCTCTCTTCAACTTGACTTGCAAATATAGAACCAAAACAACAACATATTATTTACCACAGAATCCACATTTAATGGATTGTTATACTATGTTTACATTTATGAAATCCACTCGATTTCATCTGCCAGTTCCTTTATGTATACGTCAAATGAAAACTCATCTGAAATCGATTGGATTTCATTTGACGTTTGAGCAATGAAATTGACAGTTTAAAGCGAGTGGATTTCGTAAATGTAAACATTAGGTTTATGACTTTTTTACAACCTCATATCCCTGTATCATAGTGTGATGAGTTTTGCCATAAGATTACATAAAATCTTAATTATAAGGTGATTCGGTGAAAAAACCTCACGCACAAAATGATTTTAAAATTTGAATTTATCAAAATTATGGACAATTTTTTGAAGTCACTGAAAACAGATATATAATTGAAAATAAACTTTAGAGCCACATGAGATAATTAAAATGACATAAAATTTATTTCTCACTATTATTCTTCAATTCTGAGAATCGTGAAAATGTCTTAAACGCTTTTATTCAAAAATATAATTTTTTAACAAAAAACAAAAAAATTAAAATTTTTTCAAAGTGACTTTTTTCGCGACTTTTCTTAATATTTGAATGAAATAAACGTTATTATAATTATACGTAGGCTTATATTTATTCACTCGTGCAACAAAAAATAACTTTTTTAAAATCGATTTGTGCGTGAACTTTTTTTATATTTCAATGGAATAAAGCTGAAAACAGATACAACGTTTGATTAAAGTTTTGCGTTGGGCGTCGAGAAAAAAACAACAACAACAGGGCGACGACGATACCAAAGTCCAGCGTTTATCTGTTTCCCGGCATATATTTCAAATGAATTTGAATTTTTCGGCATCATGCCCAACAGTGTAAAAACGGCCAAAACGACACAAAACTTTACCCAAACGTTGTATCTGTTTACAGCTTAAGTGATAGCATAGTGATTAATAGGTAAAAGTTCATTCATCCCTGCCACAGGAAATCATTTTTGAGGAAAAATGTCAAAAAGTCATAACCCTAGTAAACATAGTATTAGTGTTGTTGTTCCTCTCACCCAATGGCTCTTGCACTGGCAACCCAAAGCATAGCAACGATGATTAGAGAACAACAACACTTCCAAATTCAAACATATGAACATATGAAAAGTAATAAATAGTTTTCTAGTTTTCTTTGTCTGATGTTCAATAACAGAATCATAACAAGTCAGCTGCAATTGGAATTAGGAATAGTTAGATCTTACCTTTGTTAAGTTTTGATTGAAATCAAAACTACCAACATATATCAACTATATTTGTAGTGAATTATTATTACATGTTAAACAATAACAATAACTTGAAGTTAATATTACTTTTTGTAAAGCCTACGGCAAATAAAAGGAACAAAACTGAATAAAAATCAAATCTAAAGGAATTTAAAAAAAAAAAAATAATTGCAGCCTGTTCATGTATGTATGTATGTCGTACGAAAAACTATGCGCAAAAAAGGCAGTCGCTCGCTTGCGCTTAAAAAGGCGTTCATGTATTTCGAAAATTTATTTTCGTTCATACTTACGTACATATGACTATTTGAGTGTTATGCTGCCATACATGTTAAAGGTTACCACATTGTTATTTCCATAAAAATCTATTGTTTAAAAAAAATATGTACATAAATGAAGGTAAGGAAATACAACCAAAAGTGTAGTAGTGATGACATAAAAGATATGTTTATGCAAAATCAAAATAAAAACATATTTGATTTGAATATTAGTGAGAATCTTTTCAAAATATTTTGCTGATTTAAGCGCAATGGATATTTCATTGGCTGTTTATTTCCTGTGCGAGGAGCAGGAGAACTCGAAAGTATGTCGTAGATTTCTACGCGACATGAGCAATGTACGAGAGATGCCAACAAAGCAGTAAGCCTTTCAAGCTTCAAACTGTTCTCAATTACTTGCATTGTTTCTTAAACAGATTTGTTTCAAATTTCCGTGTAACAAAAGACGTTTTCGAAATGTTACTAACAAAAATGCAAGCCAGCAGTGGTCCAAGGTTCAGAAGTACCCACATCAGAAATGACATAAAACTAGCAACATTCTTAAGATTCCTTGCAACTGGAAGTTACCAGCAATCAGTGGGTAATGAGATGATATCCTCTCTCTGTAAGAGTGCAGTATGTAAAATCCTTGATGACTGCTTAAGTTTCTTTGAGGAGCATATTTGTGATGAATGGATCACAATGAGTCGCCCAGAGGATGAGAATAGTGTAAAGCGGGGCTTTTACGACATAGCTGGATTCCCAGGGATAATTGGATGCGTAGATGGTACACACATCCGCATAAAATCCCCAGGCAGTGATATAAAACATCTATATTACAATCGGAAAGGGTTTCGCAGCATTAACGCAATGGTGGTGAGTATTGTACCATGCAAAATATACATGCTACATGAATAATATTCAAGGATTCTGATGCAAAAATTCTATCATGTAAGAGTCCCTGGACAATGAAAATACCTTTGGTTCTTTTGGGTCACTTTTTTTTAAGTTGGTTAAGTTGGTTTTAGCGAAAAAGTTTGTAACGCATCGAAATAATGGTCGAGACCTCTACTTATGTACAAGTTATGTCCGTTTAAAGTAAAACAATCTTAGGAATTCAGTTGTTGAGTACATTTACCCTTAAAAAAAACAAAAAAAGTGACCCAAAAGAACCAAAGGAATTTTCGTTATCATGATAGAACTTTTGCATCAGAATCCTTGAATATTTTTTCGTCAACTTTTGCAGCACAGTGTCATTAAAATGTACTTTAAAAAAGTATACTTAATTGTTATCATTTGTTTCAGGTATGAGATCGTACAACCAAAATAATGTTTGTTGATGCTAGACATCTTGGTGCTAACCACGACTCATTTATATGGGAACAAAGCCATATTAACGAGATATTAGAAACATACTTTGCAAACGGGAAACGAAATACATGGATCTTAGGTAAGCACTAATTAAAATTAATATTCATTCAAAATAACATATACAATCCTTAGGCTATGCTGGATATAATCTGAAACCTTACTTAATGACGCCATATAGAAGTCCTCAGGACCTCGCTGAAAAGAAATTCAACAAGAAGCACATTAGCTCAAGAAATGTAGTAGAGCGTTGCTTTGGAGTTCTAAGAAACAGATTCCGCTGCATATTAGGGTTCAGAGGGCTTCATTATGACCCCACCAAGGCAACAAAAATAATAAACGCATGTTGTGCCCTTCACAATATGTGCATCTTTTACAACTGCCCAGATCCTGATGATATTCTTGTTTTGGAAGACATACAAGATACTTTGTTTTCCTTTTCGACAATATCGTTCATCGACAATATCTACTGAACTTTTACGTTTAAGGGTTTTTTGTGGCATCCTCTTTTGCCTCATTTTCAAATATGTTAGTTGCATTTATTGAAGTCCTTGCGACAGCTACAGCCTTACTGAATGTTGACGGGGTTCTTGTCAACTCGTCATATATAGAACTGAGTGTGTTATCTGATAATTCTTCTATTTCTAGCGATTCATTTTTTTTTACTTACTTTTTTCTATTACATCCAAATATATTTCCTGTTGGTGCCGCAGCAGATGATAGGTGTAGAATACGGTCAATTATTTCCTCCAGCTCTGTAAGTTGATAAGAGCGGTGAAGACCACCACCTGTTGCATTTAAACTTTTCCTGTTCTCGGATATTTTTTCCTTCGTTCGAGATTTTAGGTCGGACCACGTCTGTAAAAAGAAAATTCGGAAGATATTACTATAGCTGCGGAAAATTTGTTATCATATGCCTATAGCATTGAATTTTCAAAGTGCATATGCAATTGTCAGACATTCACCTTCACTGTATGGAATCCGCATATTCGGAATGCACATCAGCGGATCACGAAGATGCATTTTTTAGAAAACAACACAAAATTTCTACAAACTGTAATCTGCTTTTGTGCATGCTCCTCCATATACTTCACCAACGTTTCCAATTGTTCCATAGTGAACTTTTTTGACCTGGAAAGTATTTTTAGTTGTATGTATATACAGTTTGAAGAAGTTTAACAAATATTTGCTTACATTTTGCCCTCCAATCCAATATTTTTTTAATATATTTTCTTTTTTTATTTGATTAATTTTCCAATATAGCTAGTGAGTGATTTTGACGTTTACGTTCGTATTTTGAAGCACGATTCGAAATACATACATAAACTGAATTTTATAACAATTTGTACGTTACGTTACGCTTTCTTTTGCTGTCTCCATCGAGTCAAAAATAGGACAGAAGGTGTTTACAAAAACAGAAAATGGATTTCGAAGCGAAATAAACCTTTCGTGCGACATACATGAACAGGCTGTTAAAAAACCAAATATTTTCAACCAACTTGACCAAAAATTATAAAATTAAAAAATGTTGTGTAGCGTTACATAAAGCTATGCTAAAGTGCTTTTAGTTGATTTTATATGAAATATTTATACAAAGTATATAATTTCAATAGACAGAGTTTACAATATTTTAGATATAACTTTGAAATTTGGAACAGAGTATAATAAATTAGTCTTTGGATGTTAAGAATTGAAATTAACCATATCAGAACACGTTCAGTATTGTCCCCATACAAAAATTCCGCCTGCTATTTTGAAGATTTTAACCAAATTCTCCAACGCATTGAAGCAATAACTAAAAAATCTTTCAAATGAACAATACCCATATATGTCTACGTTTTAATGTATCCCAAAATTTTTAACCACAGTAGCTCTTATTAGGCATTTTCGATTCTATTTCAAAGATTTTCGGTATTTCTTTTTTTATACCCTCAGCCTTTAGGCTATGGAGGGTATATACACTTTGATACGATGAAAATGTGCCTCATCGAAATAATAGTTTTAGACACCAAGTATGTTTGGACCAAATGTGTTTCAGACAATTTGGAGTCGATCTAGCCATGTCCGTCCGTCTGTCCTGCTGGCTGGCTTTCGTAATATTTTGCCCAAACTTAGTTTAAGTTCGAAGATGGGCTATATCGGCCCACTCCTTCCAGAGGACAAAAGTTTAAAAATGTTCGGATAGTTTGTGCGCACGATAACTCTTCAAGGGAGTGACCGATTTGGTCCATACTTTGTATAGCGTAAACTTTCTACCAGGGTTATATCAGGTTCCGATATGGTATCAATAGGCCCATTCCTTTGGGTACCTCCCACACAAAATTTCGGAAAAGTTCAGTTTAGGGCCATATCTCGGATCGCTTTGATTTTTGTTTTAGAAACTTGTATTCACTGCCCTCCATACGACGGTACAAGTACCATCAGGGGCAAGTCCATACTTCCTGAGAAAATAGATTGAAAGTTGCAAAAAACCCCTATGACACCGTGTGAGGTGGTTGGAGCTCAAGATAACTCTCGAATGGATCTGCCGATTCGGTTCAAAATATGGCCTTAGTAATATTTTGTCCAAAAATAGTTTAAGTTTGAAGATAAGCCATATCGGTCCACTCCGCAAACTTTTGATCTTTAATCCTAATGAACATTCTTGTCAGTTCAAACGCCTATAATTTTTAAAACCCACTAAATACATACATATTTTGGGAAAAAAATTGTTTCAATATACGCAGGCTGAGGGTATATCTCTGTCGGCAAAACCGACTAATACTTTTTTACTTGTTTAAAGTATATATCCATTAATGTGGGATATAACTTCAGTCCCATTAAAAAAGATTTGTCTTATTTTTGCCTTATTAAGTTATCAATTGAACACATTTTTACCACGAGGGCTGATTCTGACAAGAAGATCTATCTAAAAACCTATTATGGTTATTTTTATACCATTAATTAATAGAAATCAATAACTCCAAAAAAGAATAGATCGAAACCGCGAGTGCAGATTGGGCTTGTACCGAACTATTGTTAGAAAATAATATTCTTTTGTGTCATAAAAACACCAAAACTTTGCTATTTTACCAGAAGGAATAGAGTCCGTGCAAGCCAACTAAAAAGTTCAGAAAATTACATTTATGGTCTGTTCCAGTACTGCAAGAATGAACTCATTTTTAGTAGTAAAAATATGTAGATTCTTGCAGGTTCTGGAGCAGGCATTTAGAAAAAAAGAAAACATTTTTATCAGGAGTCGGGCGATACCAACAACGACTCATAGACTCCGAATTCTACTCGCAGTACTGTTTGGGAATACGAAATCCACATTCTGTCTCAGCAAAATTTTATCTAAGTCCTGACAAAACAGGTTAAGTCGAAAAACTCCATCAGTAGTGCGATTGTCTAACACATTTTTTGAGTTACCGACAAAAATCTGTAAAAATTAAACCCAAAATTATATATGAAAAGTTCAAGAAAAATTGACAACAGTCTTACTATAGGTGTAACTTTACGACTGCTTTTTATTCGTCGCTAACTTACCGAAAAAATCGGTAATTACCGAAATTATCAGGGCTATCATGAATATTTCCCGCGGAATTTTCCGCACGGAAAATAATTTTGAAAAGTGAAATTCTTTTAAAATTTATATTTTAAAATGTTGAAAGCTACTAGAATCACTTAATTATGCAATATTCTCGTCGAATCGACAAAAATATTCCCTTTTTGCACATAAATATGGAAATAAAAAATTGTAAAATTGGGGAAAGGGAAAAAATCCGCACGTAATTTTTATTCATGATTACCCTGTATAAGTATTTTAATTTTACCGACAATTATCGGTAACTCAAAAATGAGTTAGAGAATCGCACTAATGATATCCCAATGGTTGTTGTTCCGCCTTACTTCTATCCTAATTGTACGTTTTATATGTTCATAAACATATAAATGACATTTAAAACTTTCCAAGAACTATGACTTCTGTCGGCACAGCGGAGGCAAACTTATGAAAATTCGTAACTTTTGTTTTCTCGAAAACAAGTAAAAAAGTATCAGTCGGGTTTGCCGGCAGCCTGTGTAAGTTAAGACTTTTATCTATAGACATATCGAATACGGGCTTCATAACCAAAATCTTTGTCCTATAAATTGTGTAGTCAGGGAGTTTCAGAATTTCGTGTTTTTTTTTTTTTGGGCGTATAAACTTTCCGACAAAAATATCGAAACATTTGGGTATAAAACTTCAAGATCGTGGGCGTTGCGATTAAATGCTTATGCTGAGCTCATAAGTTTGACTTCGATAAGAGCGCAAAAGTTTTGCACTTTCGTGAAGAAAATACCTGAAAGAATGATCCATTTTAGAAGTCATTTCTTTTGGTCATGGTAAGATTCAGAGCTTTTTAACCGTTATGTCAGGAAGCATGGACTTACCACGAAAAATAGAATATCACTGTAAACAAGACCGCAAGCAGTAGCTCAAAAAATTGTAGCTCAAAAAATTGTAATGACCAAAACATTTCGGAAGCTTGCACTTGATCTAGAGCTGGCAAACCATCGATATTCCCAACATTAGATATTTTCGATATAATGTTTTAAAATATCGATTGCTATCGATATTATCGTTATATTGTCATCGCCATTAATTTGGAGATGAAAATGGCGGAAATGTCAATGATTTTCTTGAAATTATGCAAAAGTAGTTCACAGAAATGTAAATGAGAGTAAACAACTGCTTTTATTTTATAAAAAATGTAAAAAGACTACGGACTTACTTTCTTACATACAAAACCGAAAATCAGCGAAATTTCTATTTATTTCAATGGATTTCAGGTTAGTGGTTTTTATTCCGATAATATCGATAGGTAAAACTATCTATCGATATTGAATTTTTAAATAATAATCGATAGTGCCATCGATTTTTTGCCAGCTCTAACTTGATCACGAAACTCATCATAGCCCTGTTGCCAAGGAATTTAAAAACGATTCCCTAACAGCTCTTAAACAAAATCAGTAATTCCTCTCGTGAGTTATCATACGCTCCATTTTAGCGAAAATCTGTGAACTTTTATGAGGTAGGTTTCGGAAGAAGTGGATCCACCCTTGACGAGGACCAATTTTTGAACTACATCAGTTGATCCGTTCGAGAGCTATCCTTTAGACGGACGGATAGACAGTACTAAATCGACTCCAAATTGTCTGAAAATTTTAAGTTCAAAAAATTTGAAATTAAATTTGTTTGGAATTGGAAATATAAATAAACCTGACATTTGTGTGTTTTAACATATACATACAAAGTTTGTCAAAATCATTTTTTCAATGAAGGGAAGGCTAAGCGAATACAACTCTGTGAGCTGTGAGCGTGAGGTTACCTTGTATCATGATCTTAATGTTTTTGTAGATATCTTAATTTTCGAACAGCTATTCCATGTACCTTGACCCAAAACATAAACACATCACATTACGAAGGCATCACCTAACACAGACGACGGCGTCAATTTAGCCATTTGTGAAAGACATGTTGAATTAGATTGTGAGTCGTTCGTTGATCGTACTGTCGACGACTTATTCTAGTTCTGTGAATTATTGAACTGTAATGCACTATATCGACTGATCTGGTTCATACGCTCTTTTCAACGAATCGCTCAATTGAATTAATTCGCTCATGAACTATACAACTCTACTCATATGTAGCCTTTGTTAGGTCATACACCTGTAGTGGAATTCTCTCTTTTTTTGAGTTACCCACAAAAATCGATAAAAGTAAAATGCTTATAATTTCGGTAATTAGTCCCGGTCCACACTAGCGTGAATTTCATTAAAAAATTTCATGAAATTAGGTGTTCTTAAATCGAATTCCCCACTACAGCAATTTTATGATTTTATTTTACTATGGAAGTCGATCTAGAGACGCATAATTTCATGCAATTTTTTCAATGAAATCACTCTAGTGTGGACCGGGACTAAACGAAAACTTTCGGTAATGCCTTGTTCATACTGACGGTAATTCGCTCTCTATTCGTTGTTCGTGCCCAAATTATGTACTAATTACTTCATTTTCCATACAAATATCTGAAAGCGAAAACGGTTTTTGTATATTATTCAATTTAAATTACTCCTAAAATGACTATAAAATATGTCCCATCCATGATGAAATTATAAGGTGGCGTAAAACGGTCAGCTGATTGGTTTCAATCTGTCAAATATTTTGTTATTGTGAATAAATTGTATGAAAACGTAAACAAACATTTTTACATATTGAAGAATTTTCGGCCAAAATAGAGTTGTTGTTGTGCTACTTACGTGACCTGTTAAATAGATCTTGGTCCCATCTCTAACAAATGAGAGTAATTATCGAAATAAATTAATTATGACAGACAAAATTAAAATTTTAAAAATTAATGAAAAACACGAACTTTTTTAGAAAAACTGCAAAACATGAATGCAAAATTAAACGGTGGAACGATTAGTATACATTCAAAGCATGGTAAATTTTGTCTTCTCTTTCATTGCAGTTACATTTCTTGTCGATTGTTTCAAATTCGCGGGCAAATCTAGAAAATACAATCACGTGCCTGCCTGAAAGTCTGTACATATACCAAAAAGTTATTTTCGCAGGTCTCTCTCTCGTTAATTTTGAAAATAACACCACAATTTTAAGAAGAAATAGAAAACATCAATGAAAAGAATAGAATTTGAAATAAAATAGATGTTTGAAGGAAAGACAATTATTTTTCTAGTTCATATCAACTAATTTTGCATGTCTTTTTTGTTGAAACTTTCTTTAAAATCAGCAAACAAAATGTATGAACGGGTTAATTCGTATACGTAATTGTGAGAACGAACATCGTAATTATAGTACTGTAGTGCGATTCTCTAACACATTTTTGGAGTTACCGACAAAAATCGTTAAAATTAAAGTGCTTATAATTTCGGTAATTAACGATATTATTCGGTAAGTTAACGACCAATAAAAAGTAGTCGTAAAGTTCTACCAATATCAACAGTGTTGTCAAATTTTGTTTGAACGCTTCATTCATTCTTTTGCATTTTAAAGTTACCGATTTTTGTCGTTAACTCAAAAAATGAGTTAGAGAATCCCACTACTGGTATGCACATGGCATAAGTTAACAACCAGAATAAAGTAGTCGATAAGTCCTACTGATAGCAACAGTTTTGTAAACTTTTATTGGTTCTTTTCACTAATAGTTTTACGTTCTAATTTTACCGATTTTTGTCGGTAACTCAAAAAATGAGTTAAAGAATTCCACTACTGATTGGCAAGCCTAAAGAATAAAGAAATGGACCTTCATTATAGACTTTTTGCTATCTCAAAAAGATAATTTCTGATTGTAACCATTGAAATATATTTTGCGACTGTTATATTCAGCAAGTGATCTTCTGATATGGCGCCATAATCCCTATATGGTATTTGTTCGTTGTTTAGATAAATGCAATTATGATTGTGAATGTTTGTTTGATTTAATAAATTAAATGTTCTTTCTAGTCTTATATGTTATTGCCATGTTTCAGCACCGCTAATCACAAAACTAATTACGCTTGCAATGCTCCTATTGCACGGGCCTTAAATTAATTTAGTAGCATATCTTCTCGTGACTTAAATTTTTGCGGTACTTATTAATACCATAGATTTAGTTTACTTTTAGATTTAAGTTTTATATTTCTGTAAAGAAATAATTTTTGCATAGGCCATGGTATAAGTAAAGAGGTAGATTTAAATGAAAAAAATCTATAGAACCCTTGTTTTTCTTGAATTCCTAAAACTTCAAAATAAAAGCAACAAGTGGGTTTGTTTACAATGCATTTTTTGAGCATTTTATAAAAAACGCAAAAATGAATGAAGAGTTAAATTTTCTCCACATAATCGAGTTGTGGATATGATAAACTGATTGTTTCAATGCAAATCTCACCAACTTCTTCCATACAAATGGTCTAAAAACAATTTTAAAAATCATTGAATTCGATTATTTTTAAAATTGTTTGGCATATTATTCAAACACCACACACACATACACAGTTTGTTTATATTGTTTTGAAGTTTTAGGCATACTCGAATGAAAAAATTTAAATTGACATAAAGCTTTGGCTAACCTTTCTTATTAAACCATGGCATAGGCGTAATAAATCAATAAACATGGTAATAAATAAGTAAACGTATATAAATAACCATTAATTTTTAAGACAGGTTAAATCTAAGAACACTTCGATCGAAAAATATATATACGTTTTTGTTTTTTCTTTTTCATATGGCTTACCTCCATAACTAACCATCTCTATTATTACAGGCTTCCAACTCTAACACATGCCCATTTGGGCACTACGCTCATATGGTATAAGCTCCCACTCCTACAAGAGTTTTATTATAGGCATAGAAATTTGAAATTCCAAAGTTTTGCCAATTCACTCGCCTTTGTAGAATGTTTTGTTAATTTTTTAATTCAATAACAAATGGGTGGTAGTTGATATTGATTTGCATTATCTTAGTCTCGTTCCACACTAGTGTGATTTCATTGAAAAATTCATGAATTAGGCGTTCTTAGATCGAGTTCTCCACTACAGCAATTTCATTATATTGCTCTGCTATTGAACTCGATCTAGGAACGCATAATTTCATGAATTTTTTTAAAGAAATCACTCTTGTGTGGACCCTGACCTAATATTGTGCGACATCTGTTAGGAACAGGATATGAAAGCTTTTGTAGTCTATACATTTATTAGTCTATGGCCATAGACAAAAGAAAATATAGACAACCCGAGCTTTCATTTTAAATTATCAATTCATTTGGTAGGAAACTACATTATTTGCCTTCGAAGTCTAGTGACTTAACATGCAAACACAAAAGTTGAACCAGCTGAAAGCTCAAAAACATTTTGTGTGACGTCTGTTAGGATGAGAAATTTAAAGCTTTTTCGTATATGCTTTAAAACAAAATTATTGGAATACACTAATTTATAATTTTCTAAAGAACATTAAACAAATTTTTGAAAGGAATGGTAAATAAGCGTACATTAAGTGGCATGCCGATGTGGGTGTTTTTACACCCTCCATCGGAATATAGCGGGTATCATTAAATTTGTCATTCCGCTTGTAACACATCGAAATATTAGCCGGAGACCCTGTAAAGTATATATATTCTTGATCAGCATAAAATTCTAAGTCGATTTAGCATGTCCGTCCGTCTGTTTAAATCAAGATAAGTTGGTATAGAAGTTCCTTTACTCCTAGGATGTTTGGTATTAAAAAGGGTCTATATAGGTCCACGCCTTCTTATAGCCCGCATAGAGCGGTACCTCCAGATTTTCTATATTTTGAAGGCTGTGGGCTCAATATCCCATCGAAATAGCTGAAACTTGGTATTTAGTTGTGGTATAAAACTTTCCACCTGAAATTTGTCAGTATTGGTCTACGTCTTTATATAGCCCCCATAGAACGGTATCTCCTGTGTCGGTGACGGTCACCTTGAAATTGGCAATGCATCCTGAAAAAAAAAACAAAAAAAAAAAAAACAAAAAAAAAAACAACTAACTAATGCCTATCCAAGCTGTAGGACAGCAATTGTCACACTCAAAAAAAAAAAAAATAAAAAATAAATAAACTAAAAATAAATAAATATAATTATAAGGAAAAATAATAACCTGTTGACATTAGCTCTTCTATGAAGGGTAAAATTCACCTATTATATAGGTGGTGCGGGCCAATAGGCCGAAACTCAGTCAACCAAAATAAACTATTCCATGGAATAAATATTAATAGTCATTAGAAGTACATGAGTATTAACAAAGAAGTAATGCACAGATTTTTTTTTTTCTTTTCGTTTTCTTTTTTTTCGAAGTAAGGGGAGAGTTGTAACGTGACCGTTACAAACGTTCCACCTACCTATACGCCCGCTTAATTTTTTTTTAATTTATTAACATCTTCACCACAACAAACCGCAATCCCCTTATCTTCGTATTTAATAAAATTAATAAGATAATTTTATTCATAAAATAAAACCATTTCACCCAGCTAAACCCTCTTTATCAATAATAATTAGTAATATAAAACCAATAGTGCTTTTATTCCATTTTACATACATTCCCCTGTTCACTTAAAAATATTCTTTAATAGAATTAATAAGATAATTTTACTCATAAAATAAAACCATTTCACCCAGCTAAACCCTCTTTATCAATAATAATTAGTAATATAAAACCAATACTGGTTTTATTCCATTTTACATACATTCCCCTGTTCACTTAAAAATATTCTTTAACACTACCCATCCTAATACACGTTTTACCCTCGGTACCTGAACAAAACTCACACACCAGACACCACACTGGTACCAACCAACAACAAACATAAAGCAGTTGTCTATTCGTCAACACTACCCACCCCAACATACGTTTGGCACCAAAGACAAACATACATACGCACACCACACATCACTCTTGTTGACAACACATTTTAATTTCGCACCACCATTCATACTGCAGTCAACACGTTAACATTGATTCTGGTGCATTTTTTGACAACTCGCGCCACATGTGCTTCGCATTCACTTTGCAAACGCATATATATATGATGTTCAGAATTTCACCATTGAGTTGGTCGAGAACCAGAGTTAGTACAAGTGAAGTGATGTGTGGCTTGACCGCAGTCGTAGTAGCCTGTAAGTAACGAGTGTACTTGACCTTATCGTAGCCGGCTACCTGCTCTTTGCCAGCTCAACCGCTCTTTGCCAGGTCAAACGCTCTTTGCCAGCTCAACCGCTCTTTGCCAGCTCAACCGCTCTTTGCCAGCTCAAACGCTCTTTGCCAGCTCAAACGCTCTTTGCCAGCTCAACCGCTCTTTGCCAGCTCACCCGCTCTTTGCCAGCTCAACCGCTCTTTGCCAGCTCCCCCGCTCTCTGCCAGCTCCCCCGCTCTTTGCCAGCTCACCCGCTCTTTGCTAGCTCCCCCGCTCTCTGCCAGCTCAACCGTGCTTGTAGTCAGCTACCCGCTCGCCGTACAACGCTCGTAGCCCGCTACTCGCTCGCATCCAGTTCACCGCTCCGCCTCGTCAACGCTTGTAGCCAGCTACCCGCTCGCCGTACAACGCTCATAGCCCGCTACTCGCCCGCAACCAGCTCACCGCTCCGCTTCGTCAACGCTTGTAGCCAGCTACCCGCTCGCCGTACAACGCTCGTAGCCCGCTACTCGCCCGCATCCAGCTCACCGCTCCGCTTCGTCAACGCTTGTAGCCAGCTACCCGCTCGCCGTACAACGCTCGTAGCCCGCTACTCGCTCGCATCCAGCTCACCGCTCCGCTTCGTCAACGCTTGTAGCCAGCTACCCGCTCGCCGTACAACGCTCGTAGCCCGCTACTCGCTCGCATCCAGTTCACCGCTCCGCCTCGTCAACGCTTGTAGCCAGCTACCTGCTCGCCGTACAACGCTCGTTGCCCGCTACTCGCCCACATCCAGCTCACCGCATAGCCCCATCAACGCTTGCAGCCAGCTACCCGCTCGCCGTACAACGCTCGTAGCCCGCTACGCGCTCGCATCCAGCTCACCGCTTCGAACCGTCAACGCCTGCAGCCAGCTACTCGCTCGCATCCAGTTCACCGGTCCGCCTCGTCAACGCTTGTAGCTAGCTACCCGCTTGCCGTTCCACGCTCGTAGCCCGCTACGCGCTCACATCCAACTCACCGCTTCGAACCGTCAACGCTTGTAGACAACTACCCGCTCGCCGACCTACACTCGCAGCCCGCTACTAGCTCGCCTCAAGCTCACCTCTCCGTCCGGCCAACGCTTTTAGCCAGCTACTCGCTCACCAGTCAACGCTCGTAGCCCGCCCGTGATCAATTCCCCGCTCAACGCTTGTATCTAGCTACTCGCCCGTAGCCATCTCGTTGCTCGCATCCAGCTCATCGCTCAGCAGCGCTCAACGCTCGTAGCCAGATACTCGCTCGCCATTCAGCGCTCGTAACCAGTTATCATCTCATTGGAAGACGCTCGTATTAAACCAGAACCAGACTAGTCAACGGCCCAGTGTGACTCCCAGCGTACCCGTATACCAAAGCAGAGGAACCGAGGGTCCGATCTTCCACCAGATTTGTCCAATTACATATATAATCATATAGCTATCTGAATAACATATACATATCCAACCAAATCTGAAATTCCACTAACGTACTATTCATTACATTAACACCCAAGAGTTAAATAAAGAATTGAACTTATAAAACTCGTGTTATCACTTAAGGTTTGTGGGTCCTTGAGTTGACCCTGGAGACGACTGAGCTTACCTCAATATTTTGACCTGCCAAAATTAATTTTTATTGTAGTTTGTTTTTATTGTCTACTTAGAATTACATTAATATTTAACATTTAATATTAATGTAATTCTAAGCAATCTTTTTCCAATCTATAAAAGGCCCTTCAGACATGTAAGATAATTTTTAACAATTTGTCACTTTAATTATATAGCCTTACCCCCTGTTTTTTTAAAAAATTGTATTCTTCTCACACGAATTGTCAAATTTTGTAGATCGATTTATTCGTTTTAGCGAAAATGTAGAGCATAGAGAGGGTATACGAAAAATTAGGTATGTATGTCTTCAGAGGGCTGAGCTATGGATGCCTAAATTATTACGAATATAGACGAACGAACATTGGTATTCGTCATTTTGTCAAGCCGATTTGTATCAATAAATTGTTTAATGTGCCAATTTACATGAAATATCTTTTCTTTTGATGTGCCTATTCGTATCTAATACAAGCCGAAAAAAACAGTTACAATCCTTGAAATTGTGTGTGTGAAGCCTTATATGTGATTTCTTCAATAATTACAACAACAATTATTTTGAGGAATCCCCATAAATTTGTTTTTAAGCCGTTTTTGTTATTAGTTTACATTCGTTTATGCTCATTTGATGTCACAAGAGAAGCAACATAGAAGTAAACGATCGACGCAAGGAAATCCCCAGCCCGATTCGACGCATACATAACCGAAATGAGTCTTCAACATTCGCCGCCTAATACACCAACAAACACTGCAAATGGTGCCCGCTTGCAAGCAGACGTAAGAACGACAGCACATCTGCAGTCTACAGCAAAAACAACAACGTCATCTGCCGGCGGTATGTAATACGAGTAACTCGTGAGGGCACATTAAATTTTATTTCGCCAATTAAAAAATTAGAATCAATCTGACCAAGTAAAAGATTAATTAAAAATGTCGCTCTAAGCATTAGAGATCAATAAGTTATAAAAGATGTTCATAGGGAGGAAGTGCTTTCACTGTACTTCAAGGCAAACCTCTAAGAGAAAACAGGAGAAATTGTGCTTGGACAAATTCTATCTTATTACTATAACATTTGTAGAATGGGCTCCATAATACGCAGCCGTATTCTAATGCAGACCGCACCAAATTGACAAACAAACGTTTAGTTACATACGGGTCATCGAATTCCTTGGACCAACGTTCACGATTTATTGACACAGGATTCAATGTGTAAATTAAAACGTAGTTTATCATCTGAAATGACACCAAGATCATCTAATGAATCAACATCATCTAGCTTGTGAGAACCGATAAAGTATTCAAAATAAAGAGGTCGACTTCTAAACAGCGAGAATTTTTTGCATTTCTTGAGATTTATACTACACCAATTTACTAGAGAATGCAGATCATGTTGGAGTTTTAGTGCTTGATTACGCGAATCAAGATGACAGAAAAGTTTGACGTCATCAGCAAACATTAACACTTTGTCAAAGGCCTTGCTAAAGTCGGTGTATATTGCATATGTTTGATGTTTTAGAGAAAATCCATTATGAACATGGCAAGTGAGTTCCAATAAGTTCGTTAAAGTTTATCTCCCCTTAACAAATCCATGTTGATAGGAAAAAATAATTGGTGAAACAAAATTAGTTATTCTTCGTGATACCCCAAAAGTTCAAAAAGTTTTGGGATTGCAGTAAGTTTTGCAATGCCCCTATAATTTTCAACGACAGTCCTATTACCAGATTAATGTAAGGGTACAGTAGTTTTAAATTTGCTGCCAATTGTTTTAGTGCGAATTTGATTTTCCTGCCAAAAAAACTAAATATTTGCATCTTTGCATGCGACAGTTGCTAACTCCTGCACAGGGTCTTTTGTACAGAAGAAAACTGTTTTATGTTGATCATTTGTAGACAACCGATGATATTATGGAAACAAATTAGTTAGGCTTTTCATTATAATAATAATTTTTCCACAAAAGTCCCAGAAGGGACAAGGGAGACTTCTCTCATGTCACATCTGTAGGTTCAAGGCATATTTATTGTGTCACTGTTGCAATAATACAAAGAAAAAGTTAACATCACTTTCTTTGAAACAGAAATTGAATGACAGATGTGGAAGCAAATATTACGATAAGAGTTGTTATTTAATTCCATTTTGGTTCTTTCAGCTGATGCAAAATAAGCTTTTTGATTATATGTTTTTATTTTTTCACTATTAAACTCCACAAAGTTTTCGGATATCAAGAAATCTGAAGCTGAATATTACAATTCTTAGGCAAAGAAGCGAATCGGACAACTGCCACTTTTTGGCAGCTAAGAATATTAAAGATAAGTGCGAAATGCGCTTTGCTGCCACAAAATGCGTGCAAAACTTGTTCTGGCAGCTAAGTCAAAACTGCTGTATAATAAAACAAGTAAAAAAGCATTATGTTCGGCCGGGCCGAACTTTTCATACCCTCCACCATAAAATATTCTGAACTAAAATGGAATAATTACTTTTCATTCCTGTCCCCAACTTTAAGTGGGCACGTTAAAATGTCAGATAATGTTTATGTACATTTATGCTTCATTCGGTAGGCCCTTTTTTATGGTGCCTATATCTAACTATGTATGTTGACAATTTTTGGCAGAAATTGGGAGGTACTGTTAAATAGGGGTTATAATAAAACATGGGCCTATGTTTATAGTTTTTGATGGGAGCCTTTAATGTCAAATAACTCCTAATTCGGTTAAAAAATTTAGCTAGAATCTTCAAAATATCGAAAATCGGTACATAACGTGGGAACTTCAAATGTCATTAACAGCTAGTTCGCAGGTATCTGGGCTATACGAAAATATGAACTTAAATGAACCGTTATATGGGGGCTATACCAAAACGTGGACCTATGTCCACAAGTTTTGTCATATAAGTTTATTGACATTTAAGAACTTTAAATGTCAAATTATAGCTACATCGGTCTGAAAATGTAGCTAAAAACGTCAAAATACCGCAAATCGGAGGGTACCGTTATATGGGGGCTATACCAAAACGTGGACCTATGTCCACAAGTTTTGTTATATAAGTTTATTGACACTTAAGAACCCTAAGTGTCAAAATATAGCTAAATCGGTCTGAAAATGTAGCTAAAACTGTCAAAACACCGCAAATCGGGGGTACCGTTATATGGGGGCAATATATAAGTTTATTGACACTTAAGAAACCTAAGTGTCAAAATATAGCTAAATCGGGCTGAAAATGTAGCTAAAACTGTCAAAATACCGTAAATCGGGGGGTGCCGTTATATGGGGGCTATACCGAAACGTGGACCTATGTCCACAACTTTTGTTATATAAGTTGATTGACATTTAAGAACACTAAATGTCAAATTATAGCTACATCGGTCTGAAAATGTACCTAAAAACGTCAAAATACCGCAAATGGGAGGGCACCGTTATATGGGGGCTATACCAAAACGTGGACCTATGTCCACAACTTTTGTTATATAAGTTTATTGACACTTAAGAACCCTAAATGTCAAATTATAGCTATATCGGTCTGAAAATGTAGCTAAAAACATCAAAACACCGTAAATCGGGCGGGGGGGGGGGCACCGTTATATGGGGGCTATACCAAAACGGGGACCTATGTCCACAACTTTTGTTATATAAGTTTATTGACACTTAAGAACCCTAAATGTTAAATTATAGCTACATCGGTCTGAAAATGTAGCTTAAAACGTCAAAATACCGCAAATCGGAGGGTACCGTTATATGGGGGCTATACCAAAACGTGGACCTATGTCCACAACTTTTGTTATATAAGTTTATTGACACTTAAAAACCCTAAATGTCAAATTATAGCTATATCGGTCTGAAAATTTAGCTAAAAACATCAAAACACCGTAAATCGGGGGGCACCGTTATATGGGGGCTATACCAAAACGGGGACCTATGTCCACAACTTTTGTTATATAAGTTTATTGACACTTAAGAGCCCTAAATGTCAAATTATAGCTAAATCGGTCTGAAAGTGTAGCTGAAAACGTAAAAATACCGTAAATCGGGGGGTGCCGTTATATGGGGGCTATACCAAAACGTGGACCGATATATCCCATCATCGAACTTGATCTTCCGACGGCTAAAAAAATGGTATTCCCCAATTTTCAGCGAAATCGGTCAACAAATGCGACCTGTATGTTGCGAACGGACGGACGGACGGACGGCGGACGGACGGACATGCATAAATCGACTCAGAAAGTGATTCTATGTATATCCCTAGAAGGAACTATGGGTCTATCTCGCTTCCTTTTGTATGTTACATACAAATGCACTAACACATAATACCCCTTACCACATAGTGGTGTAGGGTATAACTAGAGCTTCGTTCCAGTACTTTGTTAATGATAAAAGTGTCAAAAGAGCAAACTGACGAAAATGAGCCCGACATAATGCACCTTTTTCTAAAATGTACGGGAGCGGAAAAATGGCAGAAACGTCAAAAAATCTGGAACAAATGTCAAAGTCGACATGTCAGCCAATCAGAAACCGGCAAACATGTTGTACATTTTTGCTCGCCCAAATTTGTCGTGTAAAAAGTTTCTAAAGAGAAAGCAACTCAGCGCCATTTGTGTTCAAAGAGAAGCGACCATTTTGCAACTTTTTTGGTGTACGGGAACGCATTTTGGGCAAAAATGTGTAAGAACTTTTTATTTGTGGAACGAAGCTTAGATTTCTACAGCATAGGAAAGTATCCTAAAGATAAAGAATCATTGAGAATGCTAGTGAGAGGCTTGTATAGTTCATAAGCACATTTCCTCAGAATGTTGGCCGGTAAACCGTCTGGACCTGGAGAGCTAAAATTTTTTAATGAAACGAAACCATTAAACACTTCATCTTCGGTAAGTAGGAAAAGAGGGAATTGCTTTAAAGACGTATTATATTTTCCAATTTTTTTTAATAATTTACTTTTAATATTCTTAATAGGCTTAGATATGGAGAAAACCAAGGTGGTCCTTTATCGGATCTCCCTTTAAAGATTGGTACTGTTGACAAAAACGCATCATTTAGAGTATTATACAAATGTGAAACCCGAAATTCTAAGTTACCTCCTTGAACCCAATTTGTATTAGTTAAAATAACTCGTAATTGTTCAAAATTTGTCTCGGAAAAATTTAATTTACCTAATAATTTTTGCTCAGGAAAATTATTGAGAGAATTGTCTTGTATTTTCTCTGGTTTAAAGTAGTGTTGGGTGATATTTATCTTCAGGTTCAGCAAATGGCAAACATCTACACAATGAAATGTTTGTATACGTGGATAAAACTAAATCTAGAATTCTATTTTTGTGTTATGTATATTATTATTTTATAGTAGACATTGAACATACATTGGATAAGCTGGTACATTATCAATTATATTGTCACCCAAAACCCAATTAATATTAGGTAAATTGAAGTCACAAAGGCAAATCAGTTCAAATGTTTACTTTTGTAAGTCTGATAAATTTTTTATAAGTTCTGAATGTTTCATGGTATAATAAGAAGGTAGTTTCATGCTCACAGCTGATTTAAATTTTTTTTTAAATTTTGAATTTGAAGTACATTCATTGTCAAACTGAATTTGACGCAGAATGATTATATGTGTATGTACATATGTGTTTATATGTATGCAGTACAAATGTCAGTTAAAATAAATTTCCTATTTCATTTTTTCAAATTGAAACAAAAAATTTTTTAAAAATAAGTTTCCTTTCCGGTGGTCAAAAAATGCAAGCAATATTATATTAAAATTGGCTGATATTGATTTATATGATCCCGCTGTTAGTGGAGCTATAGATATTAATTAAACTTGACAAAAATATCTTGAAGAAATCCAATTCACCCAGGCAGCCTGTAAAGATTTGGATAAACTTTAACGCACTGGTTTATGTAGGGCTGAGTTATTTGACGAAATCAACTGCACGAAGCTCGACGTTGTTCCTGCCACTAACGAAGAGATGTCGATTCCCTCAAGTTGAATGTTCTGTTTGAGCAAACTCAGCAAGGAAAGGAAGCCACTTAAAGATTGTCAAGGATTTCGGTCAAGAAACTCGAGCTTTGGGTGACGTCAAGGAACAGCTCATACAAAGCGGTTAAGATGTACTGTTGATGATAATGTTTTTTAAACAACACCACCAAATATAAAACGTGATAGATTTAAAAAAGAGAAACAACATTTGTTATGTTTATGTTTTATTAATAAAAGTCACAAAAAATTAACAAGATCTGTCTATCTATATAGAATTGCCCTAGCCAATTGTGGATTGGTGGTGAAAGTGTGTGTGTTATTGCAGATGATGGTTCGGTTCAAACGATATTGATCACAGGTAGCATAGAGGTGGGCAACAGAGAGGTGATTCAGATTTTTATGACGATTATTGATCTTAAAGATATAAAAAATTGTTGCTGTTGCTGCGGTTGAGGAGTTTGAAATTAATGAAATCTTTGATCCAGCCTGACCTTGTGCATTCAATCTGCTTGAATCGAATGAAATGTAAGATTCCCTCTTCAATGCCTTCAATTTCTTTTAAATATGTTCCGTGTTTTTGCTTATGTACATGTTCTGCTGTTATTGAGGTTTAAGGAATCGTTGCTCCACAGTATCTATAAGTTAAGATAGTTGAGACTAGTTGGTCGCAAAGCGGTTATTAAAAGAGCGCTTACCAGCTCGTGGATTTGAAGAAATGTTCAATATTTTTTTTCTTTTTCTATATCTTTTTTTATAAACTCTGTAAACAATTACCAACAAATGTATTTTTTATTGAGAAATGTCATGTCGTATTATTGTTGTTCTGTATTTGACACGCTCCCGTACATACATACAGGGTTGTATTTTCCCAAATTTGACAGATGCGACTACCTTTTATTATTCTACCATGTGAATGTTTAAGGTAAATTTACAAATCAGAATTAGTAGCAATATAATGACGTTACTTAAAAAATGTAATTCTACGCAGACAAATTCTAGATTGGAATTGTCGTTAAGGATAATACGCTCTGAGGCTATGCGGTTATGAACAGCGATTAAAACTCCTCCACAGTTTTTATTAATTCTATCAGTCCTATAAACTTGGTACTAATCAGACAAAATGTTAATATCACGAATCTCAGGTTTCAGCCATGTCTCCGTGAAAACCAAAATTTTGAAATCACAGCCAAAAGGTTTTTAAATAAATATGTTTAAGTTAATTTTAAAACCTCTAACATTTTGATATAATAAAGATACAGATTTACTTAGTTTTTTGACAAGGCACCATAGGAGGGACAACTGGAATATTAACTGTGTTATTTCGTTCTCTATACACAAATTCTTTTACTAAAACACCATCAGGCCAGAATGAAGAATTCATCATCTTGTCAAACATGTCAGATGCTAGAACAATTTTAAAATACGAAATAGCATGTTGAGTGTGAGATTTAAATTTGGATACTTGAAATCATTATTATTAAAGTTATTGTGTTTAGAGCGTATGTACTTACACATTTTTGCTACTGATATATTATAAATAAATATACTTTTTCTAGGAGGAACTACTGTTAGTTCATTGCTATTGTTAGAAGCATAATTTTCAGTCACTGCTGTTGATGGAAGAGCAGAAATTGAAGTAGAAGCATTAACACCGGCTGGTTGTGCGGTAGAATATTTTTGAGAATTAGAGTATCTGAAGATTGAACTTCATTTGCTGTACGTTAAACAGGGTTTACATTTACTGGTGCGACGGACTCCTCGTCGCATCACAAAAATGTACCAAGAAACCTTAAGGGAAAAACCCAAGAAAAGAAAACACGCGGGCTGATGTTGTCTGTTCTACGGTTCGAAAGAAACTCAATTTTATTTTACTACCTTGTTACAACTAAACCTTAAATATCTAATCACTAAACAATACACATGCACTTATTTACTAATGCACGATGTGCCTAAAGGTATATGCACTCCACGCAGTGTGTGCGTTGAGGGTGATAAGGAACATAGATATTTTATTACCGACCCTTTCTTTTTATGGCCGACAGCTGTTATGTGTAAAGATAGATTAATAGCACATTGGTGCGTTGACTGAAATCTACCTGACACCATTGAAAACAATTCTACAAAATTGTCCATACTCCCCGCCGTGAAAAGATCCTAATCTTTTAACAATTGTATGTATTAGTATCTTATCTTTTTATCAACTAAATTTTTTTGGTAATATTACAATTTTTTTTTCAGTTTTGAAATTGCTAAGGGATTACTTAAATTCTACATTAATACTAGAAATAGAAAGAATTATGATAACTTAATTCTAGGTGATGGCACCCAACACCTTCAGCAACCAGCTAGGATGAGGACTTTTTCAGTGTGGCCATTTTAGCATTTTCGCAGCTAAATTTAGCATTATTTTTTTGTATTTAGCCGCAAAATTTCCATTTAGCATTTTTCTTAGCATTTTTCAATATTAATTTAGCATTATTCTATCCACGAAATCAAAGATATTTTAGTACTTTTTTATAAAAAATCTGATAAATGTTGGTTGAATTGAGTAGAACAGCTCTTTTAACAGCTCAAACCAACGTAGTTTTTCGTCTTTGTTCTGGTTTAAAGGAATGGAAATGTGAATAAGAAAATACAAAAAACAAGTATAAAACGTAAAGTTTGCCGTGTCGAACTTGTTATACCCTCTACCACGAAATCTTCAGAACTGATATGGAATAGTTAGTTTTTCTTCTTGTTACGAAAGTACCAATGTCACTATTTTAGGTGGAAAAGTTTTTTGACCACTGGCATCCCCAAATACTATTAATTCAGTCTTCTAAAAACTTGAAACTACATGAAATCGGGCGATACCGTTATATGGGGGCTCTAGCACAACATGGTAATATGTACTGAATTTTTGATGGGGAAGTTCTTACCTACTGCGAACTTTAAATACCAAATGACATCCAATTTTGCCCGAAAATGTAAAAAACAAACTAAATCCGATGGTGCCCAAAAATGGGCATGTGACTGTGATTAATGTGAAGAAGTTGCTTAACCACTTTGAACCAAAATGACACCCAAAAATAATTTAAATCAGTCGGTACCTTTTTATGGGGCCTATTCCAAAACATTGTCCTATGTCCCCAATTTTTAATGGAGACGTTTTTTGACAACCCTAAATTCTAAATTACGGCTAGTTCGGTCTGAAAATGTAGCTTAAAACATAAAAGATACCCGAAATCGGTCGGTTCCGTTAAATGGAGCTATTCCAAAAACATGAACCTATGTCCGCATTTTTTGTAGATAGGTTTTTAATACCAAACTATAACTAAATCGGTCTGAAAATTTAGCTAAAAAAATATTCCAAAACGTGGACTCTTTGTCCACAACTTTTGGTGGAGAAGGTTTTTGGAACCTTAAATACCAAATCATTGCCAGTTCAGCCTGAAAATGTAGCCAATAACAGCATTATACCTGAAATCGGCCGGTACTGTTTTATTGGGTCTGTATCAAAATATGGAATGATATAGTCCATCTTCGAACTTGACCTGGCTGAAAACAAAAGACGGATCTTTCCAAAAATTCTGTGTCCTATCTCAATTTTTGTGGATGCCAGAATGATTACCACAGACGGACGGACATGCATAGATCGACTAAGAATTTTACTCTTTTTATGAATATAGGGCCGCAAATAATTATTTCAATGCGCTACAAACGGAAAAACAAACTTAATATACCCACTATACAATGGTGGAGGGTATATTTTATTAAAAAATAACGTTTTTAAATTTAGCATTATTTTTTAGCATTTAAATATTTATTTTAGCATTATATTAACGCTGATTTAGCTGCAACACTTTTTTAAATCTGGTCACACTGCTTCTTTTCCATTGCTGAAATACGTGGTAAATCCATTTTCTTCTTAGAGGATGCTTCTCTCCAATACACATTTCTTCATAATAAATTTTGACACTAGTTCCATACGATGACATGATACACTGGGTATAACTACAGGCTTGACCCTACCTGCAACGGCAACTTCCTCATTACCATTAAACAGCGATGAGTCTTTGCTATCGCCACCTTGGATTTTTTGTGATTTCATAACCATTTTGATCGGAGGATTATATGTTGCATTCACTATCAATTTTTTGACATCACCCTCAATTTTTTCTGAACGATGGAAATTGACGTTATTCTCTTTATCATCGGCATTAAGTTTGAAGTGGCAACCACCGATATGTACTTCTTTGGTACCTTTCTTTAGTAAGATTACCTGAGGATCACTTTTGGAAATTTCGATGTGATCTTTCTCTCTGCTGGTTTGACTCATATCTTCTTCGTCACACAGTGATTTGTAGTAGACAGCAACTGCGAAATCAAATAAATTCTTATTATCCATTAAATAAATCTTGGTGCTCTTGCCGCTGCTGTGCCATATCATCGCGGTACCGTTGGAATTCAGCTTCCAAATTGGCGATATCAGCTATATGACGTGCACGTTCATTGGCGAGCAATTTCTCCAAATGACAATTGCGGCCATCCAAGGTAGCATTTGCAGATTCTATCTCACTAATGCGATTATTCAGACTCCCAATACGTGTACGAGTGGCACGTAATTCTTCGCTAGCACTTGAATCAGCAGAGGACTCACGAAGATTGAAGATTCTTTATATCTTGCTTATGCTTCATTTCCATTTCATAACACTTAGCACGAAATTGTCTTTCGTGTTGTTCACGCAACTCTCGCAAAGACTGCTGCAAAGTTTCCTCGTACCGTTTAGAGAGGCGACAATCCATCTCACTTAGTTCAGTTCCACGACGATAGCGTATTTCATTAATTTCTTGGGAATACTTTTGCTCCTTGCTAGTGTTGGGCAATCTCGTTCATTGAGCGGATCGATCTTTTTCATTCCGTTCACCAAAAAGATCCGGGTCATTTACTTCGTTCGTTGGCTCTTTTTCGTTCAACAATACATTTGACTGTATTATTTTCTTTTGAAGTCGTTCGTTCTCTGCTGCATATGTATGACTCCGTCGCTCTTTTCACCGAATCGTTCTTTTGAAAATGTTCGTTCACGAATGACACAACTGTTGTGTTAATTGCTTGTTTGTGTGCTAATGGGGGTGGTTTTGTTTCTGAACGTAGTGGTGGTGGTTTTGATATGAAAAAACCAGATGAACGAATGATGCAAAAGAAAGATATGACCGAGATGTGCTACTGAATGAGGTGAGTTACTGAGCGAGAGTAGCTCTCTGAATCATTGTTTGTTTTGTGTGGAAATTTGTGCTGCTTCCGCTAACGCAGCGTTTGTTTAGAGCAAAACCAATGCTGCTAATTTGGTAAGCAGCAATGACTCGTCCATCGGGGAACTAAATGAACGATATAAAAAAATGAGCTGGATACGGATCCGTTCGTTCTTTTCACGGAATCGTTCCTTTGAGCCGGTTCGTTCATGAACGACGCAACTCTACTCCTTGCACGTCAGTTATTCCCGCAGACTATGTATGTTGTGTTGCAGATACACCAGCTCTTTTCTTAGTTCATCAAGGTCATCAACGGCTTTTTTACGATCAGCCTCTGCTGCTTGATATTTTATACTAAGGTCAGCAGCACGTGATTCAGCAATTTGCCAGTCATTGGTTTTGTGCTCAAAATTGGACTTTAACTTTTTATTTTCTTCAAATAGTTGATTAATTTTAATTTCAAACAAACTTCTGCTGAGTGGCTATGCTACCTGTAGTGCGATTCTGTAACTCCTTAACGACAGAATTAACGACGAATGTCGGTAGTTAACGATAATTTTCGGTAAGTGCTATTCTGTAACCAATTTTAACAATTTTTGTCGGTAAATTTTGTCGTTAATTACCGAAAATTATTGTTAAGTTAACAACCAAAAAAAAGTAGTTGTTAAGTCTTAACGACAGTAAATTATTGCAATATTTTGCTGAATTCTTTTAACAACGGCGTTTTATATGAACGTATGCTATGTCAATAAAGACGGTACACAAGGTAAATTCCGCCTTATTGAGAAAAATCTTTTTAAGGCATTTACATAAGGGTTAACTATGTAGGATAACAGGGGGAAGCTTCGCCACTGTTGTGCTTTCGCCGGCGCCGATTTTATTGAAGCAGCATAAAGATCACCAAAGAGAAAGTTGTAGATCTTCGATTAACTCATAACTTTCCCTTGGAAGATCTACATGTAGCATCAATTAAATCAGCGCTGACGAAGGCGCAACATTGGC
Source organism: Musca autumnalis (assembly GCF_047663935.1). Taxonomy (NCBI): domain Eukaryota; kingdom Metazoa; phylum Arthropoda; class Insecta; order Diptera; family Muscidae; genus Musca; species Musca autumnalis. The sequence goes on from NW_027411977.1 coordinate 148,777,178, forward strand.
GAAGCTGCCACATGCTACTACCCTACGTATGAAGACTGCGCTAACCTTTGTTTTACTTATTAAAGAGGAAAAACGTTAGCTAATGCTTCAAAAGAACTCAAGTGTGGTACTGCTATGTAAGACCTATACCAATGTCCTTAACACTATCTTTCTAGGAGGCGCGTGACGTGAATAAAATAGTACGTGACACGTGAAGAGTATTACTATAACCTACTTTCTTCTGTGATAATCTCATAGATTTAAACCCAGCATCACTAACAATCAGAATGCTAAACATGGCGTATAAGCTTGGATTTTCGAACTTTTCATACTCTCCGCTATGAGAAATTTCTTTTAATGTGGGCGTGAATTGAATATGTGAATATAAAACTCAAATGACGGTAACGTGGATCCACGATCACTGAAGGGGCTTAAGTCATGTCAAATATCACAGTTGAATTTTGATACAGAGCGCCACAACCCAAAATATGATCCCAACTTTTAAATAAAAAATACAACTGCGCTTTTAAAAAGATTAATGGTGGTTTTATCACTTTTATTACATTTAAATCACACACACAATAAAAACATCTTAAGAAATGCTTCATTACTGGCATCCGTAGCCATCCAAAAGACACACATTTGAGCCACATTCCTCCAAAAGTCTGAATTGTTTCCTTCTTAAACGCTTCATGTTTTGTATTCGCGACGAAATAATGTTTTCAGCTTCAAAATATATTTTAATTAATATTAAAATATAATATTTGACATTTCCTTCCAATCGATATTCGTCGGTATGAGTTAACGATTTCTACAATCGGTAACATAAGGTTACAGAATAGGACATTCGTTAACTCCACCGAATATTTTCGTTAACTACCGATGTCGGTTCGTTATTAAAAAAAGTTACAGAATCGCACTACTGAAAACTTTACTGATTTCTTAAATTCAGGAATAGTCCCATCTTCAATTTTCCTAATTAAATTATCATCTACCTGTTTCATATGTAAATTGGGAACCCATATCCCATTGATTTCTTTATAATCTTCCTTGATATTTACCCTTTTAGGTGGCCAAGTCAATATCTTCTGATTCTCCACTAAGTCATAACAAATACCTAAAAATGAGCATTTTTTGACAAGATAGCTTCTATCGTTATTTATCTTTTCCTGTAACACATCCAAAGTCAATTCCAGCTGCTGAGTGATTTCGTCTTTCAATTTTGGAGAACAAATATTTTCATAGCTCTCTGGTGAACTTAAGCTGTGCACCTTAGCTCTGCAAATTAAAAGAGGACATTCAACGGTTAAAAATCTGTCCATCCCCTCAAATGCTTTTTCAATTTCTTTAATAGTATTCCACACTCCTAATGCGAAAAGTCTGTGATGATATGGAATTGTTCCCATACGGTGGAGCTCCTCCTGATTCTCTAAAAAATCCCTTCTTGCTCCTATGAAGGAATTTTCTATGACATCACACTTTTCCATAGTCTCATGGCTACACTTTTCTGAGCAATTTTGCTCAGTTCTAAATAAAGCGAAACAATGTATTCGCCCAACATCTTTTGATGTTATAATTTATAATAATTTATAATTTATTTATAATTTTCACGAAATACATACACTTTTCGTCAATATTAATTTTTTTATTAGTAGCTGTTTAATTCCAAATGATTTCCGCATTTTAGGAAACTTAATTTCTTCTGCCGTTAGAATTTGCGCATATCTAACCCAAATGCAACTTTGTGCGTTCGCACAAAGTGATATATGTCAAATTCTAACGAGTTAAATTCGCGCCACTTTGCAACACCTAGCTTACTCGTTACTTTTATACTTCACTACTCTTTGGATATTCGTCCACTAAGCAACACCAATTGTTAAATCAAAAGGTAAAAATATTGTTTCTTCGAACAATATTAAATAAAGGATTTTTCTATTTATTTTATTATAAAAAGAATTGATACTGGTGTTTTTCTTTTTGGTTTTTGTTTATTTACTTTTATTGCTCCTCAAACAGTAGCTATAAAAATTGGCCTAACACAATTTTTGCTTCGACTTCTATAACCTAACGAATAAACCTAACGTAGTCACTTTTGACTACGCGGCTATTACGTTATAACACTACGCGTAAACTAACACACTTTTCCTTCTTGAAAATGTGAGCCTACCACGTCACTACACTTAACACGAATAAACTACACAAATTTCATGTTTGAAACCGCGAGCCTATCACGTGACTAAAATAGCGGATAAGCCCAACGTAGTAACTTTTTACTACGCGCTTATACCGCTCCTATTTACGCGAACTATCTCATGTCTTTCCTATACACGAAACAATCACTGTGGGGTCACCAAATGATGGGACGGACTCCTCGTCGCATCACAAAAATGTACCAAGAAACCTTAGGGAAAAAGCCCAAGAAAAGAAAACACGCGGGCTGATATTGTATGTTCTACGGTTCGAAAGAAACTCAATGTTATTTTACTGCTTTGTTACAACTAAACCTTAAATCTCTAATCACTAAACAATACACATGCTCTTACTTACTAATGCACGATGTGCCTAAAGGTATATGCACTCCACGCAGTGTGTGCGTTGCGGGTGATAAGGAACATAGATATTTTATTACCGACCCTTTCTATTTATGGCCGACAGCTGTTATGTGTAAAGATAGATTAATAGCACATTGGTGCGTTGACTGAAATCTACCTGACACCATTAAAAAAAAATTCTACAAAATTGACCATTTACTTTAGGTAATACATTTGAATATGGCGCCTGAAGCGCAAGGTTACCTGTAAATAAATCTTCAGCAGTATTACGTGGCGGAGCCACCCTAGGTGAATTTAGAGTAATTAAAAAGCTCAAGACTATCATATCCCTACCAGTTTTTTTTTTAACAAAATTTGTAATACAGGACCTTACTTCTTGACTTATACAAGGTGACATTTCGGAGCATTATTCATCGTTTTACCCATAAATAGACATGTGATTTTTGCATATTTTTGAAAATTTTAATGCAAATATTTCGTTTATTAAACAATAAAAGCTAGAGCTTTGTACGTATTATTGATTATTTTCAATATGACATCGAATTTCTGTCATTGGAACGATATAATTCTGTATAATAACGTCGTTACAATTGGTTGAAATTTCAAAAATATACAAAAATCCGATGTGGGGAATAACATTAAAAGCAATAAAAATCAATAAAAATTGGAATCCAAATGCGAAATGATGAAAAATTTGGAAATTTTAAGGTGAAAATTTTAAGTCCTCTAAAAACCCCACATCGTTTTCCCTAGGAAAGTAACATAAACGACTTTAAATAAAATATTAATAAAAATTCGTTGGTTATACCATTATAAATGAAGTAACGGTACCTTTAACATGACCTTAGTTTTGTTAAAACGAATACTAAAAATCGCAAGGAAATTCGTCGATATTGTGCGGACAATATTATCTTTTTGCTATCCGAGAATACGAAACCTGTCGTATTAAACTGTGCTTAGAAGTAAATGTATTTGCGTTCCTGTTCTTTAAAATAACCTGCTTTGTTCTGAACATTTTTTACGTGTATATTTTTAACTAGTTCTTTTTTAATAGGATAGAACTAAAAACTTCCACGGGTTCCACTGTTGTAATGGTACTCAAATAAAGGGGAGCTGTCGAACTATCAATTTCTCAATAGATTAATTGCGACCAAGTGCGACGCCGGGAAATAGGCCACCTATAACGGTACCACCCGATATTATGTACTTTGAGGATTTTAGCTATAATAATCAACCGATCTAGCTAGAAATTGAAATATAACGTTTTCTACGAGTAAACTATCCGCCCGATTTCAGCTATTTTACAGTTTTTGAATATATTTTCGGAACGAAGTTGATACCATTTTGCATTTAGGGTTCCTAGTGGTCAAAAAACTTTCACACACAAAATTTTGGGCATAGGTCCACTTTTTGATACAACTCTCATATAACGGTAACCCCGATTTTAGGTATATTGGAATTCAAAGATACATTTTCCGACGGAATTCTATATTGTTTAATATTGGCAAATATACTTTGCTAATATTTAACAAAGTAAAACACCGAAAATAGTTTCACTGTTGACAGACTGTCATACTCTTATTTATGGCAACAACGACGATGTCATTCATTGATAATGGCGCTTAGTTGGTTATGATAATGTTTATGATACTGACGATCAGCTGCGTTGACATAGTCCCACGCTTTTGAATATCACCAATATAACGGCACGGTCCGTTTGGCGTTTTAAGGCATTTTGGAATTAGCTGGAAGTTTATAGTTCGATGGTTAATTCTACGACGAGATCCATTTTAAAACTTATTAATATATAGCTTATCATTTGCTATTATCCATACCCATTGATTGTATTATCATATCTGCAAAAATTCCGCACAATATTTTATTTGATGTATTGCTAAAAGCATCTCGACGTAGTAGAATAAAAACATCCAAGAATACATTACTAATAATATTCCAACTTCATCAATTGCAGTCATCAACTTTTGGTATCATCTGACCCGTTTATTTGTAGTTTAAGAAACATCTCAAAAACTAAAAAATAATTTAAACAGCGAAATATTACAATTTTTACGCTAAGTAAATATTCATCCATGAATTTAATTTGTTCTATTTTAGTTATAGTATACATATTAATTGAATTATTTTATGTTGTTAAAACAAAAGTCTGTATTTAAGAATATAACGTTTTATGTTATACCATTATAAATGAAGTAACGGTACCTTTAAAATGACCTTAGTTTTGTTAAAACGAATACTAAAAATCGCAAGGAAATTCGTCGATATTGTGCGGACAATATTATCTTTTTGCTATCCGAGAATACGAAACCTGTCGTATTAAACTGTGCTTAGAAGTAATTGTATTTGCGTTCCTGTTCTTTAAAATAACCTGCTTTGTTCTGAACATTTTTTACGTGTATATTTTTAACTAGTTCTTTTTTAATAGGATAGAACTAAAAACTTCCACGGGTTCCACTGTTGTAATGGTACTCAAATAAAGGGGAGCTGTCGAACTATCAATTTCTCAATAGATTAATTGCGACCAAGTGCGACGCCGGGAAATAGGCCACCTATAACGGTACCACCCGATATTATGTACTTTGAGGATTTTAGCTATAATAATCAACCGATCTAGCTAGAAATTGAAATATAACGTTTTCTACGAGTAAACTATCCGCCCGATTTCAGCTATTTTACAGTTTTTGAATATATTTTCGGAACGAAGTTGATACCATTTTGCATTTAGGGTTCCTAGTGGTCAAAAAACTTTCACACACAAAATTTTGGGCATAGGTCCACTTTTTGATAGAACTCTCATATAACGGTAACCCCGATTTTAGGTATTTTGGAATTCAAAGATACATTTTCCGACGGAATTCTATATTGTTTAATATTGGCAAATATAATTTGCTAATATTTAACAAAGTAAAACAATGAAAATAGTTTCACTGTTGACAGACTGTCATACTTTTATTTATGGCAACAACGACGATGTCATTCATTGATAATGGCGCTTATGGGTACTTTACACGATATGTATTTTACATATGGGTTGTCACTTTGCGTATACATTTTGTATATAAAAAGTGACAACCCATATGTAAAATACATATCGTGTAAAGTACCCATTAGTTGGTTATGATAATGTTTATGATACTGACGATCAGCTGCGTTGACATAGTCCCACGCTTTTGAATATCACCAATATAACGGCACGGTCCGTTTGGCGTTTTAAGGCATTTTGGAATTAGCTGGAAGTTTATAGTTCGATGGTTAATTCTACGACGAGATCCATTTTAAAACTTATTAATATATAGCTTATCATTTGCTATTATGTATACCCATTGATTGTATTATCATATCTGCAAAAATTCCGCACAATATTTTATTTGATGTATTGCTAAAAGCATCTCGACGTAGTAGAATAAAAACATCCAAGAATACATTACTAATAATATTGAAACTTCATCAATTGCAGTCATCAACTTTTGGTATCATCTGACCCGTTTATTTGTAGTTTAAGAAACATCTCAAAAACTAAAAAAATAATTTAAACAGCGAAATATTACAATTTTTACGCTAAGTAAATATTGATCCATGATTTTAATTTGTTCTATTTTAGTTATAGTATACATATTAATTGAATTATTTTATGTTGTTAAAACAAAAGTCTGTATTTGAGAATATAACGTTTTATGTTTCTATGCCGAAAACATATTTTAAATAACTCTAATATATTATCAAACCTTATTTAAATGTATCTGAATTACACAGATTTAAAATTTCGAAAAATTTTTTATTAAAAAAAAATTCTCTAGAAAACGTTGACCGAATAGCTTGTAGCTAGATGGAATAAAAGATCTATGTCTGATAAACATCTCCTCCAAATATCATAGCTCTACATTTATCCGTTTAGAAAATATTGATTTTTGACAAAAAAAAAATACCATTTTGGACACACTGTAGAGATGAATCTACATGGGTGAAACAAGTCATCAGGAGATACTCATACTATATCAAGAAGTTCGCTTGATAAACTTTAGAGGATAAGAAGTTACGCTACGAATTCATATTAGACCAAGACAGACATGATTATTTACAACAAATACAGCCATAAACAAACAACAAAACACATTCAACACCGAGGTGCCAAACCGACAAGACATCCTATAGCCAAAGAAAATAAATAATTTTTAAAACTCATTAAATTAAAAGTCAAACCAAATGTCAGAAATAGTCGATACTAGTGAACGTCCACTCTCAAATGAGAATATTGTAAAAACAGACTACCACAGCTGTGTTCCATATATTCAATCATTTAAAAATAACGATGAAATTCGTATAAGTATACAAAATCAAGATTTTTACATACTACCATCGGAGAGCTAACAATACACTGAAGGGAATTTAGGAATGCTAGACTGAGGAATAACTGTGTGGGTTACATGCTTGATGAAATTCGATATGACCTAAATGGAATTGAAATTGATCGTGCTTGTTATTTGGGTACAACAACAAAGATACAAATTTAATTTCTCTAAGGGAATCCGAAAGCAAGGTTATGAGTAATGCAGAATCGAAGGCAGATGGTGACGTAAATACAAGCTCATTCAATTTTTGTGTACCCTTGTACCGTCTACTGGGTTTTGCTGAGGACTTTAATAAGGCAATTTGCAACAGTAAACATGATTTGATTATCTTGACGAGCGCCAACGGTAAAAATGTATGTTATTCAACTGCATAAAACGAAGAAATTCAACTCACTATTACAAACATTATTTGGAAAGTACAACACATTCATTTATCAGACTATAGAAAAATCAATTTCCTGAAAACAATCAAGGATGATAAAACTTTACCGATAGCATTTCGCAGCTGGAATTGCTACTTTAATCCAACTATTGCTAGTGGAAGACAACACAGCTGGAGTGTTAAATTGTCTGCCAGTCACGAAAGGCCTCGACACGTTGCTTTGATATTTGAAAGAGGTCACAAGCTACAACATTGTGAACTTCAAAATATTATTATTATTATTATGATGATTTGAAACTAAAGTTTGGAGAGAACCGTTATGCACGGAACGAGGGAACCACAACCACGTCTCACATATGCAAGATTTAATACAACCCAATTGACGTTATTGATGTCAGCAATCAAAACGAAACTGTGAAGAATGGACCCATAGACCCATGATCGACTGGCGGAGTACGTTCCTTTGACAGGAACTATCCGAAAAGTTGTATAAGTTATTGTATACAGTTGAACCTCGATTATCCGTGAATCGATTATCCGGGAACCTAAATTATCCGGAACAGAAAAGAAATGTTCTTTTCCATTTCCTCTATTTTTCGTCATAAAATTCATTTTCCAGGCGTAAAAGCACACTTTCCAATTAACTTGATTAAGCAAGCAGAAGATAAACAAAGAAATCCTGAAAATATCCCTTATATTACAATTATACAAGTTTTGTTTTTTTTTCTTCATAAAGTATTTTTTTAGATATTACAATAGATATAAATACCTTAAAATGGAGGCAAATTATTAAAATCTTCATTGCTGAGTGATGTATCTAAATCTATGTCCATATCGGTTACAAATACAGGTAAATTGATTGAATCATTCAATTCAGGAAAATTATTAAATCATTTAATTATTATCTCACACATTTTTACAAGAAATGTCAATAATTTGTTAACCGTACTGTCTGTGAAAAACTGATAGCTGGGAGACAGCCGAAAAATGTATGTATGTGTTAGTAAATTAGAGTTGACTGTGAAGACTCACTATTTTTCCACAATGCTCGTCATCATTCCGATTAATTTTTTGTTTTTCCGTGATATATATATATATATATATATATATATATATATATATATATACTAGCAAAATGCCCGCTACTTCGTATGCGGAAAGGATATAAAAAAAAAACAAATAAACAATATATAATATGGAAATGACAAACACTGAAAATTTGATCGCACTAATACCAATTATAATCAATATTTATTTTTATCTTAGTACTGTACGTACCCCTTAAGTTCGTTTTTAAAAAAGATCAGCCGTATCTCACCCTTACACATTAACAGCGAGATCAACGTTGCACACCAATACACACCCTAACTCCAAAAAAAAAAAAAATTCCAGCACTGTCCCTACACCCAAAAACAAATTGAGTACCATTAAGTAATTTTAGTATATTTATGGTACGTATTTCGACGACATATCTCAGCCATATACGGACATTAATACAAAATAATTACAGTAATTCCAAATCTCAAGATTCCAGCTGTATCCGTTCGTCCAATTCCAAATTGTACCAAACTTAGTATCAAGTCGAACTCTTCGTACGCATAAGTAAGATTTTCCAAAACTACCTCAATCCTTCACTTTAGTAGTAATCTTACTTCCAAATTTCAGGATTCAATCTCTACCCGTTAAATTAAAATTGTACTAAATTTAGAACAATTTAGAATTTTCGTACCAATTTTCAAAACTTCCTCAACGCAACAGGGCTACAATAATCATACTTTCAAATTGCAGGATTCCACCGCTATCCGTTCACCTACATACAAATTGTACTAAATTTAGTACCATTTAGTGCTTTTCGTAACCATAAGTTTGCTTTTTCAAAACAACCTGAATCCTACTCTTCGACTGTAATTCCAAATTTCAGGATTCCAGCTCTATTAATTCACCCGAATCCAAATTGTATCAAATTTAGTACCATTTCTTTCCCAAACAAATATTTCAGGATTCCAGCTCTACCGTTCACCCAAATCCACATTGTACCATATTTAGTACCATTTAGTACTTCTCGTACGCACACGTACGACTTTTCAAAATTTCCTCAATACTACACTCCTACAGTAATCTTAATTCCTAATTCCAACACTATCCGTTTACTAAAGTTCAAATTGTACCAAATTTAGTGCTTTCTGTACCCATAAGTACGAATTTCCAAAACTACCTCAATTCTACTGTCCGACAGTAATCTTAGTTCCAAATTTCAGAATTCCAGCTTTATCCGTTCATCTAAATCCAAATTGTACCAAATTTAGTACCATTTAGTACTTTTCGTACCCAAAGGTACGAATTTGTAAAACTATCTCAATCCTACACCTCTACAGTAATCTTAATTCAAAACTTTAGGATTCCAGCTCTATCCGTTCATCCAAATCCAAATTTAGTACTGCTCGTAATCATAAATACGAACTTCCAAAACCATTTCCTTATTTCAACGCCATTTCCCAACCTGGATTCCCATACCAAATTTGAAGATTCTAGCTTTATCCATTAAAAATATGCAATTGGTACCAAATTTAGAAACTTTTAGTACTTTTCGTACACTTATAGGTCGAGTTTCTAAATACCCTTTGGTACATCTTCCTAACTCTCCATCAATGACCACTCGTTCAAAATTTCAGATTTCTAGCTCTTCGCGTTTGCCTAATACAATGGATTCCATATTTAGTACACTTTAGCACTTTTCGTACCTTTCTACGACGAATTTCCAAAAACCCCTTTACACAAAAACAAATTGTACAAAATTCTGTACAATTCTATTTTCCAAAACAACCTTAATCCTTCACTTCAACAGTAACCATAATTCCAAATAACAGGATTCCAGCGCTATCCGTGCACTCAAATCCAAGTTGTACCATTTGGTACATTTCGTACCCATAAGTACGAATTTCAAAAACTACTTCCATCTCAATCCTATACTCCAACAGCAGTCTGACCAAATTCCAGCTCTATCCGTTCCCCCAAATCCAAATTGTACCACAGGTAGTACCATTTAGTACTTTTCGTACCCTTACTACCTCAGTCCAACACTCCAATAGTAATCCTAATTTCAAATTTCAGGACTCAAACACTATCCGTCACCCAAATCCAAATTCTACCTCTATAGCCTACCGCGAACGGGTTGCAAATTCTAACTCTTTCCGTTTACAAAAATTCATACTTTAAATTAAAATAAATAAAATTAAAATACTTAAAATTCAGGATTCCAGTTCTATCCGTTCACCCAAATCCAAATTGTAATAAATTTAGTACTTTTCGTACACATAAATACGAATTTCCAAAATTTCCCCAATCCTATGATCCAACAGTAATCTGAATTTCAAATTTCAGGATTCCAGCTCTGTCCGTTCACTCGAATCCCTATTGTACCAAATTTAGTACTTTTCGAACACATAAGTACGAATTTCCAAAACCACCCTCATATCTCAGTCCTACACTTCACAGTAATCTTAATTCCAAATTTCAGGTTTCCAGCTACATACATACGTTCACCCAAATCCAAATTGTACTAAATTTAGTACCATTTAGTACTTTTCGTACCCATAAGTACGAATTTTCAAAACTACCTCAATTCTACACCCCACCAGTAATCTCAATTCCAAATTTCGAGATTCCAACTATATCCGTTCACCCAAATCCCCATTGTCCCAAATTTAGTACCATTTAGTACTTTTCATTCACATAAGTAAGAATTTCCAAAACTTCCCCAGTCCTACACTCCAAAAGTAATATCAATTCCAAATTTCAGGAATCCAGCTCTATCCGTTCACTCAAATCCAAATTGTACTAAATTTAGTACCAATTATTACTTTTCGTACACTCAAGTTTCCAAAAACCCTTTGGTGCATCTTTCTTACTCTTCATCAGTGATCCTCAGTCCAAATTTGAGGAATCAAGCCCTATCCGTTCACCCAAATCGAAACTGTACCAAATTTAGTGCTATTTAGTATTTTTCGTACCCTATGTACGAAATTCCAAAACTTCCACAATATTAAACTACACCAGTAATCTCAGTTCCAAATTTAGAGATTCCAGCGCTATCCGTGCACCCAAATCCCCATTATACAAAATTTAGTTCCATTTAGTACTTTCCGTACACATAAGTACTAATTTCCAAAACCACCCTCATATCTCAATCCTACACTTCAACAGTAATATTAATTCCAAATTTCAGGTTTCCAGCTCTATCCGTTCATTCAAATCCAAATTGTACTAAATTTAGTACCATTTAGTACTTTTCGTACCCATAAGTACGAATTTTCAAAACTACCTCAATCCCACACCCCACCAGTAATCTCAATTCCAAATTTCGAGATTCCAGCTATTATCCGTTCACCCAAATCCCCATTGTATCAAATTTAGTACCATTTAGTACTTTTCATACACATAAGTACGAATTTCCAAAAGTTCTTCAATCCTACACTCCAACAGTAATCTCAATTCCAAATATCAGGATTCCAGCTCTATCCGTTCACCCAAATCCCTATTGTACCAAATTTAGTACTATTTAGTACTTTTCGTACACATAAGCACGAATTTCCAAAACTACCCTCATATCTCAATCCTACACTACAACAGTAACCTTAATTCCAAATTTCAGGTTTCCAGCTCTTTACGTTCACCCAAATCTAAATTGTATTAAATTTAGTACTTTTCGTACACATGATTGGTAATTTTCCAAACCATTTCCTTTTAGAAGCACCACTTCCCAACCTTGATTTCCATACCAAATTCCTATATTCCTATATTCCTGGGGCCTATTATTGATTTCATTAATTATTTAGCGATTTCATCAAATTGCAGATTTTGAAATTGAAAAGTTATGACTGTACATCTCCATATACGATAAAATTCTTAATTGCAAATAAATCATGGTAATATGCACAATTTTATTGCACTTTCATTGATTTGCAAACATTTAGTTATTACCAAAAAGTCAGGTCCATACAGTTTTTAGTTGTTGTTATTTCTGAATTTATTTCCCTAATGTTGTCTTCAACAGCAACTCATTTGTTCATTTGCGTAATTGATGTTTATACACCATTATCACCAACTGCGACATCTGTTGCAATGGAAGATAACAAATGTCTTGTCTTTCTATTATTTAGTGGTTTACGATAAAATAAGCGCGCCTAGAAGTAAACTACAAAATTTGAAATTATGTGTGATCTCTTACGATATCAAGAAGTTATGGCATTGTTAATTTTACACATGTCTTGCAGAGGGCCAACTAAGTGCGTAATAGTAATTAAAAATAAGGATTTTTGTTGTTGTTATTTTTTGTGGTTCCAGGACGAATTTTCTAAAACCCGGCCCTATCTCGCACATTTGCATCAACAGTGACCCACTGGTAAAATTTCAAGCTCCTAGCTTTAGCCGTTTTGGCTGGGCGTTGATGATGAGTCAGTCAGTCAGTCAGTCAATCACTTATCACCAAGCTCATTTATATATATATATATATATATATATATATATATATATATATTCAACACATTGCTTTAAAACCATATAATGAATTGCATATTTTCTCTTTGGTGCTAAATCTGCAATGACTTTCTCATATTTATAACCGCCTACTATCATGAAGTTCTTTTGGATAGTCCATGTCAACTATATATATGTATCCAGTGTCTGAATTAGGTTGAAGCTTCTTTATTCCTTCTTCATCTATAATCATTTCTTCTGGTTCCAGAAATTTAAAATTTGAAATTGGAGTAAATTGCTTCATTGCACAACCGTATAAGTTATTAGCATCTACTAATTTTTCATGTATTTATTGTTAGCTTTAGCATATCTTTTTGAGCTTTGAGTTAGTCCATCCCCGTATACCCTTTTTAACTAAATTAAACATGTCTAAATCACTAATCAGTTCAAGCGATACATTTGTATGTCTCAACATCGCATCAAAAGCTAACCCTGGCACAGTATAATACTGACAGGGATCGAGTTGGTGATCCTTTTTGCAAGACTTTCGAAAATGTCAGTCAGTAGTAGCACAACTGTTTTTAAATAAAACTCCATATAATCTTTCAATGACCGACAATTAAAGGTTTCCCACACTTTCTTAGCATGCTCGTACGTCTATATCACAATGTTTATTATTTAAGTTGCTATAGAAATCCTCTATGGGAGGAAGAGTTGATTCGTTTAGCCTTTGAAGTGGACCTAAATATTCATAACAAAATATGCCATACCGCCTCATTAATGAGAATTCATTATTGTTGCTAAAGTGTGGTCTTACCGCTAACATGTAGTCATCTTTCAAATTTTTGGCTAGAGTGTCTAAACTTGCCGCCATAAATCTATAACTATCCAAAAATCTATATTCTAGTGTTTCATCATTTCCCATATCAATGATAATTAAATAAGTTTTCTTTCTAGTTATATGTATATTTAATGAGTTCTTTTATAAACAAATGGCAGTCATACGTCTTTTATTCTTAGTTATCTGTGGACGTATTAATCCTAAGGAAAAATAAAGGAAACTAAGAATTAGTATAACGATGTTAAAATAATACTTTGAACTATTATTACTCACCTTGATATATGCATCACTAGAATATAGTGAGCCTTATGCTTATGTTTGGATTATTTTCCTCAATTTTTTTTTTCTTCCGCCGGAAATGCCGTACCTTTAAAATTTAGGACCCTTCCATTCCGCAAAATAAATGTATCTGATATAATATTTATCTTTCCGTATGATGACTTTCTTGAGGGTTTTTTTTTGTTTTTTTAGTAACGCTGCAATTATGCTCCACTTTAAGCAGTATATGCCATTATTATATACATACATTTATGCATGCATGCCTATCAATCAGCTCTTCGGGTTTGGTATGTAGTGTGAACCTTTTATGGGACAACACTTACTAATATGAATTTTCAGGCTAATTATGTTTGAAAGAGCCCAAACAGATCCCCGTTCTTGAAATTCAGACATTTTAACTTTAATGCAGTCAAAATTATCATTTATTTGACTCTCTACATTATCAGCTCTAGAGAGTTGTTTCATTTTTCTGTTGTGATAAATATTTTGTCTATCACCCTTCTTGAGACATTTTAAAATCTTTTCCACCAAGCTCCAAATATAATTTTATTAAATCTTGGCGGATTACGGCATCATCAAGCTGATTCATTAGAGCTGTTTTCGATTCACGAAATAGGTAGTCGACATCAATTGTATTCCCTTTTACTTTATATTGGAAAGTTTGTATCCTATTGCTGCAACCACTTTTGACTAATGTCATGTCATCATTAATTATTCCACCAACTATTGCTTGTGGCTTATTGTTTTGTCATGATCTATCCAACTTGTGGTTAATATAGAAAGTTTGCAATATTCACAAAATTTTGTTATCTGAGTATTTTGATCAAACTCTTGTCCCATTTGTTTTTGTTGTAATTGTTGGCGATACTGATACATACGAGTATTACATATATTGTTGCGGTACTTGATGCTGTTCGTTATACTGCGGCCACAATCCCATATGTTGCTTCCGTATGCCTTGATTTTAACGAATGGAACATACATTTGTTTTTTTTTTTTTAGTTTTAAGGCTACGGTCGATTTACCTTCTGAAGACATTCTGGTTACAATCCTGCTACAGATGTTCTTATGGCTTTCCATTAAATTTTTTTTAAATGTGTAGTGCAAGCATTTGTATTAGCAAATGTATAAACGTCTGTTCTTCTTAGTTATCTGTGGATGTATTAATCTAAAGAAAAGTAAAAACTAGAATAAAGATGTTAAAATAATACGTGGTATTATTATATATTACTCACCTAGATATATTCTTCACTAGAATGTAGTGTGCGTTATCATCCCTTTCGAGAAGATGCGTATGTTTTTTCTTCTGCGTGAGGTAATATGGACATACAATATGTTATCCAAGAATCAGACGTTGTGTCGACTTTAAAAAATCGCAATAACCCAGAATCACAACATTTAATCAAAACAAATTGAATATTGAGTAATATTGAATATACATAGGTCCCCTTTCGTCATTGAATCGATTTGCGTTACTAAAAAATAATATCGTCGGTGTCATGCTTAAGTGTTCCATACGCCATTTTTGTCATTTTGAGTTAAAGGTATCTTACAAGGTTTTGAACCATGCTCTTTCACATTTTTTGGTCGGCTTTTCTCTATCTCTTATAGTTTCTGAGATATTAAGATGCCAGTATGTTCCATATCCGCTTTGTGACCCAAAAAATCTTTTTGTTTTGTTCCATATCCATAAAGCCTGGCGTATGGAACAAAACAACTGTGAACTTTTTAGTTCCATATCCATGTCGTTTGGCGTATGGAACAAAAAGAGACAAAAACGAATTGTTCCGCACCAAAAATGATGGCTTTTGGAACAAAAAATTGTCCATTTTTGCCAAGTTACCGAAAAGTGTGGCGTATGGAACAAATTGTTTTAAAGGACTTGGTTTAAAAACTGAAGAATAATAGTTTCTAAATCCAAATATTTTTGAATATTGTATTGTTAT
Organism: Musca autumnalis; assembly: GCF_047663935.1. Classification (NCBI taxonomy): domain Eukaryota; kingdom Metazoa; phylum Arthropoda; class Insecta; order Diptera; family Muscidae; genus Musca; species Musca autumnalis. Next base: position 148,792,999 of record NW_027411977.1, read on the forward strand.
ATGAAAACGAAAATTTATCAATCGTTTAAACAAAAAATCCATAGTTTAAAGACAAAATGTTGATGTAAGTCCACAAAAATATACGCAAAAACGACCAATCGACATGAAGCTAACCGACTACAAAAATGGTATTACAGTTGAACCTCGATTATCCGGGAACCTCCATTATCCCTGATAGAAAAGAAATGTTGGACTGTTTCCCACTTCTTCTATTTTTCGTTATAAACTTCATTACTCGGGAGTAAAAACACACTTTCCAATTAATTTGATTAAGCAAACAAAAGGTAAACAAACGAAAACTGGAAATTCTCGCGTGCTACACAATTTGGGTATTTATGGTATCACAAAAGCCATGATACAAAGTAAATTCAGATGAATCTGATGATGATATTATGTATCCTTCTAAAATTTGGGGGATTACCGTAATAAATTTAATTAAAATAGCAGATTTTCATATTATTGTACAATATTATGCCATTTTTAATTAAAAAATTTTTTCAAAAACTACATAAAAGCATTGCCTCCATTATCCGGAAAATTGATTATCCGTAATGCCTCCGGTCCCGACCATCACGGATAATCGAGTTCCGACTGTATAAGAAAATCGCGTTTAAGTGTTTTATGTTACCTTAGAAATGCTAAATATCAATCAGTTTTGTCCGATCGAAATTTTTACCACAAAAAAATAGTGATAAGCGAAGGAAATCCCTTAAATAAATGTTAAGGAAACCTATAATAATGGTCCTTATTGTATTTATATGAGAAAAATAAATGTTTCATTTAAAGTCCAGATTTTTAAACTCCACAGTAGCATTTCATATAAGGGAGGTGGAACACGATTGATAAAAAGTGTTTTGGTTAAAATGTGACAAAATGTGTTCCATGTGACACAAACTGCCAAAAACATGAAAAAAAAAGATTCCATGGAACAGTTCAGCAACTTTTTGCAGTTATAAAAATTTGCCATAACTTCTAGACTATCACAGATATCTGACTAAAATAAACTACTTATATATTCTATGAGTTAAGTTAAGTAGAACTGAGCTCTTAAAGTATTGGAATATTGCACCATTTTTATCCTGTATCGCCTTAAACATTAACTTGAGTTTTTCTCGAATCAGGCAAATGGCGTATGGAACACTTAAGCATGACACCGACGATATGTGTGGCTTTTATGTTTATGTGTATTTATGTTACTATCCCTGTAGGAAGTGTGGGGTCATGTGTTGACATGTCGCCACTTTGTCTACTAATATGGTGACAAAGTCAACACTTTGTCACCAGGTTGTCAACTATTGATACCTTTACCTTAATAAGAAGAAGCATTGCGTATATTGACAGATGACAGCCCAACGAAGCATCTTTTATAATTTTCTTAATTGTTTGGCGTAAAATAATTTTTGCGGTTGGTGAAAAAAGTGTTTTTGTGAAAATCAATAAAATATCTTGAAAACTTAAAGCATATAATTTCAATAACAAGTATGAGCAAAAGAAAATATTAAAGACATGGGAAAAATAAACAATTCTATAGTACGAATTCTGAGGCGACTAACAACATTTGTGGTGAAATTTCGACAATTAGACATTATGTGGAACCTTTAGAGAAGATTGTGGAGCCTGATGTATATCTTGTCCCGTCTCGCTGGAAATGCTGAATGCAACTAAACATAATAATGAATTACAATGTTGAAGAATTATTTGGCAAAAATCGATTGTGAGATTTTTCCAATGTTATACAGCTGTAATAGGCAAGCAAATTTAAGGACATATTGTTTATGTTTATTTATACATACATGTTTATTCTTTTGAATTCCTAGATGTTATATCTATATTTAGCGAATCGACCGATAAAACGTTAAGTGCAACAGAAGAAGAATTATTTTAAGCAGATAAGTCATTAGTGCGACTTGGCCAAGAAAATAAAACAAAAACGTTTTTTATTATTTATATGTTAAAATGTTTAGGCAGCCTTGAAAACATTGTCTTTATTTACTAATTTTTACTTATGTGGTATCTTTGGCTTAGCCATTTAAAATGATAAAAATACTGTAATACGCAATTTGTACATTTTTAGCATTTTCAATATTATTTGTTTTATTCTATAATGAAATATAGTATTTAAACAAATGTGTAGCTTCACCTTCTTATTAAAGGTACTATATAGCTGTTTTATCTATGAAAAGTTCCAAATAAGCTGAAAAATTTAGTATTGAAAATCTGGTACTATTGACTCACTACCTCCAATGTCTATACTGACTTACTACCTCCAATGTCTATACAGACTTACTACCTCCAATGTCTATACAGACTTACTACCTCCAATGTCTATACTGACTCACTACCTCCAATGTCAACACATGGTTCCTCAGGAACTACTGACTTACTATTGACATACTAGTTCCATTGTCAGTACTGACTTTCGAATGACACGTTCATACAAAATGTCTATAGGAAATTACATTAGTTGTCTACAGTTTGTCAGTAGTACTGTTGACAATGTCAGTAGTAAGTCAGTATAGATTCACTATTGACATTTCCTACAGGGATGTGAGTCAAAAGAGAAACAAATCACTTTGCCACAAAAGTTAGATATAATAAAACGCTTCAAATCTTGTGAAAAGCCTAGTGATATCGCCAGATCCATGGAGTATTTTGCATCTGCAATAAGCACAATTTGTAGTCGTGACGTTGACAAGAGTAAAAAATGCTAAAAATTTATTAATTGTAAAAATGAAAATTGGATAGAAAATCAAAAGCAGAGAAAAATGCCTCTAAGCCAAATGGATATTTAGGATAACATGACTTAAAATATATCATCGAGGATAGTGGGTACACGCCAAAGCAAGTTTTTAACGTTGATGAAACTGGACTATTTTGGAAACGACTTCCAAAGAGGACATTCATTTAGCTGAAGGTGACTTCAAATTCAAGCATTTTCTTTTTTATCATTCTACAACCACAAGAGCTTTAAAAATGTAAATAAAAAATTAATTCTGTTCTTACATCTTTATAATCACATTTTATTCCTTAATTGAATTTTGGGTATACATGTATTTCATGATTTTGTAACCTATAGGCTTAAGAAATAAAAAAGAACTTCCGGTCAATTGGCGTGCATATATACAAAAGCTTGAGTGGCGTCAACTCTTTTTCAAGACTGGACAGAACATTTTGCAATTCGTGGATTAAAGACCTACTGTTCCGCTGAAATATACAATTCAAAATGCTTTTATTAATTGATAATATATGCTCCAGGGCATCTAATATTTTCTGATGTCAGAAATACGAAACTTTCTGAGCGACATTTTTGCAGAACATTTCGAAGCTGAAAACGTCATCTTGAGGTACTTTTATAGCGGTTCTTAAAATAAGGAACGAAAAGGACATTGAAGGAAGCGATTTAGAAGGTCGAAATTCTCTACGAAAATGATCCTCATTCGATTTGACTGAAGACATGTCATAACATAAATAAGCTAAAGCAACAGTTAACAAAGATATAACTCTAATTTTAGATGCCTTACAGGGACTTCAGCAGAAACTTGATCACGCCGTAACTCGGAAGTTCGACTCACGGCGGATCTGTACTTCGGGATTCTTAATATTCTTAATATACTCACCAAGGGCTTTCATCCCCAAAAGGAATCATCTTTGCCCCAAAATTTCGGTTCACACTGTAATTTGTGTAATAGGTATGTTTACGACGTTATATCGACATTTTTTGTGATGGTAAATTTTAAAATTTTTTTATTAAATTTATGATATAAGTATTCTAGTTTGTCCGTACTGTTTTGTCGCAACAAAATGATGAGAATTTCCCAAAAATTATAAAATAAGAAATGTTTTACATTTGCTATCGTTTTAACATACTTTTCAGAAAAGGACAATTTGAATGATTTTAATTAAAAATATTGAAAGTTGGATGTTGTTGTGGGATCTTTGTTAAAATGTAACTGTCAGTGTTTGCGGGGTTATACTTGGTTGGTTATGCCTTTTGTTAGGTTAGAACACGTTGTTTTAATTCTGTGATATTAATTATTTCCTTTTAGGTTTACTTCAGGTTTCTTTTTAAAATCAATTCGTAGGTATTTATTCCTAGGTTAGGCTTTTTGGTTGTAGTAAAATTTCTAGATATCAATTTTTCCAATTTAGATCAATTTTAACCAGTTTTGTGGGTATTTAACTTATTACTATTGCCTAAATTTAAGTACCTCAATGCACTAGATTGGTGTCTAATTGCTTTTGGTGTATATGTTCTTATTTCACTTTGTAAATCTTCTTTTGCGTTTTAACTCTTTGTTACTTGTTCACTTGCACTTTGGGGAGAGAATGTTCCGACTGTTTTAATGTTTCAACGACGATAAACTTATTAGAAAAATTCATATGGGGGAGAAAATCATAAATGCAAATATTCACCCACTTCATATTAGCAACGGCGTTCAAAAAAACTTAATGCGCATTTTCACCACCGTCACTAATTGCAAGATAAGCTCACATTGCCATGAACATTTTATGCCCCAACCGTGATTTGTGTGCACAACTCTAATACGGACTATTGAGGACCAAGTTTCCGTTCCGTGGGATCCGTTAAAACATAGCCCATCTCCGTTTGATACCCGAAACACTTCCAACACCGACCCAGGTAGCTGGATCCTCGCCTACTACCCTGATCGTAGCCGTCGGGATGAATACAAGTTCCACTTAAGGACTGAGGCGGATGCTGGGGTCTGTTTTAAGTCGCCTAACTGTGGGACCTCATGAATTAGAGTGTTGTGCCTATAATCGCAGCGCCGACATGCGACACGGGAGGGGTATATGACTACGCGCTAGACAATTGCGGCAGTAACTTCTTCGCTCAAGCAACTTGTAGCGTTGATGGGGGTGAGCTCAAGGAACCTGTTGCACAAGCTAAGTGGATGGTTGTCCTGGCATAACACGCACAAGTACTGCCAGTGCCATGGTCGGTTTCTCCTCCCATCTCTTGAGCCTCTTCGCTGATTGGAACGACTGGGCTGATGATTAGGGTTGGTGACAGGGGATCCACGCTCTGCTTCTTCTTCCAGTCTCCAGTTCTGGTTGGACAAATAGGCGGCCATATATGTAAAAAACAGATGGGGGTAATAAATTCTGTCATTAAAAATAAATTGACTAGTCAATCGGAAAACAATTTAACTAGTTTTTTGATGGGTCCGCTTATTGTGTCATTAGCTGTCCTCATGTCTAATATCCTAGTATTCTGGTCGCTACCGGGATAAGTTTTGTCAACGCGTTCCATTTTCCATTTGCTCTTTATTTTTTTTTTCTTGCATGCTTTCATTTTGTCCTTGTATGAAGTTCATGTAGATATATAGGACTCAGCTGGAGTAAGAATAGTTGTGCCTATAACGAAATGTCCCGGAATTAAAGGAGAGAAATCTTCAGGGTCGTCGTTTGCAATACCAAAGGGCCGCGAATTAATACTTTTCTTTAAACGCTTCTTGATTTAATTTCGACCCCCACAAGCCGACCATACGAGGAGCTCCAATTAGGATCCTGGTGAAAGTTGTTTTGATGAGTACTATTATGGAAATTTTTTTTATAAAGGATATTCTGTCTCTTTATAAAAAATCGACTGTACAAAAAAATTTTGTACCATTGTCGGAATACATGCAAGCAGGCCAGCATCGCCGACTGACGAACCTCGAGAAGGCGGCCAGAAAAGCATATGTTACAAGCCCCTCGTTGGCTCTAAATGTATGAACTTTGTCGCAATGCCTATAAATAAACAGATTTGTCGATAACCTAAAAATGCGTTAGTAAGTCGCACTAAAGGTAAGTTTTTCTTCATATTTTCGAAATATTTTGTCCTTTTTTCAGCGTCGAGCGCTCTTCCAACATCAATAGAAATAAATTGATAATCTGAATCAACTGGGTCCAACAGTACTATGTATAGGGGAACCCTTGTAATAGAAATACCCATCTATACTATTGGCACAAAATGATACATATTTTCCATCCAATGCTCCCAAGCAAGGAAGAAATTGACACCGAATTGCAAAATTGTCTCCCATTCTTTCATTGGCGTGGGAGACTTAAAATGTATAAAATAAAATAATAAAATAAAACAAAATAATTTCAAATACCAAAATTAATAAAATTTCATGCTTATCATTTCAGAAAAAAAACTTAGCTTAATATTGAAGAGTTTTTGTGCCCCTGTCAAGTGCCCATTATCTTTATACGGCGTAATGAGCATAAGCAGAATCTCGCGGTAAGTAATAATCTAAATGGTATCACAAAATTAATCATTGTATTCAAGAATATACAAATTTAGTTGCCTTCGCAGTACAAAGGTAACTTGTCGTAAATAGTAGAGTTTTTTAAAACCAAACTATCATGACCTGAACCTGGGTAACCAACAAAATGTTAGTTAGCTTTTTGTTTTCGTCGCATATGGCCTGCAAACAAACATTCACATTCCATTTTCGATCTATATAATCATCCTCTCCTTCATTTGGGGGGTCGATAACTATATGAGTTCCATCTATACAACCTACCAGTTTTAATAAAAGATTAATGTGAATATATGTAGTTACCGATTGTTTTCTTAAAGTAATAGGTTCCCCGAAATAAGCCGCTGTTTCTTGCTTTTTGCAGTGAGCTCAGGAACATTGATACCCTTAAGGCAGCGGCACATACGGTCCATTGAGCGTCGCGTTACAACAACGACATGAAAACTTCAAGAACAAAATTGGTGTCACGTACACATTTTTCATTCAGTTGTTGTTTATAACGCGTGACGCGACGCACTACGGACCGTATGTGCCGCGGCCTTTATGTACAAAAATAAAACAAACGCCAATTTTGTGTTTTCTTGCTGATAGAGCGAGCTTGCTTTGATGTCAGGAACCAGTCTGACTTCTTTATTTTTTATCTCATTTTGTATTAAAGATTGTTAAATCAAACATCGAGTTCATATTCTCTATGATTCCAGAAATTCTCGATATTGAGTAACCAATAGGAAAAAGAGTTCAATATTGTTACATTTACATGTGTGTATGTATGCCTGTGTATTCGCATATGTTGTCATGTATCTGAGTCTTTCATTCATATTTATCATTGACAAATTTACTCAAACAATTTACTATTGGGATATTCTTTATTCTCTTGAAATAAAAAAATAATCGTCGATAACTTCGAAACGCGTATAAATTTTTTACAATCCAAAATATAATGTTGTAGGTTGAAAAGTTGAAAAGATGGCATAAATAAATATTTCAGTTACAGTACCTTCATACTAAAATTTTACTGGAAAACAAAAAGGAACAACTCTAGCTTAGTAAAAACTCTCACATTTTTTTTCATTTTTTTCTAGAAGTAGGTATTTTTACGCTGTTTACGGGAATGTAAAAGTTTCTTGGGGGATGGACTCTGTTATTTGACCCGGTTCTACTGAAACAATTGTTACAAAATTGGAAAGCTTATGAAAATACCTATCCAACAAGTTGTCCCACGACTTGTTCATGGGATCAGAAGTTATAGCAAAAATACCGATTTTTGTACCCGGGTTTTTCCATATAACCCTCAAAAAGTCGTAAGAGGGCCCATTATGGGTGCTCAATTAACTTATGCCATGTTATACCTCGTACTTTAAACTTTCCAAAATGGTGCTACGTGTTGTAATATCTCCTCCGGATCCAGAGATATTGACCTTAGAACAATTGCATTGAGTGATAAAATTCTTTTGCCTTAATATGTTGTACAACAATCATTAACATGTAAGTTTATTTGCATCGCTTAAACTTACAAAGTCTTTAACAAGGTTGTAATTAAATGTACATACAAACATATACATAAATATGGCAACATATGTAAAAATACCGTTATAAGAAAGGCGATGTAAACAAAAATAATTAAAAATAAAAGTGGAAAGACTTACTCAACTTTACGGCCTATTTAATTGTGAAATATGGGGCAAAATACCCCTGAGGGCAGGTTGAAATGTAACAATGGACATTCGTGGCGACAGACAAAAAGTACCACAACAGTGGATGGATGGGTTTGGTGGTATATATATACATAAATATATATATATATATATATATATATATATATATATATATATATATATTTTATTTTTTTTTAATTTAAAATTAATTTTCGTTTTTCTTTATTATAATTTATAATTAAGAACTCCCACCTTTTTTGCCTGGTTTTTGCGAAATATAAGTGGCCTGCAGTCTGGAACGGACTGGAATAATTTCTACCGAGGGGTGGTAATTTACAGTTCGTTCCAGGACATTGTTCGTCATTGTTCGAATCCAAGATTGGAAATGGAAAATATAATAGAGGGCACTGTGTGGAGAGCAATGGGTGTACGGAGGAGTAGAAAGGGGCTCCAACAAAAGCTTCATTGTCCCGGTTGAGGAGAGATCGAGGGAAACCCTCCTTCCCATCATCCAAAAATATGTCCATCCGTGGACTACCGTAATTTCGGATTGATAGAAGGTATGCTTTTTAATATATATTTCCCAATTTATGCAATTTTATTAAATATTACACATTTTTAGGCTTATGACACCTTGTCGGAGGTTGGTTACATTCACTACAATTTTGTGGATCCCGAAACGGGATACTACACTAACACTATTGAGGGACTGTGACGCCATTTGAAGGCTTCATAGCCTGAATATAGCAGAAGAAAGTAATTTTTCAACGGCTATGTTGAAAAATTTATTTTTTCAAGGTGGTGCGGAATGAATGGGATGGATATATTTAGCAATTTCTAAAATATGCCGAAATGCTCTATAATCCTGCAAATCCCAAGGCGGAGGAAGAGCGAGAAAAATTCGTCAAGAAACAAATGAAGAAGGAATCAAATTAGAAATTTGAATTGTTGAAAATAAGTTTTTTGTATAAATCTATATATGGGGATTTCTGAGTGAAATCGGACACGTTTTCCAAATGAGGTTTTTGATTTCCTTTATTTTTTGCTGTGATGGTGGTGCTCATCAGCAAAACATTTAAGTATATTTTTCAGATTTTTTACCAACGGCTCCAAATATATCGCAGCATGAAAAAGTCGAATTCTGTAAAAACTATATATATGCAAAGAAATACTATAACTTCTTAATATTGGTCCAATTGGAAAAAAAATTTTGTATGTTTTATTGTTTTATCAGCTATCTAATAAAAAAACTGAAAATAAATTTGCACATTGGGCTTTGATGGAATTTTCGCGATTTAATATAATATTTAAAATCAATTTTTTACAATGATTGACGCAAAATTAAGAAATTTTTAAGAGTTCTACTTTTCACGGCCCGATAACTCTGGAGCCGTTGGTCAAAAAAAATCTAAAAATATACGGAAATGTTTTGCTGATGAGCAGCATGACCACTACGCTTACAACTCAAGAACCGCTGAACTGATTTTAATTAGTCGCACCAATTCGGAATGGTCTCATGACAGAAAAGGATAAAACCTAAAAAATCGGCGAAAATTTGCAAAAGAATTTTTGAAGAAAATTAATTGTCTCCACACATTTCTTTGGATCTTTTATTGTCGATTGTGTTTCTGCATTTCTTTTATTTAATTTGTTAGCGAAAAATGTGCAAACATATATGCACAAATATTTTATTCTTCAGTTTATCAATATTTGAAAAATGAAAATAGTTTATTTACAACCAATAATTTAACTTGCATTGAAATAATTTAAAAGAAATTAAAAGTATGAAAATTGCGAAAGAATATTAGTGGTTTAGGCTAATACAACGATTTTTGGTGGTTTATTGGTGTTAATTTCATATTTTGTAACCGTAAGTAATGACAAGATTGTATTTTATGTTTTTCAATATTCCAGTCCCGCGAGTCAAAAAATTCGAAATTACACCTATCAACTGTATAGATGACCATGATTTGCAAGATTTTGCGGAAGAATTGGACCAAAAATTTTCTGAGTAATAGGTTTGCGAAGAACAAATACAACATTTTTGACGGCTTTTACCATACAAATACAGAATATCGGGTAATGTCATTTTATTTATCGAAACGTGGAACTTACTCCCCTGCTGACCGAGGGGGCCACCTTCCCATACGTAGGGAGCGCGTACACACCAAAGTCCGTACTAAGGCGGGTTAGCATGGCTATATACCGGCTACAGAATAAACATCAGCCGGTAAAATTCAAATAACATATTTGTATTACAAACGCTGTTCATTGGCTATTCTACTGTAACGCAGAGGGATTTGTAGATTAAGTGCCAGATGTTCCATCAGTTTATGGATGTGAAAAGTAAACTTAGCTCTACTATCAATGTTGACAACTACAGCTCATAGGCCGGGTTGTACTAGTTCCGCAGAGGGAGATGTAGATAAGATGTCGTAAAAAATTGAGCTTTTAATGTAAATTATGAGGTAGTTTACATCACAAAGCAATAATGCACAACAAGGATTACGTATTTTAAACATAAAACTATGTTTACATACGTAGTAATGATTTTTATTGTATTTAATGAGTTATTTAAACAATTTTTTTTTATTGGCATATTCAATTTGAACTTAGCCTACTCACAAGAAAATACATATTTTAAGCTATTTATCAATATAATATATGTTTTGAATGTTTCTTATTCTAGTTCTTTGATGTATTGTTTTGCTCGTCGTTGCCTTTGTCACAAGCCATGTCTCGCATCCATACAATAGTACTGTTTTGACACAACTATTAAATATTAGTATTTTGGTGTGCAGACGTAGACTGTTATTACGCCATACATTGTTTAGCATTCCGAAAGCATTTCTGGCTATGCGTATTCTAACCTCCATATCCTTTCTTGCCCCACCATCCGTCGTAATTTGACTTCCTAGGTATTCGAATTCGCTAATATTTTGTAGGGTCTCATCGTCTAAAAATATGCTTGTGTTAACTGCAGAGTTGATGGACATATTCTTTGTTTTGTTTATGTTGACTTTTAGTCCAACTTTACGTGCTTCATTTGCTAAACACGTAACTTTGGTTTGCATATCACTATGTCTGGCCGCAATTAATGCTACGTCGTCCGCGTATATTAGCTCTGAAAGCTTATTTGTAAGTCCCCAGGGAATTCCGAGTTGCTTGGCATTAACTACTTCGAAAACTATATCCAGGGCAGTAATGAAAAGAAGGGGAGATAAAGCACAACCCTGTTTTACACCACTTTTGGTACTAAATGGATCAGTCAAGTTTCCCTCATGAAGAACTCTGCAAACACTTCCTTCATAATTCTTTTTAATTAGTCGAATTATCTTACTCTGTATGCCTCTGGCTTCTAGTGCTTTCCATATAAAATCTCTCTTAAGGGCATCAAGAGCTTTTGTAAAATCCACAAACGTTATGTATAGTGTTGAGTTGAACTCTATAGACTGTTCAATCAATATACGGATAGTGTTGATATGATCTATACAGCTTCTATGAGGCATGAATCCGGCTTGTGTTGGAGATATAAGTTTATTCAAGCGCTCCGCAATTCTATCTAAAATAATCTTATTAAAAATTTTTGTGACGGTGGGTGTTATTGATATTCCACGCCAGTTGTCACATAAACTTAGATTTCCCTTCTTCGGTAGTTTTATAATGATGGATTCTTTCCATTGCGTAGGAATGTCCTCTGTTTCCCAAACATGCTCAAACAGGTTGTGAAGTATTGTTGCAGTAGCCTCTGGATTGACTTTAAAACATTCAGCTGGCAGACCATCGCAGCCAGGTGCTTTACCATTTTTAAGAGCTAGTATTGCATTCTTTACTTCTATCAAGCTAGGCGGCCTATCACTTATGCCTCTATTGGTATTGTTTTGCCTCCGTATGAGGATATCATCGATATTTTCATCATGAATTATGTTGAGCGTCTTTTCGAAATGTTTTTTCCAGACCACGAGTTGTTCTAAACTGTTATAAATTACACAGAGAGTTCTAATTGTATTATGCAATTCGTAATTCTTTGCAAATTTTAACAGTTCAAAATAATGTGTTCAACGAGAAGGAACATTGTTATTTATTTTGGAAATGAGAAATGGGGAATCAATTAGACCACGTAGTAGTTTAATGATAAATAATGCTCTTAGCACGAAACGTCTTTTTTCAAGAGTTGGAAGATCAATTAACAATAAACGACTCTCATATGGCTGAAGAGGTTCAGATGATTTCCAATTCAGTTTCTACAGATTCAATTTTATCGGAATAACATTTGTAGAACGGGCTCCATAAAATGCAACCATATTGCAAAAATGGGCGAACTAAACTGACAAATAAACTTTTGGTGACATAAGGATCAACAAACTCTTTAGACCATCGCTTTATGAAACCTAGTACAGATTTAGCTTTATTAACGTGTGGCGCATTGAATATACTCAATTATTATTTAATTTACAAATATTACTTTTCTCTTTCGAGTTGGGCTGTTAGGCCTTTAGAGATACATTGAAAAATTAGGAGTCTACCGAAGTCCCACGCATCCAACCATTACACTACGTTTCACGGGTGGTAAAGCCGATCTTCAGGTGTATTAGGATGTTGTTTCTGTGGCAGACGAAGGCAAAGCTTGGTAACTGGTATATATATCGAACTTCATTAGATAAATGTATATGCGAAATTATGTCAGTTAATTGAAACTCCAAACTTTTCCTATAGTCCTGCTTGGTAATCCTATTTTTCAATGTTCACAAATACTATGGTAAGTTTTATTCCTACATCCTTAGTAATTGCTCTTCTATATCAGAAGATTTTATTTTTGATTTGATTATCAATTATTGTCTACCAAAGTTTTGACAACTTGATGGTGGTTTAGAACGCTAAGACGCCGGCAACCTTGACACTCAGTTTTCGGAGACCCAGGTTCGAATCCCAGCCTGGCTCATGCTGAAATTATTTTTTATTTTTGCCTTATTAAGGCGAAGGCCATTTATAGTGATATTTAATTGATTCTCTTTCGAGTTGAGCTGTTAGGCCTTTAGAGATACATTGAAAAATTAGGAGTCTACCGAAGTCCCACGCATCCAACCATACAACCATAAATGGCCTTCGCCTTAATAAGGCAAAAATAAAACATATTATTTTTATTTCATCATGTTGCATTTGGCTTTGTAATTTTCTATTATCAACTTCGCATTGATATTCATAATTTATGTATTTTGTGACAATCAAAATAATTTTCCAGTTAGTTCTAATTTTTTTTTTTTTTTTTTTTTTTTTTTTGAAAAATAAACATTAAATTTTTAATAAAATTAAATTGTTTTGGATTTGTTCCTTTTTATCCAACAAATTGGTGACCTCCGACAAAAGAACTTCTAATGAAAACGAACGCTACAAATGAATCAACAAGCCCATCAAACTCAACAAATACATCATCTACAATGGAAGTTTCACGAGTAGCTGTGAAAGCTCCTCCATTTTGGCGTTCCGATCCGCGGCTTTGGTTCAAGCAAATAGAATCACAATTTATCATGACCGGCATTACGCAAGATTCTACAAAATTCCACACCATTGTTGCATCGATTGAAAGCAATATTTTGGGGAGAGTTGCAGATATAATCATCAACCCTCCTGCTGAAAATATTTATGACACGTTAAAAGGCAAACTTATTAGCAGTTTCTCGGATTCAGAGGAGAAGCGTCTGAAGAAGCTTTTGTCGAACATAGAGCTCGGAGACAAAAAGCCTTCAGAACTATTATCCGAAATGCGGGCATTATCTCAGGGTAAGGTTTTCAATGATATTTAGAAGCAGCTGTGGATGCAACGACTTCCGCCACAGATGAAAGCAATTTTATCCGTTAGTGAAGACAGCCTGGAAAAATTGGCAACGATGGCCGACAGGATTGCGGATAGTAGCGAATCAAATGTATGTAGCTTCTCTTTATCAAACACTCGCTTAGAGGAAATAGAGAAGAAATTAGAAGCCCTTTGCACGCAGATTGGTTCATTCCGGATGTCAAGAAGCCCTGGTAAGTCATCCTCAAAACATCGACGTTCGAATTCCGGAGGCAAATCAAAACCGTATTGCTGGTATCATTTCAAATTTGGCGAGAAAGCCAAAAAATGTGTTGCACCATGCAATTACAGAACACCAACATCGGAAAACTGAATGGTGCACCGTCTTTGGTGACGGACGAGTGTACCGGAGAAGTATGTCGTCTGTTTGTTCGAGACACTAAATCGAAAATCAGGTATTTAGTATATACCGCTCCTGTATCTACTAAATACCTGATTTTCGATTTAGTGTCTCGAACAAACAGGCGACATACTTCTGCGGTACACTCGTCCGATTTAACGATGTATCCTGTCTCAAAATCCATGCGCAGTCAACCTCCCAGTCAATTGATTTTGTATGCCGCTAACCAGACACCGATCAGGACGTATGGCACAAAAACCCTTTCCATAGACTTGGGGCTGAATAGATTGTTTAAATGGAATTTCGTGATTTTTTGGGTAAATATGGACTACTTATTCATATTAAAAGTAATAGTCTTATAGACCCCCCATACCAATCGGAGATGTAGAGGATCCATAACAAGTGTTGGGGATTCCTCAATGAAATGCATATCAAGCGCATCTGAGTATACCTCATTACTTCGAGAATTCGACGTTTTAACAGAGATCAATTTCAAATCGAAGGCAAAGCGTTCAATTCAGCATCACATACAACCAAAGGTCCACCCATTTTCTGCAAACCTAGAAGTCTTCCACCTGAAAAATTTCAACTTTGTGAAAAACGAATTCGAGGAAATGATTCGTCTTGGAATATGTTGCCCATCAAATAGCAGTTGGGCTGGTCCGCTACATATGGTGAAGAAACCCAATGGAGAGTGGGGACTACCGAGGTATGAATGCTCGCACAATTCCAGACCGATATGCAATTCCACATATGCACGATTCGGTTCATTGCTTGATGGTAAGATGGTTTTTAGCAAGATTGATTTAGTGAAAGCTTACCACCATATACCGGTGGCCGGAGAAGATATAAAGAAGACAGCAATAACAACACCCATAGGGAATTTCGAATTTCCCAGGATGACATTTGGATTTTGAAACGCTGCACAAACGTTCCAGCGATTTATGCATGAGGTATGTCTAGACTTGGATTTCGTTTACGTGTATATAGAATACATTCTCGATGCATCAAAGAGCCCAGAAGAGCATGTAAGGAAATTATTTGAAAAACTTCGCGAGTACGGTCTCACTATCAACATCGATAAAAGTGTTTTTGGAGGTACTGAATTAGAATTTCTTGGTTATCTTGTGACCAAGGATGGATTGAAACCCCTTCCTAGCAGAGTTCAGGTAGTACAAACATATAAGCTTTCCATCACTATCAAGAATCTTCGCCGTTTCCTCGGTATGATCAACTTATACCGAGGATTTCTGCCAGGTGCTGCAAATTCACAAGCAATTTTACACAGCATGTACAACGGTAATTTGAAGAACGATAAAAGCGTTACAAATTGGACTGAGGAACAGAAACAGGCGTTTGAGCAGTGCAAACAAGAGGTAGCAAGTGCTACTTATTGTCCTATCCGCGTAAAAATGCTGCAACACCAATTTGTGTCGATGCATCGGGTTATGCCATGGGTGGTGTCCTACAGCAGTATGTCAACGGTAAGTGGAAACCGCTTGGATTTTTTTCTAAGAAATTGTCGCCTACTCAGACAAATTATAGTGCATATGATCGTGAACTGTTGGCTATGTATTCTACACTGAAGCATTTCCAATATTTCTTAGAAGGTCGTCAGTTCTGTATTTTTACGGACCATAAACCTATAACATTCGCTTTTAAGCAACGTCCGGAGAAGGCATCTCCAAGACAACTTCGACATCTGCATTACATTGCCCAATTCACAACAGATATACGACATATTAGCGGCAACAATAATGTTATTGATGATACCATGTCACGTATAGAAGCAATCAAAACACCCTAATGCATAGATTTTAGAGAACTAGCAAAGGAACAGAAATCCGATGAAGAATTCCAATCAATTTTATCCGACAAAATTTCTGGCCTACAACTTAAGCTTATGAAAAATGAAGGATATGAGATTTACTGTGATGTATCCGGCGCTACTATAAGACTTTACGTAACACCGTCATTTCGAAAGTTGGTTTTTGGTACTCCTCATGGATTATCTCACCCTGGAGTGAAAGGCACGGTAAATTTAATTCGATCACGTTACATCTGGAAATCGCTGAGGAAGGACGTGAGCGAATGGGCTAAATCCTGTACGTGTGCCAAAGATCAAAAGCTCACCGACATACAAAAAGTCCACATGCCGAATTCACACCTCCAACTCAACGTTTCAAGCACATCCATATATATATTGTTGGTCCATTGACACCCTGTCAAGGTTATCGATATCTCTTAGCTTGCATCGATAGGTACACAAAATGGGCAGAAGCAATTCCTCTTGAAGACATTAAAGCTAAAACAGTAGCGGAAGCCTTTGTCAGCGTATGGATTTCGCGATTTGGTGTACCAACGGAAATTGTTACGGTTCAAGGCAAACAGTTTGAAAGCAGAACATTCCGGCAACTGGCGAAATTATGCTGATCAAGAGTGAAGCACACAACTCCCTACCATACTCAAGCAAATGGATTAATAGAGCGATGGCACCGAACTTTAAAATCAGCTTTACGATGTAGTAACAATAAGGACTGTGTAAGTGCACTACCGCTAATCCTGCTCGGCTTAAGAATCCGAATTATCACAAATTCTGAGGTATCCGCTGCTGAAATGGTTTATGGAAGCAGTCTATCATTACCTGGAGAACTTATCATTGATTCGCAACAGCCACAAGAAGAATCCGATTGGACAGCCGAATTCCGAAACAAGTTGACCAATTTAAAGCCAGTTATTACAAGATATCACACGAGTAATAAACTTTACGTCAACGAACAGCTGCAAATATGTCAATATGTTTTCTAAGATGTGATGCAGTCAAGAAACCACTGCAACCACCGTACACGGGCCCACACAAAGTTGTTTCCAGAAACGATAAAATTTTCATGATTCTTGTTGAAGGAAAAGAGAAAGTTGTTTCTATTGACAGATTGAAGCCGTATACAGTATCCGATGAATTGAACAATCAAGCACAAGAGGCAAAAAAATCAAAACCCATAATAAAGAAAGTTCGTTTCGCTGAATGACAACGCTGGAGTGGGAGGGAGTACTGTGGCGGCTTGAAAATACTCAATTATTATTTAATTTACAAATATTATTTTTATTTCATCAAGTTGCCTTTGGAATTTTCTTTTATCAACTTCTCATTGATTTTCATAATTTATGTATTTTGTGACAATCAAAATAATTTTCAGTTTTCTAGTTAGTTCTAATTTGTCTTTTGAAAAATAAACATTAAATGTTTTATAAAATTAAATTGTTGTGGAATTGTTCATTTTTACCCAACAAACGCAAGAGTCAATGTGTAAATGAAATCGTAGCTTAGGAACTAATATAACACCAAGATCAACGAACGATTCGACGCTGTCAAGTTTATAAATAAAATGGTTACATAATATTGGCTGACATCTAAAAAATTAAAATTTTTTGCATTTTTTTAGATTAAGGGACGTACCACTTGCACTACACCAATTTACGAGGGAGTGTAAATCATACTGTAAGTAGGTTGATTTATTGATCGAGCTTGTATGAAGAAAGAGCTTCACGTCATCACCATACATTAATAACATCCGGAAGATCATTAAGATAAAGTACAAAGAGTAAAGGGCCTGTAGTACTCCAGGTGAAACAATAATACTCTTTGACACGGAATCATTAAATAGTACTTTTTGTGTACGGTTTTCTAAGTAGGAGGATATCCAGTTTAAAAGAGGTGTTGGGAAACCCATTAAATCTAATTTATGAAGCAAGAGCTTGTGTACTACTGTGTCAAAAGCTTTGCTAAAATCCATATAAATGACATCAGTCTGTTGTTTATTTACAAAGCCCTTTTGAATATGAGAAACAAGTTCTAAAAGATTAGACCTTGTAGATCTGCCTTTCATGAAAAAGAAGGGAAATAACCTTTAATTAAGGAATTATTAAATATATTAGCTAGAGGCAAATAAAGTTCGCTAGCACAATATTTTAGAATATATGCGGGAATTCCATTGGGTCCTTGAGCAAATGAGGAACGCAATGACCTTAATCCAGAGAAAACGTACTCCTCTGTTAATATAATATATGGAAAATTATTTAATTTAGCACTATAATATTTATAATAACCATTAAAGGTATCCTGAGTATACGAATATTGAAAGAAATCAGTAAAAATATTAGCGATTAGAAGGTTATTCGAAGATTCCATACAACCAAGTTTCATTCAACTGGGAAACTTATGTGCTTTTCGTTTAGAGCTTACAAATTTAAAAAAGCTTTTAGGATTATGAAACAGGTTCTGTCTCATCTTTATTAAATGTTAAGAATAACATTTCGAGTTTTCAGAGTTCTATCTGATTCTTGCCAAAGGATATTAGATTTTTAGACTTTTTAAATAATCTACTTTTAATGTTGCGTAAACGCCTCAGTGCAGGGGTACACCATGCAGGACCCTCATCATTATTTTGTTTTATTGCAGGTACAGGATTGGCTGAGGCAGAATTAAGTTGTTCATAAAACTTTGAAACACTTGAATCTATGCTATCAGAACGCCACCATCTCTTTTATTTAATCTATCCTTTCTATAAACTTGATCATTATCAGAGAATAATTCCGTGTCGAAAACATCGGACTTTAACAACGTTTCAGTAAAAACAATTATTTTATAGCCGCAGGAAAAGCTTTTAAGGAACACATTTCTTAATTTAGTATTTAGTCCTCTAACATTTTGATAAAGAACCGAACAGAAGTATTTTGGCAACGTGGTGATTTTCGCAGGCTTGGCAGAATTGGAGCGTTCTCTAAATATAAATTCTTTTACCAAAATGTCCTCAGGCCAAAACGAGCTACTAACAATAGTACTTGAAAAATTGTTATGAACTGTTATTTAAAAGACGAAATAACACGTGCAGAGTTAAATTTAAAGACATCTAAATCATTATCAGACAATCCATTTATATTAGATTTAACATAATTTCGAATGTTGTCAGTAGCAGTATCGGGATGAACCCTAGATACAAATACAGTTTTACGTCGTGGTATAACAAAAATGCTCAGTTCCAGAACCTTCAAGAAGCTACTATTTTTTACTACGATAGCATTTTTCCCTTTATGTTATCGAAAAAATAGTAAAAATTAGTAGATTCTTGCAGTACTGGAACAGACCATAAGTTTATTAGAATTGGGAACACTTTTATTAGCAGCAACATTTATAGGCGATGCGAGTATTGTAGGATTTATAGTTAGAAGAGGGTGCACAACGACAGCAGGTGGATTAGAATTGAAGCTTTTGGAAGTAAAAGCATTAGATGAGGATATTGAATACGAGTTTGTATTTACATCATTAGAAATTGGGTTATCAACACTAGGAGGTGGATTAAACGATGTCGAAGAGTGTAGGCTTTTTAAGTTTTCTAGACCTAAGTTAGCTGTACTATGAACAACAGCACCGGTCGATTTTCTCCTCTTAGGAGAGGCATCACAAAACTCAAATTTATTCACCACCTTTTCAATTATTTCAAAATTTTAAAAAAACCAAATTAAACTTTCCTTTAAATTTGAGATTTCGATCTTCGTATGGAAACGGTGTAATATTTAATTTACTTTAAGAGCCTAAAAGTATGCTGTAAGATCTAAGATTTTAGTCAGCAAACCCACTAATGGCTATATCACACCATGTCATGTATGACATATGTACATGTGAAAAAGCGTATGGCGTGATATAGCCATAAATTCCAAGAATAAGCTTTTTCGGAAGTATAAAAAAACTGGCTCTTCTATAGACTATGCCAATTATTCCCTTGCTCGATCCAAGTATACTTTAGAGTCCAGTAGGTTGTATAATCTTTACCTCAACAAGATTAAGGATAATTTTAAATCAAATCCAAAATCCTTTTATGAATTTGTCAACTTGAAAAGAAAAGTTTCCTCTAAACCAACTATTCTGAAATTCAATGACCAAGAATTTGTAAATAACCCTGATATAGCTGAAGGTTTTAAAAAATTCTTTACTGACGGGATTCCCAGTATAATTCTTAAGTTTTGTTCCGCTACATTATCAACTCCTTTAACACAACTGTTTAATTATTCCCTTAAATTTTGTCATTTTCCAACTTTATGGAAAAAATCTTACATTATTCCTCTACACAAATCTTGCAGTCTATCAAATGTTTCGAATTATAGAGGAATTGCAAAATTAAGTACAATTCCTAAACTATTTGAAAAACTAATCACAGATGTAATTTCCACCAAAATTCAACCCATGCTAAGTCTATATCAGCATGGTTTCCGCAGTGGTCTCTCCACAATAACAAATCTGATTGAATTTACATCGATTGTAATAAAAGGATTTGTTCAGCATTATCAGACTGATACAATCTATATAGATTTTAGCAAAGCTTTTGACAGAGTCAATCATAAGCTTCTGCTACATAAATTAGATTATACAGGCTTCAATACAAATTTACTCAAGTGGATAGCATCCTATTTGCAAAATAGATATCAAATTGTTCTGTTTTTTTTTTATTAATTTTCTCGTTTGGAGTTAAGCTTGATGATCGGAAATTATTTGCAAGTGAAAAAGGAAAGCCAAGGACTCGAACCCACATAGTCACCAAATTACGTTACCTGGTTTCATTGGTGGTAAAGCAAATCTTCGGACGTATCGACTATGTAATGGCTTCTCTGTCCTAGAACTTATCGTTTTTCAAATGCAAATGTGTTTTGTACATTTACGCGGATACTTGGCCACAGAAATGTATTTTCTTCACGACAAACGCTTTTTTTTGCGCTGCCTTTGAAGTTGTGAGTTTTTGGCTTTGAACGCTAACACGCCGTGACAAAAATTTTTCATATGTTTTCAAGGACGTGGGTTCAAATCCAAGCCGGGCTCAGCCTGTTTTTTATTTTTGAAATTTTGCCTGTAAGGGCGAAGATCATTTTTAATGATTTTTTATTAATTTTCTCGTTTAGAGTTAAGCTTGATGATCGGAAATTATTTGCAAGTGAAAAAGGAAAGCCAAGGACTCGAAACCACATAGTCACCAAATTACTAGTGTTGGGCAATCTCGTTCATTGAGCTGATCGATCTTTTTCATTCCGTTCACCAAAAAGATCCGGGTCGTTTACTTCGTTCGTTGGGTCTTTTTCGTTCAACAATACATTTGACTGTATTATTTTCTTTTGCAGTCGTTCGTTCTCTGCTGCATATGACTCCGTCGTTCTTTTCACCGAATCGTTCTTTTGAAAATGTTCGTTCACGAATGACACAACTGTTGTGTTACTTGCTTGTTTGTGTGCTAATGGGGGTGGTTTTGTTTCTGAACGTAGTGGTGGTGGTTTTGATATGAAAGAACCAGATGAACGAATGATGCAAAAGAAAGATATGACCGAGATGAGCTACTGAATGAAGTGAGTTACTGAGCGAGAGTAGCTCTCTGAATCATTGTTTGTTTCGTGTGCAAATTTGTGCTGCTTGCTCTAACGCAGCGTTTGTTTAGAGTTTAACTGCAAAACCAATGCTGCTAATTTTGTAAGCAGCAATGACTCGTCCATCGGGGATCTAAATGAACGATATAAAAGAATGAGCTGGATACGGATCCGTTCGTTCTTTTTACGGAATCGTTCCTTTGAGCCGGTTCGTTCATGAACGACGCAACTCTACAAATTACGTTACCTGGTTTCATTGGTGGTAAAGCAAATCTTCGGACGTATCGACTATGTAATGGCTTCTCTGTCCTAGAACTTATCGTTTTTCAAATGCAAATGTGTTTTGTACATTTACGCGGATACTTGGCCACAGAAATGTATTTTCTTCACGACAAACGCTTTTTTTTGCGCTGCCTGTTTGAGGGATGTTTATCAAAGTCGATTTTTGTTCCGTCGGGTGTTCCACAGGGAAGTCACCTTGGACCGGTTCTTTTTCTTTTGTTTATAAACGATTTGCCAAGTTCAATAATGTACTCCAAATTGCTAATGTATGCTGATGATGTTAAGTTATTCATTTCTCATAATTCTCTGATGCAAGCTGATTTACTTCAAACTGATTTAAAAAACCTTTTTCAATGGTGCAAAATAAATTGTATGGATTTAAATTTGAATAAATGTAAACATATGTGTTTTTCCAGATCATCTTCTTTGACAAGGCAATTCAATATTAATAATTTTGTTTTATCATCTGTAGAATCATTTGTTGATCTTGGTCTTTTGATGGATCCAAAATTAAATTTTAACAATCATATAATTTCTATGTTAAATAAAGCCTATGGAGTCTTAGGATTAATAAAAAGATGGGCCAAAGAGTTTTCTGATCCATATATAACTAAGCAATTATTCACATCCCTTGTAAGACCTATATTAGAATATGGATCTGTCGTATGGGATCCGCAATATCCGATAAAATCGAATCAGTGCAAAAGCAATTTTTACTTTTTGCATTGAGAGGTTTACATTGGAGTAGTAATTTTGAATTGCCTTCATACTCTAGCAGGCTAAAGTTAATTGCTTACATTAAAAAGTAGACGTATTATGTTGAATACTATGTTTGTTTTAAAAGTATTGAATGGTAGTGTGCCGTCTGATTTCTTAATATCGTCTATTAGAATAAATGTTCCTTTTAGACCTAGTTGATATTATCAATTCTTATATATAGATTTTCACCGAACCAATTATTCGATGGGTGAACCACTTAGCAAAATGTGTATTGATTTTAATTCCATGTACTATAATGTGGACTTTTGCATGAGTTTGGAAGTCATAAAATCTAATATAATTTTATCTTTAAATAACTAGTAGTTTGTATAGTTTAATATATAACTGGCTGATGAAGTAGATTCTGTAGCTGGCTTTCGAATTTCCTTCGTATACGACACCATGATGCGGATCATGGTGTGTACGCGATCCCCACGTAAGAGGAGGACGCCCCCTCGGTCGGCAGGGATGGGAAAGTGAGGCGTGGGAACGTTCGATAAAAAAAGAAAAAAAAAAAAGTTAGAAATAGGCACAAAACACGAAATAAACACTTCACAGAAGAAAACAACAAGAAAGCAAATCAAACAAATGTAGCTTAGGGTGAAAATTTTAATTAAGTAAACCAAGCTTAAAAAACACTTCTTACACAAGACCTTTACACTTTTGAAATTTAATTAAATATATTTAATTTAAAAATAACTGTAAAACACTTATTTAGATGTTACAAACACGATAAATTTAAATATTATTATGTTGACGAACGAGTCACAGAAAGAACACTTGTATGCGAGCAGAGTTGCCAAATGTTTGTACCTCCACATAATAACAAGCATCACTAACATACCACCACATAGGCATGGACAATTATTAAGAAATTTGGTGTCACTTTTCCCCTGTGTTTAAAAAGTTCCCATTGCTATTATAACCTATTTTTTTATACGGGACCATTCTACATAAGTCAAAGTTGAATTTTTTAACTAACCGATGTGTTTTTTTTAGCCCTAAAGTGTACTGTACATGGTCCCCACAATTATTTCGATGACAAATTTAATATATTGCATCATAAAAGCAGGAAATACTAAATATATTGCTTAAAAGTAAAGTTAGTGCATATAGTCGGCAACTATAACTCAATTGCCGCATTCAAACTAGAGATGGGCGCGTGCCTAAAAAATTAGGCACGAACATGCACGAACACGGACCAAAATTTTTATGCACATTCACGCACAAACACGGCGTTTTTCGAGAAGGCACGAACACGCACACTCACGCACGAAATTACAAAAAAAAGAGAAATCGATATACGAGTAGGTATACATTTTTTGTTCAAAAAATATTCATATGGGTTTTTCTGAGTGAAATCGGATACTTTTTCAATATGAGTTTTTTAATTTCCTTTATTTTTTGCTGTGGTGATGCTGCTCATCAACTCGTACTGAAATGTTTTGTTGATGATCAGCATCACCACATCAAAAAATAAAGGAAATAAAAAAAACTCTTATTGAAAAATTGTCCAATTTCACACAGAAATGCCCATATGTACTTCTAATTTTCCTAATCTTATTTAAATTCTATTCTTATTTAAAAACATTATTTTATCCAAGTTAGAACTCAAAAGTCTAGTACGCCTTTCGTTGTAAATATTTCCATATGTGGAAAAATCTCCCGCTTGTTGCTGAGCTGACGGGTATAGCCAACAATTTCCTGGCTAATTCTTTTTTAATTCTTTATTTTAGATTAGACTGTTTCCAAAAGTTTAAAACATCAATCTGACTAGATACGGCACTCGATAATATGTACCAATTTCCGTATCAATTGGAGACTTTTTCATTTTTCGTCTCTTTGCCATTTTGATCCAAAAACTCTGAAAATTCGTGTAAATGTGGCATTATAATTTCCTGCTCATCATTAGAAAACTCTATGTTCTCACTTTGTATATCAATAACCATTGCTTTTACATTAGCTAATAAAAAATTCGTCTCCTTAGACGGCGGAAATAAAAATGTCCCTATAAGATGTACCATTGTTGGTACAAATCGTTTAAGAAATGATTGTTTAGTTTTAGCTTTCAAATCTTTCATGAATTGAGTCAATGGTATCAATTGAGCAGACTTTCAAAAGTTTTTTAGACCAAAGGACATATATGTGCGTAGTAGGCTACTTTTCCGAGCTTAATTTTTCGGAACACCCTTTGAATATTTTATGAAAACCCAATAGAGGTTCTAGCAAACTTTAAGTCAGATATACGATCCACCTCATTCTTTTGTAGGAAAATACTCTTAATCTCATTGTGGACTTGGTATATGCTCTCAAGCATGTTTAAAATATCTTACAAGTTTTTTTGGACAGTCAATCAGTTTTCCCAATTCGGGAAGAGGATGTTTTTTAATAACACCATCCATAACAGATAATACAATCAGATAAACGTCTGATTTGCAAAGGGAGTATATTGCGTTAACCCTCTGGGTAGTTTTTGTGTTTGCTTCTCCCATGAACAAAACAAATTGCAAACAAACATCATCTTTTTTTACTCATACTCTGGCCTCTCCGTAACAAAACGGTAGTAAAAACCAGACTACAAAATGAAGCAAAAAATTTTAATCATCTTGTTCGATTTTCGTGTTTAGTATGGTCACTTGCACGACTTCTAAAGGCAGACCAAAAATTTAGCACGATCGTGTCACATAGTGCAGATCGTGTTTAGTCGTGTCGTGCAAAACCGTGTCGAACAAAAAAACACGATCACGCACGGCCAAAAATGTATTCCGGCACGACACGCACAAACACGGCGTTTTTCGAGAAGACACGAACACGCACTACTCACGGCACGACACGCGCCCACCTCTACTTCAAACCATACCTAATATTGGCTAATGCCTTGTTCAGACTGACGGTGTTTCGCTCTCTATTCGTTGTTCAACCCCAAATTACGATGTAATTACTTCATTTCCCATACAAACTATTGAGAACGAACAACGATTTGTGTACATTGTTCAATTTAAATTACTCTCAGAAGGACGATAAAATATGTCCCATCTCTAACAAATGAGAAAATTTATCGAAATAAATTAATTATGACAGGAAAAATACAAAATTTAAAAATTTATTAAAAACCCAAAAATTTTTAGAAAAACTGAAAAATATGAATGAAATATGTATACGGTTTAACGACTAGTATATATTCAAATCATAGCAAATTGTGTCTTCTCTTTCATTGCACTTGCATTTCTTGTCCATCGTTTCAAATTCGCGTACAAATTTAGAAACAAAAATCAAATGCCTGCCGGAAAGTCTGTATACCAAAAAGTTATTTTGGCAGGTCTCTCTCTGAAAATATACTGAAAACACCAAAATTGTGAGAAAAATAGAAAACATGAATGAAACTAATATAATTTAATATTAAATAGATATCTGAAAGAAGGACAATTTTTTTTTCAGTTCATATCAATAGCTTTATCGTCTTTTCGCTGAAACTTTCTTTAAAATCAGTAAAAAAAAACTATGAACATATGAATCATGTTGCTATGAATTGTGTACCATGTCGTATGAACGGGTTAATTCGTGTACGTAATTATGAGAACGAACGACGTTATTCAAATGCTGGTATGAACATGGCATAAAATCAGTAAAATGTCATTATTTTAATCAAGCTATTTTTATTCATTAGACTTAAAATTATTTATTTAACATTTTTGTACAATTTTAAGGTAAAAAAATGGACAAAGCGCATATTTTTCACCCCATGCCGACTTTACATTTTGTTATCCCTAATGTCGGCATCGGCAAAAATGGCAGAATTACTATCATTTTTTAATAACTTATTTTTGTAAAGTATTGTTTTGACTATTCTCTACCAACACAACAACAATTTCGTTAAAATTTGTTTAATTTTAATATTACAGACATTGTTATGTTGACGACTCCACTCATTTTTTCTTAAGAGACGTGCATTTTCGGTTGTTGTGAAAAACGCTCACTAACAAAAAGTTAATTTTCGATATAATAAATGGTGTTAGCTCAATGAAATTTTGCACATAGTTAGCTGAGAGTATTGTTGAAGCTTTTTTAATATTATTTTTTATTTTGTTATAGTAATTTTGAGTTAATACGAATGATGCCGACTACTGGTACATACTGGAGTTAGGAGCACTTACCCTACCATCTGATTTTGGAGGGAATATAAATCATGCTCTACGATGATCTCAACTATCGATCCTCGTTTTATTATAATTGAATTATTGTCCACATCATTCTGATTAAATTGGGCCAACAGATGTTGTCTGAATCAATTTCGCTACATTGATATTCGTTTGGGAAGAAAATAACCACTGGGAAGAACCAGATTCACGTCATTTCCAAACCAGCACTCTGATATATTCATATATTTACAGTAATTAATTCATGAACATTGATTACGCTTTTCAAGCGATGCCTTTAAAGCATTTATATAACAGCTTTCCAACTGATGTTCTGAAATTGGTTTCTCATTCAAACAGCCCCGATACAGGAGAAGATTTGAGAACCCGTAAGAAATCGCGTTAGAAGATTGTTTTCAACTCAATCGCCATTAACTTTTTCCTACATAACATGGGTATTCTTTCTATGGAACGCTAAGAATCGTTTTTTTTTTATTTTTTTTGGAAACTATTACGAAGAATAATGGATTCAATTCAATTAGATTTCTTTCGACTATAAAAAATCTTCGATTCTAACTTTATCATCGAATTTCTACAGCCATCATCCCCCAGCTCTCGGAACACAATCTACGTAACATTCCTTTAAGATCGAAAATCATTGTGTCAGTTGCCTCAACTGGAATAGCGACTGTTTTTCTTAAATATTGCCGAATCATTTGACATTAATATTTAAATATTCGGTATTAAATAAATCACCTTCTTTCGACACAAAAAAATTATAAATTTTGTTCCCGTAAATTTCTCATAATCTCAACATGGTTCTGAACATAATAGATACTAACAATAGCTTCGATTACTTGAATAAAATATGAAGATTCTTGAATATATGAGAACAAGACAATATGTGTGATTGTTTACTCAAAATTTGTACAAATTGTTACTGGATGTTGTCGTTTACTCTACAGTACAATGCCAAAGACTTTAGTCGTATACAAGAAATTACTGGACTTGTACAAATTCGTACAAATTATTGAGTAAACGAACACACCTAACATTACATTGAATTCATAATGCACAATTTACAAATTACAGCGTGTTTTTGTAAAAAGTTTTTGCCCATTAGTTCGTCGATTTCATGAACGAAGGCACAATTTGGTTTTCATAGCGATTGACGTTTGTATTCGTGTGACAAACAAATGAAATGTTTTTATTTTCGCATCTTTTTGGTTTTCGTAACAAAATCAGACGAACGAATACGTAAAAAATAAACGAATGGAAAAGACCCATGGTTTTGAATGAAAATTAAATAATTTGAGTAATAAAATGCACAAAACACACGAAAACTGGAGGGGTTGCCATCAAGTAACATATTTTACGTGCAGATGCCTATGCAAAATTCACAAAATAAGGGGCCTAATTACGTGATTCGATATCGAGTTGTTTCGACCCGAGTACTCAAAGTTGGGATGACAACATTCGTTATCGAGTAAAATTATCGAGAAATTGAGCATAAATTTGCGAGTAATTTCTCGTAGCCAAATGGCCTATCGTAAACAAACGAAATGAAAGATTTCTTATTGTATTTTTGTTTAAAATGTAGAAAATTGTTGTTTATTGACGGTTTATAGAGGAAAAATGATATTATTAAATAATTGTGAGCATTCTTTACACAAAATAACAAGAGAAATTGGGAACGCTAAGAATCGTTTTTTTTTTATTTTTTTTGGAAACTATTACGAAGAATAATGGATTCAATTCAATTAGATTTCTTTCGACTATAAAAAATCTTCGATTCTAACTTTATCATCGAATTTCTACAGCCATCATCCCCCAGCTCTCGGAACACAATCTACGTAACATTCCTTTAAGATCGAAAATCATTGTGTCAGTTGCCTCAACTGGAATAGCGACTGTTTTTCTTAAATATTGCCGAATCATTTGACATTAATATTTAAATATTCGGTATTAAATAAATCACCTTCTTTCGACACAAAAAAATTATAAATTTTGTTCCCGTAAATTTCTCACAATCTCAACATGGTTCTGAACATAATAGATACTAACAATAGCTTCGATTACTTGAATAAAATATGAAGATTCTTGAATATATGAGAACAAGACAATATGTGTGATTGTTTACTCAAAATTTGTACAAATTGTTACTGGATGTTGTCGTTTACTCTACAGTACAATGCCAAAGACTTTAGTCGTATACAAGAAGTTACTGGACTTGTACAAATTCGTACAAATTATTGAGTAAACGAACACACCTAACATTACATTGAATTCATAATGCACAATTTACAAATTACAGCGTGTTTTTGTAAAAAGTTTTTGCCCATTAGTTCGTCGATTTCATGAACGAAGGCACAATTTGGTTTTCATAGCGATTGACGTTTGTATTCGTGTGACAAACAAATGAAATGTTTTTATTTTCGCATCTTTTTGGTTTTCGTAACAAAATCAGACGAACGAATACGTCAAAAATAAACGAATGGAAAAGACCCATGGTTTTGAATGAAAATTAAATAATTTGAGTAATAAAATGCACAAAACACACGAAAACTGGAGGGGTTGCCATCAAGTAACATATTTTACGTGCAGATGCCTATGCAAAATTCACAAAATAAGGGGCCTAATTACGTGATTCGATATCGAGTTGTTTCGACCCGAGTACTCAAAGTTGGGATGACAACATTCGGTATCGAGTAAAATTATCGAGAAATTGAGCATAAATTTGCGAGTAATTTCTCGTAGCCAAATGGCCTATCGTAAACAAACGAAATGAAAGATTTCTTATTGTATTTTTGTTTAAAATGTAGAAAATTGTTGTTTATTGACGGTTTATAGAGGAAAAATGATATTATTAAATAATTGTGAGCATTCTTTACACAAAATAACAAGAGAAATTGGGAAAAGTCCTTTTCAGTCGTTTTGAGAAATTGTGATAAAATTAGAATTAAAATAAATACATATTCATGCTATCATTAACCAAATTAGTGTTTGCAGTCGTTAAAATACAAGTTGAAAAAATATGAATTTCTGCAAAACAAAAAATTATTTAATATTAATAGCCTTCACTTTATAGGTGAACAACTTTTAATAAAGTGCATTTTAAACAGTTCATCCCCCGTTGTTTACCAAAGGAAATACTCTCTCAGAGAGGCTAAGTCAAAACACCACCAAATTCTCTCATTTATTTTGAGAGAGAATTATTAAGGTAGATGTATTAGCAAACTGTAACAAGAATGTCAAAACAATTTTGCAAACATTACTAATTTTCATATTTTCTTAGCACAACTTCATTCCGAAATTATTATTCAATGTATATATATATATGTCCTTTTTTATTTGATAAAGAAATGTGATACAAAATGATATGAAAACATCTCAAAACAAATAAAGTTCATGTTGAACATAGGGCGGTAACAAATTCTTTCCATCTTCTTCTGTCGTTAGCTAAACATTTGACCTGGTTCCATGTTTTGTTGAGTGCTTCGTGTTCTCTTTTAACACATCTAATCCATGTCGTTCGGGGCCGCCCTGGTCTTCGGTAACCCTGTGGATTCCACTGCAGTGCCGTCTTCGTAATATCATCATTGGGGCGTCTTAGAATGTGCCCAATCCAAGTCCATTTTCTTTTCTTTATTTCTATATCGACTGGGATATTATTCGTCATGGTAAGCAGCTCATTTGTTGTTATTACATTGGGCCAATGTATATGAAGAATACGTCTGAGGCAGCGATTTATAAAAGTTTGAAGCTTTTTCAGATTCGCTTGTGTGGTGCCCCATGTTGATGAGCCATAAAGCAGCACTGATTTCACGCTGCTGTCGAAGATACGTAATTTCGTTTTGCGACTAATGTTGTTAGTACGCCATGTTTTGTGTAGGGCTTGAAATGCTGCCCGAGCCGTGTTTATACGGGCCAAGATGTCGTCATCAGAACCACCATGTGCTGATATTACGCTACCGAGGTAACAGAAAGTATCAACGTTTTCGATGGTAATGCCGTTCACTGTTAAAGGTGTTGTAACATTAGTGCCAATTCGCATTAGTTTTGTCTTTTTGATGTTTATTTTCAGACCTATGCTTGATGCGTTGATTATAAGCCTGTTCAGTATTGTTTGGATGTCTTCAAAGCGATGGGCCATGAGACAGATATCATCTGCATAGTCAATATCATTGAGGCGATTGTTAAGGTTCCACTGTATACCTCATGGGGCTTCGCTGTTTGTCTTGTTCATGACATAATCTAGCATTAGCAGGAATAAGGTTGGTGAGAGAATGCACCCTTGTTTCACTCCGGCTGTAGTCATGAAGGGTGGACTTTCTGCTGTATTGAAACGCACACGGCACGACGAATTCCTGTAGAGTTCCCGGATGAGATGTATTATTTTTTCCGGTATACCATTTAACGAGTGGATATCCCACAGTGCATCTCGTGATATGGTGTCGAAAGCTCTTTCAAAGTCGACAAATAGTAGGTAGAGATTGGAGTTGTATTCCTTCGATTGCTCGATGATAATGCGAAGAGTATTGATATGGTCGGCGCAAGACCTGCCCGTACGAAACCCTGCTTGTTCGCATCGCAGTATTGACTCTACAGCTGGGCGTATTCTGTTTAGCAGTAGGGAAGCCATAAGTTTCGCAACAGAGTTAAGTAATGTTATGCCTCGCCAATTCTTACATTCCTTCAAGTCACCTTTTTTGGGAATTGTAATTATTACTCCTTCTTTCCAAGCGTCTTGCATACTTGATGTTGTCCATGCAGTACGTATAATAGGCGTAAGAGCATCGGCTAACGATGGGGCACCATATTTAAGCAATTCAGCTGGTATGTTATCAGGACCACTGGATTTACCATTTCTTAGAGATGTAAGGGCCGATTTTATTTCATCTCGAGTTGGAGGGTGTGTTGGAATGTCCCGTCTTTGGTTTCGCCTTGATGTAGTTTGGAGTGGCTGATAGTTCTGTGAGGTTGTGGAATTTTCTGAAAAAAATTCACGCCATCGATTAAGTTGTTCGACTGGTGTTGTGAGTTCAGTTCCATTTTTGTCTCTAATCGATGCAGTACTTCTTATGTTGTTGCCACTTAGTTTTTTAATTGCTGCGTAAACTTGCCGCATGTTCCCAACATTCGACGCTTGTTCAGCTTCGTCTGCTATGTTGTTGTAGTACATTTCTCGGTCTATGCGCGCAAGTTTTTTAACATTGTTTGCTGTTATTCTGTATTCCAGCTTGGCAACGTTCTTTTCCTCACTAGTCTTGGCTGTTTCCATGCGATGCTTTTGCCTCTTCCGTTTTTTTATTTCGGCCCATGTCACGTCAGTTATCCACGGCTTTCTTCTGTTTGCAGCACGACCAAGAACGGTCTGTACACTGCGGTTGCACGCATCAACTATCGTTTGCCATGAGTCATCACTTCGGGCTCTGTTGTTTAATTGAATATTTAGTGCCGTGTTGTATGCTTCGACAGTACTCTGATTTTGTAGGCGGTTTATATTGTATTTGTAACCCTTCTTTGTCTTTTTAATAGCAGCTGGTCGAAGACGAAAGACACCTACTAAGAGTTGATGGTCGCTATCGATGTCTGCGCCACGCCTGGTCTTTACATCCATTAAAGATCCCACAAATAGTTTGCTTACTATAATATGGTCAATTTGGTTTCTTGTCCTTCCGTCGGGGGATTGCCATGTATATTTGTGGATATTTTTGTGGATGAATTTGGTGCCACCAATAAAAAGACTGTGCCGTGCGCAAAAGTCTACGAGTCGGTCTCCATTATCGTTTTTTGGACTGCATAACGCATGTGTTCCCATTACACCCTCTATACCGGCATTTATATTGCCAACTTTGGCATTAAAATCACCCATTAGAATTTTAATGTCACCACCTGGAAGTGAGCTTATGGTGTCGTCAAGCTGTGAGTAGAAATCATCTTTCACAGATTCATCATCCGGTTCCGTGGGAGCATAACATTGTATTATTGCGATCTTTCTAAACCGGGAGTTCAATCTAGCCACGATAATACGATCAGAAATGGGTTTGAACTCGATAAGACAGTTGCTAGTTTGTGGTGTTAAGAGGATTCCAACTCCGTTGATGCGGTTGTTATCATTTCCTGAAAATAGGAGTTTGAAACCAGAGGATGTCTCGATGTATTGTTCAAAAAATTCCACAAATATTTACATTTTTCATCCATAATTTTGTTTTTTAGTTTTTGCTTTGAAATAAACACATTTTTTTGACATCTACCTTCATAACATTCCCTGAAGAACACATAGTTCGATTACCGGTTACTCTCGAAACATTCGATCAACGATTTCGATCGAGTCTTATCATGCCGTTTTTTTCTCGTGTCGAAAACTTATTCACGAGTAAATTCACGATCGAATCGAATCACATAATTAGGCCCAAGTATTATGGAAAACCTGAAATATAAAAGCTTTTCTGAAATAGACGAAAGCTTTTAGATAAAAACGAATGGTTCGTAAAATTTTACAAGAACTAAATTTTGAGCGTATACCTTTTACTACGAACGGTTCGTGTGAACGGCAAGCATTTTTACAAAAACAGGCTGTTAATAATTTGAAAAATAAATGTTACAAAACACACGAAAACTGGAAGGGAATGCAATTTTATTTATTTCTATAGAAGCAAACGCTTATATATGTACATCCGTTTCTTCATATTATCACAATTATTTTTGGACAAATTTGATTACTATTAATTTTCTCGTTTAGAGTTAAGCTTGATGATCGAAAATTCTTTGCAAGTGAAAAAGGAAAGCCAAGGACTCGAACCCAAACAGTCACCAAATTACGTGACATGGTTTCGCTATTAGTTGAGTAGCTCTTCAGACGTATCGACTGTGGGATGGCTTCTCTGTCCTAGAACTTTTGCTTTTTCAGATGCAAATGTGTTTTTATACATTCACGGATATTTGGCCGTAGAATTGTACTTCTTCATGACAAACGCTTTTGATTAAATTTTTTCTTATTTTTTGTTTATCATCTGTTTATTGGGTTGCCATCAAGTAACACATTTTACGTGCAGATGCCTACACAAAATTCACAAAATAAGTATCATGGAAATCCTGAAATATAAAAGCTTTTATGAAATAGACGAAAGCTTTTAGATAAAAACGAATGGTTCGTAAAATTTTACAAGAACCAAATTTTGAACGTATACGTTTTAGTACGAACAGTTCGTGTTAGTTCGCGTAATGGAAAAATAACACAGGGAAGTTTAAAGCTTGTCATAGCCTTGTAACACGTCACAAACCATCGGCTTATTTACGTAACCAATAATGTAGTTCAAGTTTCGCCTTGATGTACATACAAAACTCGATGCACATATGAAACTTTGATGAAATTGTGTTAGTTTTGAATACCTTATCAGGAAAATGAAATACAATACAAAAAATTTGCTTGAAGTCTCCTTTAAGGCCACTGTGCATAACTTGAGTAAACGTTTGATTCACAATTACATTAATTATAATCGATTAAATTGGAATCTGTCAAAATGAAATCATTTTAAAACAATTGTTTAATAAATGACATTAAAATAATTTGTTATGCTTCAACAAATGTGTCAGCACATGTGTTGGAAATTATGTTGTAATTAATACAATTAACGCATGTGAAAAAAATTAATACGTTAATATGTATGTTTGTTATGATGTGTTCAATAGATTCACAATAATTACGAATATGCCGGTGACTGGCAGAAAAAAAAAAACTCATAATACTGGACAGTAGGGAAATTTTTCAAAACCTGTTTTAAAATTAAGAGAGATATGGCAATAGAGAAATAAAAGAACCGTCCAAATGGAATGGAAGGAAGAGTGATACTTTATGAAAAAAGTGTATGAAGTTTTAACGACGTTTATATATCAATACTTAACTAGGGCAAACTAAAGAAATATAATAAAACTTAAGAAAATATGATACCAAATATGAAAAATAATTGTTCCTTCAAAATTGTTGCACAAAAGACAACGTATCCATGAAAACAATATTCCACCAAACGATTGGTGACTATAGGATCGATTTACCATTAAATATTAGATATCCTTCAGTCTTTTAAATGGGAGATAAGTTTGATATCAAGCCTTCAAGCCTATGTGCGTAACAATAACATTAGAATCCCAATATATAATATATTATAACTAGACAGCAGAATTTTATGCAACCCCTATTTTTAGTCCGAACCATGTCAAATTTTGGGACTGGGCCTATTTTTGGCTTCTGATTAAATTGCAATCGAAACATATAACATATGCAAAATTGCGGTATATTGAGGCCATTTTGGCGGTATATTGAGGCCACAACCTTCAAAATACCGGAAATCGGGAGGTACGTACTATGGAGGCTATATGAAGACCGACAAATTTCAGGTGGAAAGTTTTATAGCCCCAAGGAAGACTTAATACCAAATTTCACCCATTTCGGACAGATATTGAGGCCACAACTTTTTAAATACCAGAAATCCGGAGGTTCCGTTCTATGGGGGCTATATGAAGACGTGGACCTATACCGATAAATTTCATGTGGAAAGTTTTAGACCTCCATGGAAGACTTAATACCTAATTTCAGCCATTTCGGAGGGGTATTGAGGCCACAACCTTCAAAGTACCAGAAATCCTGAGGTACCGTTCTATGGGGGCTATATGAAGAAGTAGACCTATATCGAGAAATTTCAAGTGGAAAGTTTTATACCCCCAAGGAAGACTTAATACCAAATTTCAGCCATTTCGGAAAGATATTGAATCCACAACCCTCAAAATACCAGAAATCCGGAGGTACCGTTCTATGGAGGCTATATGAAGACGTGAACCTATACCTAGAAATTTCAAATGGAATATTTTATACCCCCAACGAAGACTTAATACCAAATTTCAGTAATTTCGGTGGGATATTGAGGCTTCAACTTTCAAAATACCGAAAATCGGGAGGTAACGTTCTATGGGGGATATATGAAGACGTGGACCTATACTGAAAAATTTCAAGTGGAAAGCTTTATACTCCCAACGAAGACTTTGTACAAAATGTCAGCCATTTAAGTGATCGTGACAAATCCAGTTAGGATATAGCCATTTACTTTAGTATCTAGTATAAAAGTCCGTTGAGGAAAAAATAAGTTATGTCCGTTTTAAGTTGAAAATCCAAGAAACCCCGTTTTTCACTACATTTGCCGTTTTAAAATCAAAAAACGAAGTGATCCAAAGAAACCAAAGGTATTTTCGTCTTTCATGGACTCCCACAATACCGAATTTATGCATCAGGACACCTGAAATTTTCACTGCAGCACAGCGTAATTTAAAATTTTTCGCTTTTTATGCCATTTTAGTAATCAGAAGGAAATTTAGTTTTGCTATTTTGAAAGTCCTGTATCAGCCAGGCTTACCCTAAAGTTTTTAACGGCGTTGCCCTGATAGATGTAAAAATCATGGCATAGAACAACATTTTTTGCACATTTCTTTGAAAATAGGTTTTAGAAACATTGTTAACAATGTCGGGATAATGTTTGCTTTTATAAATACAAAAATTTCAACACCCGTTGTTGCCATTCAAGCCAAACAATACTACTCCCTTCGACGAGTTTCATAGAATCACTCCAATTATTTTTTTGGTCCGGTTTTTTTTTTTAAGTTATGTCGTATTTTTGCGCGCATTGTGTTATAATTATATATAATTCATAGTTCGGATGAAAATCAGCATATCTAGCGTAAAATCGATATTTGACTTATGGAAGATGCCAACACACACCTGAGTTTAAATAACCCAGTTGTTCGGGTAACTAGGGAATAACTAGCAATTTTGCTGGCTACTGGTAAACACCCCTAGTTACCGCCCAATCTACTCGCAATGTTATAGACTGGTGAATTTATCATGGGGATGTCAGAGGAAGTGGTCTATTGCCCCCTCACTGCATTACCAGTAACCAGGCAATTCGATAGTCTTGGAAAGTCAATTGTCCCTTCATTGCATTACCAGTAACCAGTTAAATCGATAGTAAGTAATGATAGCTGAAATCATGTATGTTTTGATCAGCTAAATGGGTAAATGCTTAACGTGTAACGGATATTATATAAGTTTATAAAAAATATAATTATAACAGCTAATCTGTATATGCGCTAACCACGCTTTATTTAATTACATGACGTGTATATACATACATATATCACAAAGGACAATTTAATGTTAATCTTTTGATTCTTGTTATTAAAACTTGTGTGTGAATCCATGAACTAGAACTGTATATTTGGTCCTGGGAATGTGCATCTCAAATTAACAAGTAGCCAGTGCTGCAGTGCAGATGTGGGGCAGTTGTTAAACTGAATCGTGACAGTAATAAATAATTTAATGCTGGTGTCCTTCAGATAATTCAGAAGTACCTGAAATAAAATGTACAAAATGTAATGAGATAATAGGTGTGTACGATAACTTCGCAAGTAAAAAGTACTTGCAAGCACTCAGCAAGTTCTCAGTAACCTCTCTCCACAAACTTTACTCTCTCGAAGCAAAAAATTTGCAGATTGTTATCGAACAGCAATTTGCAAAAACTTGCAAGAGGTCAGCTGATTTGATAAACAAGAAGTTGGCGGAAAAGATTAAATTTAACGGCATATATTTTCTTTAAAAAAAATTACCACAGATAGTGCTTTTTATCCCGATTCCAACCATGTATTGCTTTTGATGGGGAAATGTATATTTCCCGAGATATGGGCCTCCAAAGTCCCTTGTATAAAATGTTGGCAAACCACCGCAGAAAATTATGAAAAAATTACCACAGATACTGCTTTTTATCCCGTTTCCAAACATGTATTCCTTTTGTTGCGGAAATGTATACTTCCCGAGATATAGGCCTCCAAAGTTCCACAAAGGCCCTTGTATCAAATGTTGGCAAACCACCGCAGAAAATTATTAAAAAATTAGCACAAATAGTGATGTTTATACTGATTTCAATGATGTATTATTTTGTTGAAGGGTATGTATACTTCCCGAGATATAGACCTCCAAAAATATCAAATTTAAAAGAAAATTTTGTTCCCATTCCCGAGATTTGCACCTGTCTATAGGAGAAGTCTTAAATACCGGCCGAAGGCAGGCTATTTAGAGAAGAATAGGTTAGGGCCTTTGTGGATCTTTTCAGGCCCATATCACGGGAAGTGTACACTTCCGCAACAAAAGCAATACATGGTTGGAATCGGGATAAAAATCACTATATGTGGTAATTTTTTCATAATTTTCTGCGCTGGGTCGGTAAAGGAAAGGAGTTCCAAATTAACAATTGAAGGTGCCTACCATTTTTTTTATTTTCCATTTAAAATTCTTCTTCGATCCATAAAATGTTGTACACACTTAACAGCTATATTATTTGATTTTGTGTCAACAGATGTGAAAATATCTCTTCTTCTCTCCTTCTCTGGCCTTTCCTACATCTTGTTCTCAGTGCGAAAATGCGGATTGGATTATGACAATAGTTTGTAAGATAGCGCAACACGGAAATCCAAGACACGAAAATCCAATGATGTTGTAGCTTGTGCCTTCAAATATAGTGGCTCTCCTACCACGTTCTTATTTGATAGTGGTCGATTGACTTATGCAGGCAAACCCGTTGACTTGACTTGCGCCAATGATCCGGAACTGAGTTCCACCCGGCTATCGTCTTAAGGCCTCGGCTGAAATCATTTCTGCCTCTTATGTGACGAGGCCCTTAGTGTTGCTAAAACTATAATTACCTTTTCAATGCACAAATATAAAACATACTGGAACGCAGTGCGATGTTTGGCATACATATTTACTGATATCGTTGGGAATACCTGGCCGTCTACATTGTATTTTTCCTACTCCATGGATGCACTGCTTTTTGCTGAGATTTGATACCTTTAAAATAAAAAAATAGTCACCAGAAACAACAAAATACGTTATTTTACTTACATTACCGTTTCCATAATTTATTTAATAATTTTTCCCTTTTTCATATCTATTTATTTTAATAGCCAAACGTTTGTTTATGTTTTTGCCAAGAAGTCCGCCAGAAAACATTCGAATTTAAATCAGCTGATCAAACTTGCAAATTCTTACAAGAAAAATTTTCCTTGCAAAAACTTGTAAACAAAAGTCTCCGAAACTCTCTAATATTCTCTCACAATTGTCTCCAAATTCTCTCTCTTTTACTTTGCAAGTTGGTTATCGAACAGCATTTTGTAAAAGTTTGTGCAAATTTGCACAAACTTTTGGGTTATCGTACAGACCTAATAAAAAAATCGATTGTCCCAAAAATATCGATACTTACCAAATATTCTTCTGTTCTTCACGTTTGTAGTATCTTCATTTAACAACAAATTTTTGCACATCAACGCATCAAAATACGTCTTTTATAAATTCAGAAAAAAATAAATTGAAATGACATTTTTTCTATTTTGTTTTCAAAAAGAGAAATAATAATTTTGAAAAGAGATTACAAAAGAGAAACATTGTTGATTACACTATCCATCGGTAGTCCATAAAATAGCCGATTTATTATACCCTAGACAGACGGCAGAGTTTATTTGCATTAAAAATTCCTTAATATGAATTAACTTTTTACCCTGACAGACGATAGTTTCTGCATTTATGAAACAGCTGTTTGTGTTGTTTGTTTGTACCCAGCAGACCATTTCATAAAGTTTTACAAAAGTTCGCCAAAATATGCGAAACAAATATACTTTCTACCATTGACCTTTTCACTACGATAATGCAAAAATAAATTAAATTAATTCGCGATATTTTTGAGTCCTTTTAATATTAAAAAATATCGCAAAACTCTAAAGGAACATTTGGAGAAGATATTATTTTCGATAGAACTGGTATGGTGGGTAATGAAATGCTTGTGAAAATAAAAATTTTAAAAATAGATTTGATAGAAGGCGCGAAAAACGAATAGCTGCTGTTCTATTCTATTGAAAGAAACGCGAAAATTTCTGATTTGAAATTTAGTTTTGCTAATTTGAAAGTCCTGTATCAGCCAGGCTTACCCTAAAGTTTTTAACGGCGTTGCCCTGATAGAGGTAAAAATCATGGCATAGAACAACATTTTTTGCATATTTCTTTGAAAATAGGTTTTAGAAACATTGTTAACAATGTCGGAATAATGTTTGCTTTTATAAATACAAAAATTTCAACACCCGTTGTTGCCATTCAAGCCAAACAATACTACTCCCTTCGACGAGTTTCATAGAATCACTCCAATTATTTTTTTGGTCCGGTTTTTTTTAAGTTATGTCGTATTTTTGCGCGCATTGTGTTATAATTATATATAATTCATAGTTCGGATGAAAATCAGCATATCTAGCGTAAAATCGATATTTGACTTATGGAAGATGCCAACACACACCTGAGTTTAAATAACCCAGTTGTTCGGGTAACTAGGGAATAACTAGCAATTTTGCTGGCTACTGGTAAACACCCCTAGTTACCGCCCAATCTACTCGCAATGTTATAGACTGGTGAATTTATCATGGGGATGTCAGAGGAAGTGGTCTATTGCCCCCTCACTGCATTACCAGTAACCAGGCAATTCGATAGTCTTGGAAAGTCAATTGTCCCTTCATTGCATTACCAGTAACCAGTTAAATCGATAGTTAGTAATGATAGCTGAAATCACTAGTATGTTTTGATCAGCTAAATGGGTAAATGCTTAACGTGTAACGGATATTATATAAGTTTATAAAAAATATAATTATAACAGCTAATCTGTATATGCGCTAACCACGCTTTATTTAATTACATGACGTGTATATACATACATATATCACAAAGGACAATTTAATGTTAATCTTTTGATTCTTGTTATTAAAACTTGTGTGTGAATCCATGAATTAGAACTGTATATTTGGTCCTGGGAATGTGCATCTCAAATTAACAAGTAGCCAGTGCTGCAGTGCAGATTTGGGGCAGTTGTTAAACTGAATCGTGACAGTAATAAATAATTTAATGCTGGTGTCCTTCAGATAATTCAGAAGTACCTGAAATAAAATGTACAAAATGTAATGAGATAATAAAAAATCGATGGTCCCAAAAATATCGATACTTACCAAATATTCTTCTGTTCTTCACGTTTGTAGTATCTTCATTTACCAAAAAATTTTTGCACATCAACGCATCAAAATACATCTTTTATAAATTCAGAAAAAAATTAAATTGAATTGACATTTTTTCTATTTTGTTTTCAAAAAGAGAAATAATAATTTTGAAAAGAGATTACAAAATAGAAACATTGTTGATTACACTATCCATCGGTAGTCCATAAAATAGCCAATTTATTATACCCTAGACAGACGGCAGAGTTTATTTGCATTAAAAATTCCTTAATATGAATTAACTTTTTACCCTGACAGACGATAGTTTCTGCATTTATGAAACAGCTGTTTGTGTTGTATGTTTGTACCCAGCAGACCATTTCATAAAGTTTTACAAAAGTTCGCCATACCACGATAATCCAAAAATAAATTAAATTTATTCGCGATATTTTTGAGTCCTTTTAATATTAAAAAATGTGGCAAAACACTAAAGGAACATTTGGAGAAGATATTATTTTCGATAGAATTGGTATGGTGGGTAATGAAATGCTTGTGAAAATAAAAATTTTAAAAATAGATTTGATAGAAGGCGCGAGAAACGAATAGCTGCTGTTCTATTCTATTGAAAGAAACGCGAACATTTCTGATTTGCTTTCCTTTTTTATTTTCTTAAACATGGAAATTTGACAAGGGACAATTGATTTTCAATGCAAATTGTGTCTCAGAGTATGAATATGCTCTCTCTCCTACATGAATATGGGCTCTATTTTACAGCATTGCCATATTGAAATACCTAATTGCATTAAGAATGTGGATAATGCACGAATTAATTTGAATTAAGACAGTTAATGCAAATTAACGCTGCCCTCTGTCTAGGGTATTACACTCCGCATTACCAGTAACTAGTGAATTGACATGGTAAGCAGTGAAGCCATTTTTGGGTGTAAAGTAACTAGGATCAATGAGTAACTAGTTACATAACTATGTCAAAGTAGACAATTGCTATTTCTTGAACAACTTGGAATACACTGTCGTTAACAAAACCCTTCGTAAGAAGTATTACTGCTTGGGCTTGAATGGCAACAAAGGGTGTTGAAATTTTTGTTTTTATAAAAAAAAATATGGTCACAAACATTGTTAACAATATTTGTGAAAACTATCAGGGCAACGCCGTTAAAGACTAGTATAATATAGGGCAAGCCTGGGTAATACAGGACTTTCCTTATACCCTAGACAGACGGCAGAGTTAATTTGCATTAAAAATGTCCTAATTTCAATTAATTTTTCAGCCTGACAGACGATAGTATCTGCATTTATGAAACAGCTGTTTGTGTTGTTTGTTTGTACACAGCAGACCCTTTCATAAAGCTTTACAAAAGTTCGCCAAAATATGCGAAACAAATACACTTTCTACCTTTGATCTTTTCACCACGATGAAGCAAAAATAAATTTAATTTATTCGCGATATTTTTGAGTCTTTTTAATATTATAAAAATATTGCAAAGCTTTAAAAAGCATTTGAGGAAGATATTATTTTCGATAGAATTGGTATGGTGGGTAATGAAATTTTTTGTGAAAATAAAAATTTGAAAAAGAGATTTGTTAGAAGGCGTGAAAAACGATTAGCTGCTATTCTACTCGCGAAAGACCGCTACTTATTTTGAAGAAACCCGAAAATTGCTGATTTGCTTTCCTTTTTAATTTCTTAAACATGGAAATTTGACAAAAGACAATTGATTTGCAACAGCATTGCCATATTGAAATTGCTAAATTCAGTTTAATTTCCTTTGATTTTGTGCATTAAGAATTTGAATTACGGCAGTTAATGCAAATTTACGCTGCCGTCTGTCTAGGGTATTATATCATTAGATTACTTGTACGTACTCTGGACATAACCCTTAATGATTGTTCATAGTCATTTTTTGGAAAATAACTTCAAAAGCTAGAAATTTTTTGTCAAATTGCCTACAAAGAGACACTAATTACAATCATGCCAAAATTACGTCAGCAACTTCATTTTTTCTATCGGAATCAATGACAAAACTACTGAAAACGATAGGGAACCAAATATTTCACCATTCTGATTACTAAAATGGCATAAAAGGCGAAAAATTTGGAAATTATTAATCGATTATAGTGGTGCATCTTGATAATGATGCTCATATGAAAAATGTCCATTTTTGTTCTCCTGTAAATTTTAGTATAACGGCTCTGTAAAGGGATATTTTTCTATACTATCTTAAAGACAACTTGACAACCTACAAAATTGTTTTTCGAATTGTCAAAAAATCTCAACTCGTTTTCAAGTTTTCATCGTTAACATTTTTATTTGAGGTTGCATCAATTTCAGTGAGAGTCACTGTATATTGTAGGTACACTATATGTTACTTTACAATAAATTATTTATATCGTAGTTCACATTGTTTTGACTTTAATAAGTTTTCAGTTTG
Organism: Musca autumnalis; assembly: GCF_047663935.1. NCBI lineage: Eukaryota > Metazoa > Arthropoda > Insecta > Diptera > Muscidae > Musca > Musca autumnalis. The sequence continues at coordinate 148,836,221 of NW_027411977.1, forward strand.
AATATGAAAAATATGTATTCAGTCATTCATTCCAATTTTGTACATTAATAAAATACATTGTATTTTTATAAAGAAATTGTGTGCCACAATTAATTGATATCATTGTGCATCAGACTGGGGCCACAATTGGCGATCCTGCCTTCGTCGTTTTTAAAAAAAGCAATCCTGTGAACATTTTAATAGTCCTGAATACCCAAATTTTATGGAAAACAAATCGAGGATATTGGCTGCGATTTAAAATTGTGTTTTATAGAGAACGGATCGATAATTTTGAAATTGCATGTCCTGCGAAAATTCCAAAGGATACCCGACACATTCAACGTCAATTGGCGTAAGTCTATGAATGGTGAACGAATGATTCACGAAATATAACCTTGTGAAGGAACCAATACACCTCTAAGGAATATCGCTTTGTAAAGAAGAAAATTCTGTGGATAATTCGAAGGATACTCGCTACATGTAGCATCAACTGAAGAAAGTTAATGAATTGTGAGAATTCCAGTTAAAGGAACATCATTCTGTGAACGAGTCATCAATACACTTCTTGGAAAGATATTTGAAAGCGGATAAGGATATTTATCATTGGAATCGGACCACCAAGCATATCAACCATCTACCATACGTAAGTTTGTAGAATCTGGAGGCAAGCACAGTATTATTAGTTATCATACGTAGTAATTACTTGGATTATAATTATTATTAGTATCATTATTATTTCTATTTGTCCATTACATATTCATTTCCAAATTATTGTGTAAACTCCTTCTCCGAAGTATCAACATGTTAAGATCACCACAACAAGTAGGTCGGGGTCCGAACGAAAATAATTCAACGGCTAACGACGGTACATTAGCTTCTAATTCGAATGCACAGTCGGTGTCATCGAATAGTTCTAGTATGACGAACCAATCGAGTGGGTTTGAGGTTTCTGCCGCTTCTATAAAACTTCCGGGGTTTTGGACAAATTGTCCAGAGGCATGGTTTATTCATGCTGAGATGCAATTCGCAACTAAAGGGATCACTTTGGATAAAACTAAATATGAGTATGTTGTTACAGCTTTACCTCAGGAAGTGATAATGTCTGTTTTAGATGTTATTCGCAACTCGAGAAATAACAACAGCTATGAAGATTTAAAGGATGTATTGATAAAACGACATACTTTAAGCGAGAGTAAACGCATCGACAAGATTCTATCTGATTTAGAAATGGGAGACCAGAAGCCATCCGAATTGTATAGATCTATGTCACTAATGGCGGGCACACAGTTTAGTCAGGACGTTTTGAAAAGAATATGGATACGAAGATTGCCAAAAAATCTTAATGTTGCATTGATGGGATCAAATATTACTGACACGAATCAGCTTATTCAGACAGCGGATAATATTTGGGAAGTTCTACAGATGGATGAATTATCTGCACTAGGAGTATCTGCATCGTCGGAAAAGACATTAATTCCAGACATGGGTAAAGTGGTAGAGGGTCTAGTTCAAGCTACTAGTAATATTTGCCAAGGATTTGACAAACTTTCATTGGAGGTTTCTGCAATGAAACGACAGTTCGAGGAGATGCAAGATCGAGATAGAAGAGAAAGATTTAGTGGAAGGATGTCACGATCGGGAAATAAAAAAAGGAATTGGCTGTGTAGGTTCCATTACAGATTCGGCAAGGATGCTAGAAATTGTGAACAGCCTTGCTCGTATTATGAAAACAATGGTTCAAAAAACTAATTAGGCCCATTGTAAAAGCGACGGGCAATGGGTGCGCAGAAATATCAACACGTCGCCTATTTGTGTACGACAAATCGAATAAATTAAAATTTTTAGTGGATAGCGGGGCTGATATATCAATTTTGCCGGCATCGAAATTTAGAAATTATAAGAGAGTATCAGATGTGGTCCTGACAGCTGCCAATGGGACAACAATCCAGACGTATGGGAAAAAGTTGTTGAACGTCGATTTAGGTATGCGTCGTGATTTTCAGTTCGCGTTCACATTAGCAAATATTAGTAGGCCGATAATTGGAGCAGACTTCCTTCACAAATACGGATTATTGGTAGATATTCGGAATAAGAGTTTGGTGGACCCTATAACAAACTTGAAAGTGTCTGCATGTTCACAACTATGTAGTATTCAGTTGCCAAAGATCTTTGCTTACCAAAATCAATATACTAACTTACTGAATGAATTCCCCTCATTGACGTCGGAACCAGATTACACGAAACCAGTGAAACATTCGACTGTACATAGAATAGTGACTAATGGCGCATTGCCCTATACAAAGCCTAGGCGTCTGGATCCTATGAAATATAAAGTGGCTAAATCAGAATTTGAATATTTAGTCAAATGCGGGATTTGCAGACCCTCGGACTCGAGCGTAGCATCTGCTCTGCATCTAGTCCCAAAAAAGGACTCAGATGATTGGCGGCCTTGTGGAGACTTTAGGCAGTTAAACGCGGTCACAGTCCCAGACAGGTATCCTATACCACACATACACGACTTAAATATGAATATGAAGGGGAAACGAGTGTTTTCAAAGTTAGACTTAGTTCGTGCTTATCATCAGATTCCAATGGCACCAGAAGATGTACACAAGACAGCGATTACAACACCCTTCGGTATGTTTGAATTTGTTCGAATGCCCTTTGGGTTGAGGAACTCATCTCAAACCTTTCAACGTTTTATTAACGAGGTGTTCAAAGGTCTGGACTTTGTATTTGTTTACATAGACGATGTATTAGTTTTTAGCGAAAATGAAGAGGAACATGTACGTCACCTCAGAGTGATATTTACTAGGCTACAGGAATATGGGTTAAACATTAAGCCATGGAAGTGTACATTCGGCGCAACAAATATTGATTTTCTGGGACATAATGTTTCAGAGGAAGGAATTAGACCAACAGATGATAAGGTCTCTGCCATTCGAGATTTTGAGAAACCGACTACAGTTAAGCTTATGCAAAAATTTATGGGTATGGTCAATTATTATCATAGGTACATTCCCGGACTGGCGGAAATGTCGGGTCCTATACATGATATGATAAATTGCGCTTTCAGTGATAAGAAGAAAATTTTAACATGGGATGACAAGGCTGAAAAAGCCTTCGTCGACATTAAAAAAGCTTTCGCATCTCGAATTATGTTGAGTCACTTTGATGGTAAGTCAAAACTAACTTTGACGGTCGATGCGTCTTGTACTGCAATCGGAGGGGTCCTACAGCAGGTACGTGGTAGTGTAACGGAGCCGTTGGCGTTCTTTTCACGGAAACTGTCCCCTACAGAATCGAAATATAGTGCTTTTGATCGCGAGTTACTGGCGATTCATGACAACATAAAGCATTTTAGGTATATGCTTGAAGGAAGATGTTTTACAGTGTTTACAGACCATAAACCACTGATACGTGCTATGGAGTCAAAGACAGAACGAAGTCCACGACAGATCCGACAATTAGAATACATTTCACAATTTACGAATGATATTCAATACGTTCGAGGAACTTCCAACGTCGTAGCTGATACGCTTTCAAGGTCGTTTGAGGTTGAGGTCCTGAATTGCTCGGAGTTGAATTTAAAATTATTGAGTGCAGAACAACAAAAAGATGACAAGCTGACAGAGATCTTGCAAAATAAGGATACATTCCATAATTTAAAGCTAATCGAAATTCCGTTGTTTAATATTAATCTTTGGTGCGAAGGGTCACAAGAGACACCGCGACCGTATATTCCACTAACAATGCGTAGATTGGTGTTCGAAAAGTTGCATTCTGTTTCCCATCCAGGTGTTAGAGCTAGTCGTCGGATGATTTGTAAGAGATATTACTGGCCAGGTATGAGCAAGGAAATTAATGTTTGGGCTAGAGATTGTATTGGTTGTCAGAAATCGAAGATAACTATGCACACAAAATCTCCTGTAATGAAAATAGATATTCCGAAGGGCAGGTTTGAGCATATACATGTTGATATTGTAGGACCATTGCCACCTTCACGCGGTCATCGATATCTACTGACTGTCATTGATAGGTACACACGTTGGCCAGAAGCATACCCACTTAGGGATATTACGGCTGAAACAGTCGCTCGGACTTTATTTTCTAGATACGTGTCTCGTTTTGGGGTGCCACTCACTATAACAACTGACAGAGGAACGCAGTTCACATCAAAGATGTTTACGGAATTAACCCGGTTACTCGGCAGCCACAGAATTACAACTTCTGCATATCATCCCCAAGCAAATGGCATGGTTGAGCGGTTTCATAGGCAGCTTAAAGCTGCAATTATGGCAAGCAATCAGCAAGCAAATTGGTTCGAGGTGCTTCCGATGGTGTTGTTAGGGCTAAGGTGTACATTAAAGGAGGATTTAGGCCATACTCCTGCTCAGATGGTGTATGGACAGGACGTACGTTTACCTGGTGAGTTAGTAGTTCCAAGTACAATCGATTACAACTCTGAATTGGTGGATAAATTGAAGGGTTATTTCAAAGACATTCGATCCAATTTATCGCATCACAAGAACACTACTAAAGGGGTATATATATCCAAAGATCTTTCTAGTAGTAAATATGCATTTGTACGCGTAGAAAATGGGCGATCTTTGCAGCAACCATATGAGGGCCCATACAAAGTTATAGAAAGAGATAAGAAATTTTTCAAGCTAAAAATCGATGGAAATATTAGAACTATTTCGATAGATAGAATTAAACCTGCATTTGTCGAGACCACCGAGTCCCAAAATGAGGACAAAAGAGTAAAGCGAGTAACTTTTAATTTGTTGGACATTGATGCTTCAGGAGGGGGAGTGATGTAGGTACACTATATGTTACTTTACAATAAATTATTTATATCGTAGTTCACATTGTTTTGACTTTTATAAGTTTTCAGTTTGAATATGAAAAATATGTATTCAGTCATTCATTCCAATTTTGTACATTAATAAAATACATTGTCTTTTTATAAAGAAATTGTGTGCCACAATTAATTGATATCATTGTGCATCAGACTGGGACCATAGCCGTAGCCCTAACACGTAATTTAAGTTAAAAGTACTAAAAATAAATAAATTGTTTTTATTTGACCTTTGATTTTTTATTTGTATGCTTAAGACTTTGGCTATAAGGTCATCTCGTTTATCAATGAAAATAAAGACTATTTATTCCATTTTTGTATTCTACGTCTCGTTGGTATTTTCCAACATCTTCAGGGATAAGTATTTTATTGAATCTGGCAACGACAACATATAAGATTTAAACATTACTTTATCAGCGTCAGGCACCATATTTTTCTATTGCATACTTTAAATGAGCACACGGGCGCCTAATCGCCTGACGCTGTTTTACATTGTTTGTTTTTTCTTTAGTACTATGGAACGTTATACTTACATTTAATCTTTCGTCAATTTTTACATTTATACCCAGCAAGCATTTTCTATCGCCCATTACCCGAAGCAGTCACTCCCGGGCGATAGAAACACACACATCCGCGATATCGCATTCTAATTGATGTAGGCACACCGTTCGGGAAGAAATGAACCACGCACTCGTTTCCTCATAAAAATATCGCCATCGTGACTCTCGACTCTGGACTACAGCGATTATTTCAAAGACAACGCATGAGACACATTTATGAGGAAACGAGTGCGTGGTTAATTTCTTCCCGAACGGTGTGCCTGCATCAATTAGAATGCGATATCGCGGATGAGTGTTTTCATCGCCCGGGAGTGACTGCTTCGGGTAATGGGCGATAAAAAATACTTGCTGGATGTAATACCTTAAGGTGGCAAATAAGTAGACACCCTTAAGTAGTATTGAGTGCGTGGTACATTGTTTGAAAGATATTGCATCTTATACTATAAAATAGTGGCAATGGCCAATAATGTGATCTATCGCCATGTAATAAATATTGTGGTCAATTCTGTTGTTAGGAATGAAGAATTAAATAATATAAATAAACATTTTTATTCATAAACATAATTTTATTTTATACTAAACAAATCATTTTAATTCAATTTTATTATATCTAATTAGATCTTATGTATTAATTTAAGATACAACAAAAAATTGTTATTTAGTTTTAAGATGAAAATTAAATTAAAATTGAAAATTTGTACATTTTAAAAGTCAAATTAAATTTTAGTATTCTTAAACCATATTATATTATCATTATTTCTGCAAACTTATTTGTTTCAATTTTCTTTAATTTACTCTGTCGTTCGCGTGCAATAAATATTGTTGGCAGACTTTATTGATATCCAATAGAGACGCATTCGGAAATTTGATATGACAAATATCTGTAAAATATACATTTTATTATTTTGTTGTAGATACCACAGAAATGCTAACCTCTTATTATAGTATATGTAAACAAGTGGAAAAAGCGTTAAGTTCGGTCGGGCCGGACTTTTTATACCCTCCACCACAAATTTCAGCCATTTCGGTGGATTAATGTGCCCACAACCTTCAAAATACCGAAAATCGGAAGTTACCGTTCTATGGGGGCTATATGATGGCGCGGACCTATACCTACAAATTTTTTGGGAGGGGCGGGGGGGGGGGAGTTTTATATCCCCAACGAAGACTAAATACCAAATTTCAGACATATCTGTGTGATAATGAGGCCAAAACCTTCAAAATACCGAAAATCGGGAGATATCGTCCTATGGGGGCTATATCAAAACGTGGACCTATATAAACATTTTATGGTAGAAATGTTTCTTAGCCTCTGGAAACACAAAATACAAAGTTGCAACCGATTCTGTTGTCAAATGGGACTAATACATTCAAAATATATTAAAATGACGCGTACTTTATATGGGGCGTAATATGGGGGCTATACCAAAACGTGGACCTATATAAACCAACTTTGGTAGGAATGTTTTTTGGCCTCTGGAGACACAAAATACCAAATTACAACCAATTCGGTGGTAAAATGGGACAAATATCTTAAAAATTCCTTAAAACAACGACGCGTCAAGCGTCATTTTGTATGGGGGCTATACGAAAGCGTGGACCTACATAGCCCACTTTCAATACCAAAAGTCCTACGTACAAATAATAGATTTTCCCAAAATTCCATCCACCTACGTCAATCCGTTCGGACGCTAGAGTGATTTCCACAGACGCACAGACGGACGGACATGGCTATATCGATGTAGAATTGCACGCTGATCAAGAATATATATAATTTGTGGGGTCTACAATTATTATTTCGAGTAGTTACAAACGTAGTGACAAACTTAATATACCCCCATCCTATGGTGGAGGGTATAAAAAGCGTTGGAAACTTGCCTTTTGTTTAGTACCACGCCAAGTGAGATGAAAGCTAGAGAGAAGATTATCTTCCTGCCAGCTTTTTAAAAGGCATCCTGTTCGTATGTTACGAGGAAAGTTTGGTCTTTTGGAGAACTTCTAAGGAACCAGGCGTCTTTTATGAGGAAGTCTACTTTTTATAAGAGAAGAGCATGTGATAATTCTTGATCATGATCAATTTTTTACAGCCTTCATAGAACTCCCAATTTCGATTTGGTATTTAATCTTCCCTTCGGGCGAAAATGTTCAGAAGTAAATTCCATTTTATTAGGTCACTGTAACAAAGCAACACATTGTCAAACCGTACTGAGTACGTTTATGTTAAAAATGTCAAACTTTCTAAAGGAAATGTCTATAGGCCCCCATATAAAGGTAGCCGCCATGTAGGATTTAAAGAAGATTTTAGTAACATCATCAGTTAAAATATTCTGCTCTAGCAAGGGAAGGGAGGAAGAGCTTAGTTTTTGCGTAAACAAAAGCAAACAAAGTGTTATTATTTATAACAACATACTTCGTGGTGGAGGGTATAAAGAGTTCGGCTCAGTCGAAGTTAACGCGTTCCTTATTTGCTCATTTTAAGAGAACTCTAACAACGGTTTGCATTCTCATTTAATTAGTGTGTTGCTATTGTTCCAACGGTTTTAATTTTCTCAAAAATTAGCACGAAGAGAATATTAAAAAAAATACAATTTTTCTAAACATCATTTTTCTTACTTTTTTAAATCATTTGCTCTTACGTCGATTCCTTTTCTTTTATTCAATAATACTACAATTGAAACTTATACAAAATTACATAAAAGCTTAACTTTGGAATTTGTTTGCAAAGAGAGAGATATTCTCGGATGGCACAGATGTAGCCGGCATGGCCACGTCTCTGTACATTAGGGCGACCCAAAAAATACATTTGTTTTTTAAGTCCTAACTACTATTTTTTCCATTTTATTCATAAATCCTACATATGAAAATTTATGGCGATCGTTTATCTCAAATCCGCGCCATCAGAGCGCTCTTTGTTTTCATAGGAAACAAAACATTTTTTGGGCCGCCCTAATGTGCTTACATCATAGTGAAATAAGGGGCATTTAATAACAACAACAGAGTATAAAATGTTTATGAATCAATTTAAAACCTTTTCAATATTTAATATATATTCAAAAAAAACTTACCTTTAATCTGTTCTTACAAAACAGTCAGGAACTTTTTCTATTTTAGTGTTTTTTTTTAATATTCAAATTCTCTATATGATAAACAAAATTAAATTTTTGTATCTAAATATCACTCACATTATACACAGTACATATTATTATTTTTCTGCTTTTTATCATTCACAATCATTTAGTTACTGCACTTTTTTACATTTCAATTTATAAATGTTTAAATATTAAATTATTAATTGAATTTTTTCAATTTCACTTTTCCCCGTACCTTTCGCACTTACAACATCAAACTGACTAATATTTTTTCTTGTTGTTGATATTTGCAAACACTTGAAGTAGCTGTAAAACTCTCACCTTATCTCTCTCACGAGAAGAAATAATAGAACAATGTAAATTGTTTGTGTAAACAATCAATTGCAGAATTTTCATCTTCTTCTGTGATACTAGGTAGTTCTTGCAGATCGATCTAATTTGAACAGTAATACATTTGTTATTGTAAAATGATAAAGTATCCCTCTTTTATAGAAAAGAAGTTCCGAAAGCGATTACTTTTGGTAGAGGAAGTGAGTAACTCACTTCCAAATGCTAGCTGGGTATTGTCGAATTAAGGTTATTTAATTACACTTTAATAATTAATAAATAAATGCAAAAATAATCCGAATACACACATGTAAATATCACAATTTTCCAAAACACTAGTGATCACATAAAATAGAATACGACTTAAAGATAGCTTATGTGTATATTGCATTTATTTTGTCTTTGTTTTCTTTTTCATTTATTGCACATTCTAGTTGTTATTGTCGATAACTAGGCGTTTACACCAGACAGTTTGTCTTCAAATACAACTCTGATTTACTAACACATACATACATTTGTCGTTTGTCTCCCAGCTGTCCATAATTCTTTCACAGACAGCCGGATTAACAAGTTTTTGACATTTTTTGTAAAAAATAAGTGAAATAATAATTGAAATATGTTGAAAACAAAAGAACATGAACAAAAACAAAACATGTGAACGGAAAACAAAAAGAAATCGACGATTTTCATTCAAAATTTTAGAACTGTTTTTGCAGTTGTCGGGACACCTACGCCACACAGGCAAGTAGTGGGATTTTGACAATCAATACATGAACTCAACTGTCCTGTCATTTGTAAACATAGGGTAACCCAAAAGTTTGTACAAATTCGTAAAAATTTTTACTGAATGTTGCTCGATAACAAAATTATCAAGCAAAAGAGAGGGAGTTTGGAAAGTTTTGTGACTGCTTTTGTTCCGTTTGGTTTAAAATATCAAAAGAAACAAAAACAAATTTCATACATTTTCGGAAACAGCTGACTTTCTTGCAAGTTTTTGCAAAATGCTCTTCGATAACTTTCTGCATTTTTTCTTGCTTGAGAGAGTAAAATTCACTGAGAGAATTTGCTGGAACTGACTGAGTTATTATTGCCGGGGAAGTTATCGTACACACCTATTTTCTATTTATCTAAAATTTTGACGTTTCCTAAATCAGCTGTATGGTTGGTTTCAAAGCAGTGTTGCGCCAACGCTGCTGTTTGTTTTCCTTTTTGTATGTCTGTGATGTGGTCTGTTATTCTAGTGCTTAGACTTCTCTATGTTGTTCCAACATAAGTTTTGCCGCATATGTCTCCTTCTTTTCCTTTGCATGTTATTTCGTAAACAACATTACATTGATCGGCCTTTTCTGTCTTGTCTTTGGTTTTTGTGTAAAGCGAAGATATTCTTGTGCATGCTTTATGTGCTACCGTGACTCCTTCTTCGCTGATTATCTGCTTTATTAGTTTTGTTTCTGTTAATCTTGGTATATATTGAATGCTGTAATATTTTGTGTTGCCTGATGTGTCATTGTATGTGTGGTTTGCGGATGTGCATTTGTTTCTTCTTCTTTATTTGCCATTCCGTATTCGGGTTTTAGCGATCATACAATTACATAATGATAATTTGGTATATTTAACAAATCAGTTTATTAATTTATATATAAGTTTCTGTTTTTGGCGGCATTCAGAAGAGTTCTTTCACTATGGTGTCCAGTCCAGTCTTGAATGTTTTTGAGCCATGATGTTTCCCGTCGCCCTCTTGGTCTTCTCCCATCGATTTTTGTTTGGATAATTGCTTGCAGAAGCTTATATTTTTCATGCCTCATAACGTGACCAAGATATGCGATTTTTTGTGTTTTTATAATTTTTATTAATTGGCGTTCGACTTGCATGCGTTCTAACACTTCGTCGTTTGTAATGCGCTCGGTCCATGTGATCTTTAAAATTCGACGATATATCCGTATTTCAAACGAGTTTAGTCTTTTTTCATCTACAGCTTTCAAAGTCCATGTTTCCGCAGAGTACAATAAAACGGACCATATGTAACATTTTACAAATCGTATTTTTGTAGTAAGACTTATGTCGTGGCTAAGTAAAACTTTGTTATGTTTGAAAAAATTGCTTTTTTCCATTTCTATTCGGCATTTAATTTCTCTTGATATGTCCCATTTATCGTTGATTTGTATTCCGAGGTATTTGTAGGTTGTCACTCGCTCTATTTCATCGTTATTTATCTTTAGTGGCGTATTATTGTCGGCATGATTCCTGCTTACTACCATATATTTTGTCTTCTTATCGTTGATTTTTAATCCGTATATTTCGCTATTTTGTGTTACTGCGTCTATTAATTTTTGTAGTCCAGCTATGCTGCTTGCTACTAATACGGTGTCATCGGCATAGCGTATGTTATTTATTAAGGCGTTGCTTAGTTGGATACCATTTGTATCAGAGGGTATTAATAATTTTTGCAGGATAACTATTTTGCTTTTATATTTCTTTAATGTTGTACATATATGTTTTTGGGTTGAAATTGGTCATGACTAAGTCTCAATACTTTGTTGATGTAGCTGGTGGCAGTGTTGATTTTTTGTTAGAATGGTTGTGTTGAATGGAAATTCATAATTCTTCCCGACGAGGTTGGTTTCATGTACCAATCTGTTTGTAATTTATTCCCAACTTTAAGAATTTTTATATCTAGGAATGGTATACTGTTGTTGTTTTCCATTTCTATCGTGAAGTGCAATTTTTTATGGTATCTGTTTAGTGTCTCGAGTATTTTTGTTTCATCCCCTCGTTTTATGATAGCGAACATATCATCTACTTACTTCATTAGGAATTAAAAGTGAATGTTCTCTTCGTTAAGTTCTTCAATGATTTGTGTTAGGAGTGTAGTGTTTTTATTCGGATTATTTTTTGCATTTATTTATTAATTTAGTTGTAGTGTAATTAAATAACCTTAACTTGACAATATAAATGTAAAATTTGACGAATGATTATATGTAAGTATAACGTTCCATAGTGCTAAAGAAAAAACAAACAATGTAAAACATAAAGTAATGTTTAAATCTTATATGTTGTCGTTTCCAGATTCAATAAAATACTTATCCCTGAAGATGTTGGAAAATACCAACAAAACATAGGATACAAAAATTGAATAAATAATCTTTATTTTCATTGATAATCGAGATGACCTTATAGCTCATTAAGACAAAGACTTAAACATAAAAATAAATATGTTTATATTCACCACAAATATTTCATGTTTACACGGAGCGCAAAACATCTTCTGTATGAATACATAAAGAAAGGCCATTGTTTAGTCCACACTATAGGGACTGGGGGGAACAAGTGTTACCGAGGCTCCCCAATGTAGCCAGTACGCCCAATGCGTACGAGGGGCCTTCAATAACAATGAAAAGAAATAGAATAAAATACAACACAATAGTTTTATTAGTAAAAAGGTTGGCTCAACTGCCGGTGTTTATTATTGGTAAACAATATTACCTTTAAGAATTAAGTACAACGATATGTACAAAGGCTTACGATAAAGCGCGGGTAAAAGTTGCTTGCGATTCAAGCCGTCGATCGATCTCTTCTTGTTTATTTATTTTGTTGACATCTGCATGGATGCTTGAAGAGGGCGGTTGTCAAGTGAATATTCGTTGAAATCTCTCATACTATTACAGGGGTGTAATAAATGGGAATGAGGAGATTTCAACGAATATGTCTATGCAATTCATAGGAACAATTTAAATGTAGTAATCAATTCTAACTAAAACAGCCATCAATAAGATATTTAAAGAGTTCAATCACAACGACAATCTGGATAAAAATTTTAAAATTTGGCCCTAAACCCTATGTCAAAAAAGGGCTGATAAAATGTTATATGTTATGGTTACAGATTTCTTTTATTCAGAGACTCATAATAAAACTTGATTTGGAACATTTTATTTTTTAACAATATTCCCAAAAAATAAAGGATTTTGATCCATCATGGAATAATGTAAAATTAACAGTACAAAATTAAAACAAACAATTTAATATTAAAATATACAAATTTGTAATCTAAGTTTATATTGTTATATGGTTTATTTTTAATTTTTCTTCTTTTGACACTTTTCACCTAGAACTAACTTTCATGTATCAATTCGAATGAAGGAGGAAACATTTTTCATCAAAAAATTGGGAAATATTTTCATGCTTTTTTCAGCAAAATTGATACTGATATTTTCATGATATATAATTTAAATAGACATTTCATTTCTTTGGTGACCCATAGTGAAATTTGATGAACAATATTATTGTCTTTGACAGGACAGTTCCTGTTATTTCGTGAAGTGTTAAGTAATTGAAGGAAGTTAAAAAAGACTGGTCGTGCCAAAAAATTACCAAGAGTTATTAGTGACTTCACTCCAAAGCAGTTTGAACAAAACTTTTATCTCACGCTAAAAGCGTAAAAATTTAAAAACTGCCTGCAGTTAAGTGCTAACAGTTAGAAGCGCATAGAAGGCAGCAATCCCCTTATTGTTTCTTATTGGCCTTTTCCACAAGGACTCATAAGTCGATGTTTAGACGTTCAAGGTTAATGGGAAAGAAAATTGAGTTTATGTGCGACGGAGTAGAGAGGAATAAGAGGGGGTACACACACCCATGTACTCACAAATTCTGTTTTGTTTCTTTATTCTTTGCAGATATTTTTTTGCATTTTCTTTCATTTTATTTTCTCCGCCGGCAACTAAACAAGAACGCATACATTTGAATTAAAAACTTTTGTGGTGAAAAATAAATTGAACAAAAAATTATATGTAAAAATATCGCCTTAGTATTGCCTGTGAATGATCAAACGAGAAAATGAGTATGAAGAAGAATCAGAAAATTTACCCAAACATTATTTGCGTGTCTAAATTGCAAGGAAATTTTAAAAGAAATTGAGAAGAAAATTTGCCATTCCAGTTCCAACGTATAAATTGGGACTAACCCGAGGTGGTTGCTTCAGCCAAAGGCGGGCATCAAATTTTGACGGCGTCAAAAATGTAAATATGGCGACTTTAGCTATTTCTGAATGAAATCAACAACTAACAACGCAACATCGTTGGTGGGTACAATTAAGCCCATTGACAATACCGAGCCAGTACCGAAAAATGTTGGTGGTGTCAATTTTCAATTGAGATTTCCACAAAATCCAAAGGATCATCGCTTCAACATCGTTGGCGAGCAACACATCAACACTCCTGCTAAAACAACACAGTTAAATCATGAAAAATTGAAAATCGTTGGATTTAAATGTTTATTCATCTACTATAAACATATTCAAGATTTTAATATCATCTTAGGCTGCTAAATGTTCGTGCGCCACATAATTTTGGCAATGTGTATAAAACATATGACTTTCCACGGAAGTGTTGAAGTTTGACGAAGAAAATCTTTACTTTCAATAACTTCATAAAAATAAACAAATATGTATACAACGGTTCACTATGAATGATCTTTAAACACTAGATAAATAAACCAAATTTGTTCTCCGATACAAAAACTAAAACCCGAGCACTCATTTTTTCGGTCATAATTTACTAAACACACATAAACAATTACACATTTGTGATTTGTCCACAATGTGCGAGCTCAAAACATGTACAATTCTTTTCTCTCTGCTTATTTATAATGAATATTGCCAAAGCAGCACAAGACAAAATAGAAAAAAATCCCTTAAGAGCGCGAGAGAAAGAGAGAGAGAGGGAAAAAGTTTGTCAGACTAACAGGACAGAGTTCGGGCCGAAGTCGGTCAGACGCATCGGAAAAAACTTTCGACTTTGAGCGGACGCGTCGGACGTCCGACGTTGTGTTTGCTGGGTAGCGATGGCGGCATGTCTGTCGCATCTGATGACCTACGAAAACTAGCAAGAAACGTTCGCATAGTGACGTTGGGCATTCCTCGTACAAGCTATAACTAGTTATTATTATGGCTTCATATATGACCTGCAGGTGCTTATGTTTATGGTTAAGTCTATGGGTAAGATATAGAATTGTTATTGTTTTTTTTTATTTGTATATATTAAAAAACTAATTAAAATCTAGGATTGATTTGAAAAATGAAAGGGGGAATGCAGGTGGATAATGCAAGTGGGTGGGTGTGAGGTTGTACCAATGATGTGATGCATACAAGCAATACAATTGTTATTAATTTTGATCATTGTGTAAACATATGTTATTGTATGGGAATTTCTATGGTAGGGACGATCATGGTATGTTGTTGTTGTGGATGCACGTTGTGAGGGTGTGTGTCCTTGCCAATAAATCTTTTTTCGATCACATCCAATAACATTTGAATGCTTTTTTTGTGTGTCTTATGTTATTGAACATGTGTGTTTATGAGTTTTAAAATGGGTTATTTTTCAGTACTGTTTTGAGTTTTGGTGGCGACAATTCGAGATTTCAGTGTCCTAATAATTACTAACTTTATAGTTTTATATTACTGTGAAACTTCCTCGAATATTAATTTTGGATTGATGGATGCATGGTCATCAATTGTAAAGAGTTTTTTTCCTATTGGCGACCACTGAGAGTTAAATTATTTGAGTTTTGGTGGCGACAATTAGCGATTTCAGAGTCGGAAGCAATTGTGCAAGGGATTTTAAAGACAAAATATTTTAAAAAAATTTGTTAATATCAAGACAAGTGTTATATGCGTTTTGTCATGAAAAAACATGAATTGAATATTCCTTTACTGTGACATTTCCTCAAATATTTTTGTTTAGATTGATGGGTTCATGAGATTTTTCAAGATTTTTTTCTTATTGGCGACAATATTGTATGATGTAGTATTTTTGTTTGTTTAATAATAAAAAAAGCAAGATGAAGAAAAGAATTTCTTTGTATTAAAATTATATTCGTTTTCAAAAATCATTCAGTTTAGCTACAACATTCAAAGAAAAAACCGTGCCTTCAAAAATTGTAAAAAAATCCTCAAAGGATGTATTAAAAATTAAAAGGTCATCAACGATTTCCAAGAACTACATCCACAAAGACTTTAAAAAATCCCAATCATCTGGTTAGACGATGAGCATATTTGGTATAAACCTGAAAAGGCAGCCGAACTGGAAAACAGACTGGCTTGCAAAGGACTTCTAATACATCCAAGTGTATGCCGGATGAGAGATGAAGGACTTTCCATGGAAGGAGATGTAGAAGATTTCCAAGAAGAGGATGTCGAAGAAGACACCAAAGATGATTCTATAAAGAAAGAAGACACCAAAGAAGAAGACTGCAAAGAAGAAACAGAAAACGAGAGCCAGGAATCAGAAGCTATCATCTGGGATATACCGAGGGAGGAGCTAATAAATGCATGCCTCCGGGAATGGTTGCAAAATTTAAATACTTTAGATTTTAATGATTCATTTTTCAGTAATGAAAATAATTTTATTCTGCCTGAGGAGCCTATTATCCTAGAGTTGAACATTTTATCGATTATATCCGAAGATTCGGTTATAAATATATAATTTTTGATTAATTTAGTGCGCGTACTGTAATAAAATTGTTTCCAAGTTATTAAATAACTTATTGGATAACTACTGTGCTAATTGGTGAAGTGTAATTGAATACATTTGTGCTATAACTCACTGTAGTTTGTGTGGAGTTTGGCTAATTGGTTATTTCGTTTTGTGTTTATATTCTGTTATATTACAGTTTATTGTGTTGGTTGTCATCTCAAAACAGAATTGCTAACGATTTGTTTTATTATTAGTAAAGGATTAAGAAATGCAGCTACAAAATGTCCTGTAATTTTTAATTCGTTAATAAACAATATAATTATCATGACCTCTTCTTATGAAATATGTAATATTCGTGATGATAGTAAAGTTCGTGTTACTTGTTGGTTTTGTTTAAAACAATTGCACTGCAAGTGTGCTCGTATGAGGACAATAGTTACTGACACTATTAGAGAAAATAACGGAAATCATTGGTGCTGTCCAAATTCTAGAAAAATCTCTGCTGAATTCTACAATTTTGCAAAGGATTTACGTTCCGAATTAGATTCAATAAAGGAGGAACTTTCCATAGTCTCCTCCCGTTTTGATAAAATCTCGGTTACTGGGCAGAAACGCAAAACGTCAGCGTAAAAGGGTACAGGTAAAACTGCTTCTAGTCGTAAATTTAGTGTGTCTGGGGATACTGAAGTACGATCAGCTTCAGACAATATTTCGTATACAACTGAACCTTGTCGAGCTCATTTATGTGCCATTGTATTGTCGGGGGGATCTTGGAGGTAAGCAAGCGGTCGGGGGAGGCGGTAGTGACTTCTGAATTAATGAGTACTGATGGTGTTAGTCTTGAGAAGACTTCATTATGCCTAACAATAACCCATAATCATTTACTTGGTGAAAATCAGTCCAGCATGTTGAAAACTGCCCTTAATTATAAAAAAATGATTTTCGGAAGCTTAATTCTCTTATTTCTTCTGTTAACTGTACATCTGTATGTCTTTGTAACAAAACAGCTATTTACGTCTCTTGTTAGACCTATATTAGAATACGGTTCTGTTGTATGGGACCTCAATACGCATTCTATTCCGATAAAATTTAATCAGTGCAGAAACAATTTTTGCTTTTTGTGCTGAGAAGTTTACACTGGAACAGCGATTTTGTAATGCCTTCATATACAGGCAGGCTAAAATTAATTCGATTACCAACATTAAAAAGGTGACGCATTATGTTAAACTCTATGATGGTGCTAAACATTTTAGTGGGTTATATTCCTTCTATTAGAATAAATGTTCCTTTTAGATCAAATAGAAACTATCAACGCTTATATAAACTTCCACCGCCCGAATTATTCTATGGGAGACTCCATTAGCAAAATGTGTTTTGATTTTAATTTTATATACTGTTATGTTCGCCATGAGCCTCGACCTTATAAAAACTAACATAATTTTATTTTTAAATGAAGGGTGTTTACGCATGATGTAGCTGATGAAGTAGATTCTGTAGCTGGTTTTCA
Source organism: Musca autumnalis (assembly GCF_047663935.1). Taxonomy (NCBI): domain Eukaryota; kingdom Metazoa; phylum Arthropoda; class Insecta; order Diptera; family Muscidae; genus Musca; species Musca autumnalis. The sequence goes on from NW_027411977.1 coordinate 148,854,010, forward strand.
ATTTCCCTCTCATACGCCATCATTATGCAGATCATGATGAGTACGCGATCCCTACGTGAAAGGAGGGTCGCCCCCTCGGTCGGCTGGGTGGGAAAATGAGGCGTGGGAACGTGCGTAAAAAAATAATGTAATAGATTTAAGCTCCGAAGATGAGGAAAACAAAGAAAATGTTAAAAACTTTTTAAATATATAAGAATTAATTTTTAAATTATATTAATAAATGTTACCCATATGTTCCCTAACTAATTCAAATGTTAGTGCTTCAGTTCCACTTACACCTCAAATTCAGGAAACTGATCCAACTTTAAATTCCAATACTTCTTGGTCCAGGGGTAGTAATGAACTAATCGTAATTCCTACCAGAAAAAGTATTTTTTATTTCCAGATTACATCCTAATACAACTGTAGATAACATATATAAGTAACTAAAACCTACTTTGAATAATTTACGTGACAATGACTGCAAAATTATGAAACATAATTCGTCAACGCCACGTGTCATATCATCTTTCTAAATAACTGTGCCTCATGAGTTCTTTACTGTTATATTAAATGAATCATTTTGGCCAGAAAGTACACTTGTTAAAGAATATATGTAAAGAGGGAAATCTAATACTAATAATCCTGTAGTTATTCCTTCAGTCGTGTCTGTTTCAAAAAACTAATAAATTCGCTATCCTTACTTTACCAAAATTTTAGAGGTCTGAATACTAAACTAAATAATAAAATCCTAGTTTTTACAGAAACTTGGTTGTAACCAGGTATTAGTTAGATATAGGGTTTTGGGTTTTCCCGGTTTTTATCATTCCCGGGAAACGGGAATCATAAAATCGTCATTCCCGGGAATCCGGGATTTCCCGGGAAATTTAAAAATAAGAGATTGGATCAATACAACAGTACTTCTGACGTTTCTAGGGGCTTTTTGAGGGAAGAATGGACTTACCCTCCCAAAAAAAAGTTGAGCCGCCGTAACTCGGCATTCAAGTAGAACTTTTTAGAAAGAATTTCAAAACGATTATGAGCCGTTAAACTGCACTTTTCCATAATTGTGTGTTGGAGGTACCCGAAGGGCTGGGCCGATATAGTCCATATTCCAACCTGATATATATATATATGCGGGAGTTATTTTTCCAATTTTCCATTTTAGGTGTTACCTTCAAGGTTTCTTGGAGATTTCAGACATTATCTCAGGAAGTGCGGACTTGCCCCCTAAATAATTTGTACCGTCGTAAAGGGGGCCGTAAAGACAAACTGCTAAAAAAAATTCAAATCGATCCGATACACAGTGAATACACCCATTGGCCAAAAATAAAAAAATTAGTGTCAAAATTTTGGTACAACATATGGCAACTCTGATAGCTATGAGATGGACGTTTTTAAAAATACATATATTATTTTTTGTCTCATTCGAACGCGATCTTCTTAAGAATAGCTTCAAAAGTCAGAACATGTGACTACTATTATTTGTTGTGAGTACAACCTATATTTTAAGTGCAACTAAATATATTCAAAATATCGCGAAGGTGGCATCAGTGGCAAGATGAAGAAATCTTTTTCAAAATTTGTCTTACGTTGGCGGTACGTGCCTTCCAGGAAGAACGCTATAAGCTCTATATTAAAAATTTTAGCAATTTTCAGACAAAAATGTTGATTTTTTTAATCCGCTAAATTGGTTGGATTTTATGTTGTTTTGGAGATTGTTTTGTTTTCACAAGCCTATTTTTGCATTATAAGATAAGTCATTTTGTATTAACAGCATAATACAATTTTTACCGTATACCCCCTCCAGGGGGGAAATGGGGGGGAGAATGTTACGCTCGTGGTTTCTTAAAACATTCTTCGCAGCAGCACAAAGCTGTAACCGGTGCATTGGCTTGATTTTTACACTCTAAATATTTTTGGCCACTTTCTCCATACAAGTGGATCCACTGTGCGATAGAAGCTCTTAAACTTCACCTTTTCCGAATTTGGTATGGAACCTGTTCTATGCCTGGAACTAATATTACCATATGCAAAATTATGACCGATTCGGTTACCCCTTTTGAGAGTTGCGTATGAAACGCACCATTTTAGTGATAATTCTTGAACTTTTGTGGGGAAGGTACCAGAAGTAGTGGACTACTGATATGGTCCATGTTCGAACTTAAACTAAGTTTGAAAAAAATCTCGAATGCCAAAAATCTCGTGTGCCGGACCCTCTTTAGACCAATGACTGAGGGTATAAAAATTGGACTTTAAAACAGAAAATATTCTTTCGCACTTAAATGGAACAGAATAAAAATCCGCCGTTATAGTCTATGTTTTTGGTGCGGCTCTTATAACCTTTTATCTGAAAACACTTTTGTTGACGGGCATAGTTTAGTCATTCATTCAATATTAGTTGCGATAAATGTAAAAAGATATTTCCCGATTTGTCGGGAAATATGATTTTGTTTCCCGGGAAAATCCCGTAACCAAAAAACCGAGAATTCCCGGGAATTCCCGGTGCGGGATTTCCCTACCCAAAACCCTAGTTAGATAGTACCAAGTATACAAAAAGATAGATTAAACAAAATCGGTGGAGGAGTATTCATTGCAGTTCATAATTCCATTGCATCATTATGCTTACTGAATACCTTTATATTGAATTTGTGTGTGTTAAAATAAAATATTTAAATCAATCTTTTATTATAACGTGCTCCTACATTGCCCCAAATTCAGACAAAGACATTTATCTTAAACATTTTGTATTACTAAAAGAAGTTACGCCATTCATAATATTCTGAACTGATTTGTCTTGGTGATTTTAATTTACCAAACTTAACATGGGTCTCAGGCGACAAGAAGATTATGTACCTGTTATCCTTCTGGGAAAATATTTTTGATCAATGTCTCTATTAAATAAATATCATCTATAATTCTAAAGGCACAATTTTAGACTTAGTGTTTTCTTCAACCATAAACTCTTCTGTATGTGCAAGTTCTCCATTCTCAGAACCTGAAGATATGTATCATCCTACCCTTATGGTAACTCTTGAACTCAATAATATTTCAACTACTAAAACTTAACAGCAAACTAAGTCGAGTAAACTAAATTTTGGAAAGACTAACGTGGTTCTACTGCGTTCTATCTTATCAAATAATAGTTGGTTACCTCATGGAAACATTGATTCCCGTATTTCAAATGTTTATAAAGTACTTAATGATGCATTGACAGTATCAGTCCCTCTGTTAAAGATGTGCTCAGAAATGGGTCCTGCTTGGTTTACTCCGCATCTCAGGAGGCAATATGAAAAGTAGAATGTATAAAAAATTTTAAATATGTAATTCCATTTTAAATTTTACCAATTATGCAAAAGCTAGAAATGCGTTCAACGGAGAAAATTCAAGGTGTTATTCAATTTACTTAAGTAAGACGCGAAATAATTTATAGAAATCCTAAAAGCTTTTATAAATTCGTAAACTCCAAACTAAAAGTACGTGAATTTCCTACTAGCATGAGACTTGGTTGTAGAGAATCATGTGACCGTAATGATATTGCAAATATGTTTGCTGACTTTTTTCAAAATACCTACTCCAAATTTTCAACCAACTCCCTTAATTACCCTTATAATATTCTTAAACTTAACCAGTTTCCTCGCATTATTCTCACAGAGGATGAAGTATTAAATGGGTTATTGTCACTGAAATTTTCAAACTCACCGGGTGCAGATGGTCTACCGACTTCTATTTTAAAATCATGTGCATATGAACTTTATCGTCCCCTAACAATTATTTTCAACGACTCTTTGACATTGGGATATTTCCCTCTTGTCTGGAGATCTAGTTTTGTTATTCCTTTGCATAAATCTGATAGTCGATGTGTGGTTGAAAACTATAGAGGTATTGCAAAACTAAGTGCAATTCTTAAACTTTTTGAGCTTCTGGTCTCACGCCGAATAACTCATTTCGCTAGATCTATAATATCACCTTATCAAAATGGTTTCGTTAAGGGTAGGTCTACCTTGACAAATTTATTGGAACTTTCATATCACGTTCACAATGGATTCGTAAATAAATGTCAAACTGACGTTATATACACAGATTTCAGTAAGGCCTTTGACACCGTTGTGCACGAGTTGTTAATATATAAGCTTGATTCTATGGGTTTCTCATCAATACTCTTGTCATGGATACGTTCTTATTTACAGGACTGTACCCAAAAGGTTTCTTTTAATAATACTCTGTCAAAAAAATATAACTGTGTATTCTGGTGTTCCTCAAGGTAGCTATTTAATTATTCGTTGCTCTAAAGAATTAACGTTTGCTAATGATGGTAAACTGTTTAGCAATCATGATTCTTATAATCAATCAATTAATCTGCAACATGATTTGTATTCTCTTTTCAATTGGTGTAGTGTCAACGGTACGTCATTAAACTTAAAAAAATTAAAAAATTTTCATTTTATAGATCTCTTCCTGATTCTTGCGATTACTTCATAGGTTCGCACAAATTGGATAATGTAGATTCATTTGTGGATCTTGGAGTTATTTTAGACAGTATACTGCGTTTCAACTTACATATAGAGTCTCGCGCAAATAAAGCCAAGTCATTACTAGGCTTAACGCCTAGTAACGCTTATTCATTAGCCTTGTCCGACCAACATTAGAATACGGTTGTGTACTTTGGATTCCTTTCCGCAAATGTTATTCTGATAATTACAAGTTCGATTTCTTTTATTTGCTCTTAGAGGCTTAGGGTGTAGCTCAAATAAATCTCTCCCACCATATGAAAACCGTCTAAACTTAATTGACCTTCCAACATTGGAGAAGTAACGTTTAATGCTCAGATCTATATTCATTATTTAACTCTTGCGTGGACAAACAGAATCACAGTTTTCAATAGGCGAAATAAATTTTAATGTACCTTCACGTAGTACTCGAAACTACATACCACTTAAATTAACGTTAGCGAAATCTAATTATGAAATAAGTAATCCACTCCGATCTTTATGTGATGAATATAACAAGTTATATAATAGGACGTCTTTATCTGAACCTCTGCATGACATAAACAACTTTATCTTACGTTCTTAGTATTGTTGCAACAGTTGCCAGGTAATATCATTTAGACCTATTTATTTCTTGATGTGTTTGTCTTTAGAATGTAATTTCATGTTCACACGAGCGTTTCAATTACGTTGTTCGCCTGTCGAACGACGTACACGAATTAACCCGTTTCCACGACACCATTCGTAATTAACAGAAACATAAAGAACATTTCCTTCATTTTTGGTTCCTTGTTTTCACGAAAATTTGAACCGAAAACACATAAAATATACATTAAATGAATAGGAAAAGCAATAGACTTTCTTTCAAATGTATCTTCTATATTTAACTTCACACATTTCATAAATTTTTTCCATAAATTCTGAATAATTTTGTATTTTCAATATATTTTTATATGTTGCTATTTTCAAAATTAAAGAGAGAGACATGTCAAAACAATATTTGTGTATACAGACTTTCAGTTATTTGTTTCCTTTTTGTTTCTGATTTTTTACGCGATTTTGAACTAATTGACAAGAAATGTGTGTGGAATTAATAAGGAAACACAACCATCTTCCATCTACAACTATATAAAATGTTTAGTTTATTAATTTTCATTCATCTTTTTCCTTTTTTCTAAAAATTTTTGTGTTTTCATCAAATTTTTCAATTTTGAATTTAGACATGTCATAATTAATTTTTTCGATAAATTATCTCATTTGTTAGGGATGGGACAAACTTATTCCTCGTTCAGAGAGTATTTCTAATCGAACAACGTAGAAAAATCGTCGTTCGTTCACAAAATTTTGTGTGGGGAAATAAGTCATTTATTCGTATTATGGGTCGAACAACGAATAGAGAACGAACGACGTACCGTGGAAGTGGGCTATAACTTTGTATCCGGCTGGTTTTCCCTAGTCCACTAATCCGGAATATGAGGTGTACGCGCCTACGTTAAGGGGAGGACGCCCTCTTGGTCGCCTGGGGCAGGAAAGTGTGGCGTTGGGAACGATCGCAAACAATAAATAAATACCTTACCCTTAAACATTTTTATCAATAAAAGAAGAAAGGAAAAAGAAAGAAATACTTTAAAACATGCGTAAACAAGATTAATGGGTGGAGCTAATTGGGGAGCTAAACATTCAATATCGAATAAATAGATGAAGAATTCTGTGAACAGTACACAGTTTAAAAACAAGTCTCATAAGATGCATTCCTACACAGAATTAGTAAATTCCTTCAATTTCTTACACATTTTATTTGGAATTGAAACACATTTTACCAAATGATTCGTATTATTCCTTATATACACCATAAAAAAATTATCAACCAATACAAAAATCTCTTCCTTTTATTTCTTTCAAGGGCATTTTACATTTTAAGAAAAATTAGTATTGAAGAATAAATTTCAACATAAACATGCAGTTCTCTAATTTCCGGAAATTAATATCATTAAACTTTCTCGAGGACTGTTTTCATAAAGAAGATGAACGATTGAAGACATTCGACGCCTGGTCATTAATAAATCCTAAAACAAGGTGTATAAGTTACATACTTTGTTCCTCAACTTCCCCTGCTCGATCAATCACGGATGTTGATTGGCGCACTGGCATCTCCTCTGCGAAGACCGTAGTGTGCTGATCGCCACTGGGCATCGGCTGTTGTCGGTTTGCTCACTTTGATACACTCTTGATTTCACTGGAATAATTGTAATGGTATAAGTATATGATATGGGATCCTCTGCGATCACTCAGAACCTCTGCGTTCACTTGTCGTCTAGCACTTGTCGTTGAATAACGTCTACGCGTTATTACTTAAAGGCATTACAAAAGGTAATCTATTTTGTTGTATGAAAAGAATCACCAATAAACTTCAATCATATTAATATTAAGACTTAATACCGGTTGTTTTTATTTCTTTGGTTCTTTTCTCTCTCCGCTGCTCATCATACGGTAACTGAGCAATTGAAGAAAACTATGGATTTCCCCTCCCTCACCCCTCACCTGCTGGAACAGACTCACCACTGTCGGAAGATATACCAATGATATTCCTTTAAACTCAAAGGAATAGAATGACCTACCAGAAATCAGTTAAGACGCATGTGGAATGCATAATATAACCATATAGGTGCAATATCATTACGAAGAAGTGGAACGTTTATATTCAAGGACACTAACATCATCACTACTGAGAACTCTAACAATGGATCATTTATTATTATTATTATTTTTCATATTTTTGCTGGCAATTCTTGCATGCATTTATACTCGTTTAATATAGGCATATGCTAATAAAGATCAATAATATATAGATGATGAAACAATTTGTGTTTTTTAATATTGTTGTATTCATTTTTTTATTTATATATAATCAAGTGCCTTAAATATTACACCATCTATTATATTCTTAATCATTTTTCAATAGAAACTCCGATCATAAATGCTCGCAATTAAATGAGTTAAATTGTTGTTTTCATACGTAATTGTAACTTATATCCGTTCATAAAATGTTTCCAAAGTGTGCTGAAGATTACCAAAATAATCAAAATATTCCTTTTTCTCATCATTTCTATAGTACGCTACCCAAGGGTACCGGGGACTTTGTACGAGTCCAGATTATTCATTCCATTCCTCTCTTAAATGTTTTAAGATAGTGTCCTTTTCCTATAGCAATGGATTTATTATGACGTATATTTTCTTCAAGTTGTCTCTTTGCATCTTTTGTTTAGTTTATTGCTTTCACTATAGATGATCCACCGTTGACCACTGCTCCTACAGCGCCTAGAGCGGTCAATATTGGTAATATTGAAAAAAAACACAAATTTTCGGTACTCTTATAACTCTAGGAATAATAACATTAGATTTATTCCCCTGAAGGTGCTTATGTTTATGGCTAAGTCTATGGGCAAGATATAGAATTGCTATTGTTATCCCTTTTTGTTTCTTTGATTATATTAAAAAACTAATTAATCTAGGACTGATTTAAAAAATGATGGGTTATTCTTCAGTAGTGTGTTAAGTTTTGGTGGCAACAATTAGGGATTTCAGTGTCCTTAGCAACTGAGTATGAGGTTTGTAAGACGACATACTTTAGAATTTTTTATTACAGTGGGACAACCTGAAATATTTGTTTTGGATTGATGCATGAATGGTGATCTTCATGTTTAAAGAGATTTTTCGAAGCACTTGCGCAAGGCATTTTAAAGACAAAATTTAAAAACATATTGTTAATATCAAGTCAAGTGTTATATGCGGTTTGTTATGAAAAACAAGAATTAAATATTCCTTTACTGTGACATTTCCGCAAATATTTTTGTTTAGATTGATGGGTTCATGGTGATCTTCAAGTGCAAAGATTTTTTTCTTATTGGCGAGAATATTGCATGGTGTAATATTTCTGTTTGTTTAATAATAAAAAAGCAAGATGATCAAAAGGATTTCTTTGTTTTAAAATGATATTCATTTTCGAAAAATCATTCAGTTTAAATACAACATTTAAAGCAAAAACCATGCCTACGAAAATTGTAAAACAAAATCCTCAAAGGATGTATTAACAATTAAAATGTTATTAACAATTTCCAGGAACTACATCCACAAAGACATTAAAAAAACCCACTCATCTGGATAGAATATGAGCATATTTGGTATAACCCTGAAAAGGCAGCCGAACTGGACAACTTAAAATACATACAAGTGTATGCCGGATGAGAGATGAGGGACTTTCCGTGGAAGGAGATGTAGAAGATTTACAAGACGAGGATGTCGAAGAAGACACCAAAGATGATTCAAAAAAGGAAGAAGACAAAAAAGAATAAGACTCCAAAGAAGGAACAGAAAACAAGAGCCAGGAATCAGAAGCTAGTATCTGGGATATACCGAGGGAGCTGCTAATAAGTGAATGCCTTGGGTAATGTGGGCAAAATTTAAATAATTTATTTTTTGAAATTTTGCCTTTTTAGGGCGAAGATCATTTTTTTTTAATGATTTTTGTTAATTTTTTCGTTTAGAGTTAAGCTTGATGATCTGAAATTATTTGCAAGTGAAAAAGGAAAGCCAAGGACTCGAACCCACATAGTCACCAAATTACGTTACCTGGTTTCATTGGTGGTAAAGCAAATCTTCGGACGTATCGACTATGTAATGGCTTCTCTGTCCTAGAACTTATCGTTTTTCAAATGCAAATGTGTTTTTGTACATTAACGCGGATACATGGCCACAGAAATGTATCTTCTTCATGACAAACGCTTTTTGCGCTGACTTCGAAGTTATGAGTTGGCTTTGATCGCTAACACGCCATGACAACATTTTTTTGATATGTTTTTCAAGGACGTGGGTTCAAATCCCACCCGGGCTCAGCCTGTTTTTTATTTTTTGAAATTTTGCTTTTTTAGGGCGAAGATAATTTTTTTAATGATTTTTGTTAATTTTCTCGTTTAGAGTTAAGCTTGATGATCTGAAATTATTTGCAAGTGAAAAAGGAAAGCCAAGGACTCGAACCCACATAGTCACCAAATTACGTTACCTGGTTTCATTGGTGGTAAAGCAAATCTTCGGACGTATCGACTATGTAATGGCTTCTCTGTCCTAGAACTTATAGTTTTTCAAATGCAAAAAAAATGATCTTCGCCCTAAAAAGGCAAAATTTCAAAGAATAAAATGGGATTTGAACCCACGTCCTTGAAAAACATATCAAAAAAATGTTGTCATGGCGTGTTAGAGTTCAAAGCCAACTCATAACTTCAAAGTCAGCGCAAAAAGCGTTTGTCATGAAGAAAATACATTTCTGTGGCTAAGTATCCGCTTTAATGTACAAAAACACATTTGCATTTGAAAAACGATAAGTTCTAGGACAGAGAAGCCATACATAGTCGATACGTCCGAAGATTTGCTTTACCACCAATGAAACCAGGTAACGTAATTTGGTGACTATGTGGGTTCGAGTCCTTGGCTTAAATAATTTAGATTTTAATGATTCATTTTTCAATTTTGCCAAGGGAGCCTATTATCCTAGAGGATTCGGTTATAAGTAGTCTAGAAAATAATGTAATAGATTTAAGCTCCGAAGATGAGGAAAACAAAGAAAATGTTAAAAACTTTTTATATATATAATATATAATAATCATGGGTTTCGTAAGGGATTTTAGGCAGCCGTAACTACTCTCAAACCCCCTTTCTTCCCCATTATTTTTGCAAGGGCATGTCGCACTCAGTTTGTAGTTATTTTATGACCACTAGAATAACTACCCAGCAAAATTTGAGGGAAGGGGTTCCATGCGATGACGTGATTTCATGGCATCTTTTGCATTGGTTCAAATGAAGTCATGAAAGATCCGATCTTTTCATTAGCATTTGAACAAATGCAAAGGAAGTCGTGAAAGATCCGATCTTTTCCTCAGCATTTGAACCCATGCAAAGGAAGTCGTGAAAGATCCGATCTTTTCACCAGCATTTAAACCCATTCTATCGATCCAATAGAGATGAATATTGTGTTTTTATTTATACACATTTTTCTAAATATATAAGATTAATTATTTACAATAGGCTTCATGTTGTCGGAGACTCGAAATCACAAACAACGTTTCTAAAACTCTCGTCATAATGATAATGTCATTGCAAAGAGTTGGTGAAAATGACATGCCCAAGCATTGGTGGAAATGACATGCCAAATCATTGGTGAAAATGACATGTCAAGACATTAGTGTAAATGACATGCTTTGGATCCAAAAATGAATAGCATCTTTTGGGGTCCACGCTCATATACAATTCATCGATGAAGATGCTAAAAAGATGACATGCCGGATCACTTTCACCCATGATTGAATGACATCTTTGGCATCGAACATTTTGCAGGGTAGTTATTCTGTGGCCACTAGAAGTTGAAAAGTAAGGTGAAAAAATGATATTTTTAGAACAGTTGATGTAGAGAATTTGTTTTTAATTTCATCACACTTCTTACTTTTATTTTACTTTATTTTATTTCGCTGTCTGCACGAATTGAACCCACGAACCCTCTGATTTCTAGCCAAAGACACTACACACTATGCCACGCAAACGAATATTAAGGGTTGCTTAAGAACTTAAATGTGCAGTACACATGTGTACCACGAACTGTTATTTTTTAATTAAAAAAACTCGCGTGCCGACGGTGAGCGTTGAACACACAACCGTAGAATTTATAGTCGGACACACACTCACTGTGCCACCATCGTCATTACTTAGTGAGGAGTAAAGTAACTAGGTTTACTTTGTAAATTTTTTAAGAAGTAACCCATTACTTTTCAGATTACTTGTAAGTCGAAAAGAAGCTTGTTTACATTACTTTGTAAAGGGTTACGTAATGACTACCGGATCCAATTTTTTGCTGGGTAGCAAACTGCCCGCTACTTTCTATGCGGAAAGAATATAAAAAACAAACAAACATTGGCTTTACGAAAAAAAGTCCCCATTGAAATAAGTACCCAAACTGAAAACGAAATAAGTCCCCAAAATTGTATACACGAAACAACAACTATAAGTCCATTTTTATATAAGGCAATTTTTCTAGTGGCAATTTTAATTTATTTCAATTTGAAATAACTCTCCAATTTTGGAAATTAAATAAATCCGCAAAAATAAACTTGGAGACTTATTTAATTTTTCTAAAATTGCATAGTATTCAGAAACTTAAAGAAATATCCCGTTAGACTTTCAGCGCGAGTCGTTGTGTTTTATCATGTAGTTATTGCTTATCAATTTGTTTGTTAAAGAGCGTCTACTAATCAGTATGGAATTCAAAATTATTGCCGTTGATAAAAAAGTTCGGAGGTGTTATATGTTCCGAAATTATTTATATACAACACATGCATTTGCAACATAAAATGTTGCAATTCAAGAGTGAATGTTGAAGATGGAAAGTTTTTAAAGCACAAACAAAAACACAAGTATGATAGTATCAGTCGGCTTTGCCTACAGAGATATACCCTCAGCCTGTGAATATTGAAACAATTTTTTCCCAAGTTATGTGGCAACCCTGTTGTGTGAAAATCTAACTTTTTTGCGCTCTGAGTTTAAAAATAAAAAGTTGTTTTAGTTTGAAATTAACATTGAGTTGTGCTTCGAAGTTTGTTTAAAAATATAGATAAGTATTTAAAATTCATGTGCAATTGTTTGTGTTAGCAGTGAACGTGTTTTAAAGTGTTAAATATTCTATTTCTAAATTGTATCTTATTGTTTAGTGACTTATTCTTCTTTTTATTGCTGAGTTAGTTTTGTTGTTATTTCCTAGTTTCTCTTTTGTCACATTGTGTATTCTGTTTTGTTATATTCTTAAAACAGAGTTGCCATAGATATATTTTTCTATATCTGCATTGAATACCAGTTTTTTTCTTGGGCTACTTGTTTTAATATTTTTCCGTATTTTATTTAGTTATTTCGATTTCTAATTAATTATAAAATGTTTTGTACTTATGAAAATTGCATGAATCCTGCAGTTTCTAGTAGGACAATTGAGTGCTGTCTTTGCCTTAATCACTCTCATGCTAGTTGTGCTAGGGGTGATGAAAGGACTGCTGATGCACATAACCACGAATTTATTGGTCTTAGATGGTGTTGTGTTAAGTGTCGTAACACTGATATCGACTTTTTTAACGTCACCAGAGACCTATCTGATGAAATAACAGATATAAATAGGGAAGTCTGGAATGCTTACTAACGTATATCTAAGTTTAGTGCCCTTTTTGAGAGATACCCCAATATTGATGAATTTGTCTCGTCCCCAGCTGCATCTGAACCGAAACGTAAAAGGTCCAAAACAAGAAGACTAAACCCAAGTCTTCTAATAAACCTGGCGTTTCAGGTAGCGGAGTTTTCGATCCACCTGCCGCTATCCCAGTGGTGGAGATAGTTGGAGAGAAAACTTTAGTTACCACAGTATCTGGTTCATTACAGCCAACACAGGCTGCTACTGGAGAGGTTGCCTCGGGCTCAGCTGCACCTCTGAGTTCTGTGAGTACTTGTATTCCAAACTTGAGAGTAAACGAGTCCCAAAAGATTTTGCACTCTCTATGAGCGCTCCGAGTAGTACTGCTCCCGCTCGTAGGGAAAAAGAATCGAAACAAACTTCTTCAGTGGTACCAAATAAGACATCTGAACTTGTACAAATACCGCAGACAAAACATAGGCCGTTATCCGTGGTTCCGGCCATGAGAACGGTTTTCACCAATCACGGATGCTGATGATGTAAATTATTATGTAAAATCAAGAATTAATAGCGATTATTTCCTGAAGACTTTGAAACTACGTTCATCCTTTTCGGATCGTAGATCTTCATTTAAAATTGTTGTGCCTCAAGATATTTATGATCAGATAATAATAAGAGAATTTTGGCCTTCTGGAGTTTTTGTCAAAGAATTTGTTGAAAAAACAGTTAATTTAGTCTGTTTACCTCAAAGGTTAGAAACGGACCCAAAAAACTAATTGATACATTTCTAGTCTGTTACCAGAATGTTAGAGGATTAAACTCAAAGTTGACCCGCTTATTTACTGATAGTTTTGACTTTGAATATAAAAAATTATTAGCATTTTCTGAGACTTGGTTGAAGTCTTCTATCTTAAATACTGAAATTCTTTGCTCACGTTATCAAACTTTTAGAAAATACCGTTAAAATAAAAGAAGCGGTGGTGTTCTTATAGCTGTTGATTCTTTTTATCCCTCTAATTTAATTTTATTAGATAATGTTGATGATATTGAATTTATAGGCATTTGCGTGGAATTATCCAAATACATATAAACTATTCGTTACCTGCTCATATATTCCACCATCATCTGATCCAACTTTATATTTTCGTCATTTGTCTGCAATAAATTCAGTTACTTCGCAGATGAGAGATATCGATCACATTCTGTTATAAGGTGATTTTAACTTACCTTCTGGCTATCGCTGCCAGATTCAGAGGCCTTGATCCCTTTAACAACTAATGATAACACAAATCAACCTACATTTGATATTATTAATCGATTCTCGGATATTAACCTATCCCAGATAAATCATATTACTAATTCACATAATAGAATACTTGATTTAGTATTGGTAAATGTTACCCAAAATTTCAAAATTTCTAGAATATATATTCTATCATATCTTAAACAATATTCTCTCTAAATGTGTACCAAAAATTCGAATAAATTGTGGAAATAAGTTACCCTGGAACACATCGGATTTAACAGTTCTTAAAAATTCAAAAAATAAACTGTTTAAGAAATTTAAAAAATCTGGCTCTAAAATAGATTATTCTAATTACTCCATTGCTAGATCCAAATTTACAATTGAGTCTCGTAGATGTTATCAAATGTATCTAGATAAAATTAAAAATAATTTTAAAACGGATCCAAAATACTTTTATGATTTTGTTAATGTGAAAAGGAAGTCATCAACTAAACCACGATTATTAAAATTTAAAAATTCTGTTTTTGTGGGCGCAAATGAAATAGCTGAATGCTTTGTTGTTTTTTTTTGCATCAACTTATTCTCAAAAAGAATGCCAGTTAAATACTCCATACCCTTATCAATTATCGCGATTAGACCATATTTCTTTGTCATATCTTCAAACCGATGATATCTCTAAAAACTTACGGAAACTTAGAGCAATTAAAACTTCTGGTCCTGGTGGTGTGCCTAGCATAGTACTCAAACATTGTCATACTGCCCTGGCCACGCCTTTGTCTTTGCTATTTTACTATTCTTTAAAATTAGGTCATTTTGCATCATATTGGAAAAAATCTTATTTAGTTCCCCTCCATAAGTCTGGCAGTATATGCGATGTCTCAAATTACAGAGGTACAGAAAAATTAGGTGCTATACCGAAGTTATTTGAAAAACTAACCACTGATGTTATTTCTCATAAAATTCAATCTATTCTGAGTCCATGTCAGCATGGATTTCGCAATGAACTATCAAGTATTACAAATCTTATACAATTTTTATCTGATATTATTAAAGGGTTTAAAGAACGTAAACATACTGATACAATTTATACGGAATTTAGTAAAGCATTTGCTAGAGTGAATCATAAATTTCTTTTGTATAAGCTAGATCGCATTGGTTTTAGTAAAAGTTTATTGTCGTGGATCTCTTCCTACTTACAAGACAGATCCCAGTTTGTTCTGTTTGAAGATTACAAATCAAAGTTGATTAGTGTTCCATCTGGTGTTCCACAAGGGAGTCACCTAGGTCCAGTTTTATTCTTACTATTTGTTAATGATTTACCTTCATCGTTACACAATTCAAAATTACTTATGTATGTATGCAGATGATGTTAAAATGTACTATACTCATAAGTCTCAAGAAAGTACTGATCTACTTCAAAACGATCTAAATAGCTTCGATCTGTAATGTGATTTTAACAACATGGATTTAAACCTAAAAAATTTAAACATATGTGCTTTACCAGGAATTATCCAATTTCAGCATTTTAAGGGATCCAAAAATAGATTTTAATAATCACATTATATCAATGGTTAATAAAGCAAATAATGTATTAGGTTTTATAAAACGATGGGCTAAGGATTTTTCAGACCCATATGTTAGTAATTATTTGTTTCCCTTGTTGGGCCCATATTAGAATATGGGTCAGTAATATGGGATCCTTACTATGGAATTTATGCCGATAAAATAGAATCTGTTCAAAAACAGTTCTTACCCTTTGCCTTGAGAAGTTTTCATTGGAATAGTGACTTTGTCCTTCCTCCATACACTAGCAGGCTAAAATTAATACGATTACCCACATTAAAAAGCAGACGCATAATGATGAACACTATTTTTGTACTTAGAATTTTAAATGGCGATATACCTTCAGACTTCCTTATTAATTCTATTAGATTAAATGTTCCTATTAGATGTAGTAGAAACTATCAAATATTGTATACTGATTTTCATCGCACGAATTATTTGTCATGTGAACCTGTAAGTAGAATGTTCAGTGATTTCAATTTTTATATAGTAATATAGACTATGGCATGAACATTGACATCATTAAGTCTAGACTAATTTCTTTCCTGAACCCATAAGTTCTTAATTTAGTAATTATATTAACTAACCGGCTGTTGGAAATATATAATCTGTAGCTGGTATTCAATGATCACTTAGCATCCACCATTATCCGGATTTTGGTGTGTACGCGATCCCTACGTTCAAATGGAGGTCGCCCCCTCAGTTCGGTAGGGGTGGGAATGAGTGGCGTTGGGAACGATCGAAAAAAAACGTATGTATTTAGGTGGTTTTAAAAATTTTGGGCGTATGAACCGACAAAAATGTTGATTAGGATTAAAGGTGAAAAGTTTTGCAGAGGAGATACTTAAAGGAATGGATTGACCATTAAGGAAGTGTGTCTCCAGCCACACATTTGGTGCCATAGGGGGTTTTTACATCCTTCGAGCTGTTTGCTCAAGAAGTATGGACTTGTCCCTGAAAAACTTTTACCATCGTAATTGAGGCAGCGAATGCAAGTTGTTTCAACAAAAATCAAAGTGATTTGATAGCAGGTCTTAAAGAGAACTTATCCGAAATTTTGTGTGGGAGGTACCGGATGAGTGGACAAATATATTTTAACTTGATCTATATCTGGTAGATATATTAGGATGTGTGAAGTATGGACCACTTCGTTCACTCCCTTCAAGACTTGCCGTACGAACAATTTTTCCGAACATTTTTGAACTTTCGTGGGGGAGGTACCTGAAGGAGTAGACCGATATGGCTTATATTCGAACTTAAACTATGCTTGGACAAAGTATTACTAAGGCCAAATTTTGGACCACATCGTTTACTACCTTCAAGAGTTATCGTGCGTACAAATTTTCCGAACATTTTCGAAGTTTTGTGGGGGGGGGGGGGTACCGGAAGGAGTGGACCGATATAACCCATCTTCGAACTTAAACTAAGTTTGGACAAAATATTACGATAGCAACATTGTGGACCGAATCGGTTGATCCATTCGAGAGTTATCGTGCGCTCCAGCCAGCCAGACGGACGGACATTGCTCAATCGACTCCAAATTGTCTGAAACACATTTCGTCCAAACATACTTCGGGTCTAAAACCATTATTTCGATGAGGCACATTTTGCCCGTATGAAAGTGTATATACCCTCGTTAGCATAAATGCTGAGGGTATAAAAATATGATGCATAGTCATTAGAATGAGGAAGGAATATATGTAAACTAAATGCATAGGGAAATACGATTATGAAAGTAAAATGTTTTATGATGCATGGTAGTAGTTGTTCGGGGAAAAAAGGAAGTGTCTTTGATACCAAGACACGCAATCGTTGTTGAATCTAACTTGTTTGGTTGCGAAAATAGGTTGATTTTTGGTGTGAAACCTAAATTCGCGCGAATTTTTCAGGTAGTTTTGGAAAATCGTATTATTTTGTATTAATATCAGTTTAGAGTTGAGATATGTGGTTGTCGAAATACGTACCATATATATGGACTTGTATTAAGAAATACATACGACAAGTTGACGAAAATACCTAAGCGGTCTAAATGATGTATAGAGTGTAGGAACAGAGCTAGAATTATAAAATTTGTTCTTAGAATAACTGTTGGTACGTGGGGTTAAGATATGGAGATGGTTCTGGAAATGCAAACTATGAAAAGTACTAAATTTGATATAATTTGTTATTGTACTCAATTTGGTACTATTTTGTTATTGCATGGACGATAATATAAGGAGTTTTTTTGAAATGCTTACAAATTCTGAAATTTGGTATGCGGGTGGCAGATGGCTGGAATGGTATTGGAAATTCCTACGGTTAGAATAAATTGTACTAAAGAAGTAGTAGGGATAAGCGATGGATCTTGTAAGTAAAGGCACATGTGTGAAAATTCCAGCTCAATATTGTTTACTTAGGCATTGGTCTGAAAAATTCTAGCTCAACGATGAAGGGAGGATTATTTAGGTGCATCCCTTAAATTTCCAGCTTAACCATAAAACGAAGGAGTATTAAATGTGTAAGATAAGATTAAAATCATGCGCCGCAATTATAGGTGAAAATATAGTAAAATCCAAGTAGCTTTTTTTGTATGATCATATTTATTGTGTACGTAGGCCATTTTTAAATTGCAGTGACTTTTGTTTGTGCACATTTATATTACGGTTGTCAATCTTAGGGTACAAATGTAAAAAATAGATCATATAGTTGTGAAATTTAATCGATTCTCTTACAAATGAAAATTGAGTAAATCCATGTAGCCTTTTTTGTATGATCATATTTATTGTGTACGTAGGCGATTTTTAAATTCCAGTGAACTTGGTTTGTGAACATTTATATTATGGTTGTCAATCTTAGGGTAAAAATATCAAAAAATAGACAATTGAGTAAATACAGGTGTCCTTTGCCTATGAACATGTGTTTACATAATAATAGTGTTAAAAACTGGAGTAGGTTGAAGTGACTTTAACAAACAATTTGTGTTATGTTTATACATTATAGTAATTTCAAGTAACCTTTGTTTGCGAACATGCTGTTATTGCGTGTTTATATAGGCGATTTTTAAATCTGTATCTTAGAGTAAATGCAAATACATACAAATGTGGGTTAATTTCAAGCGCCCTATTATTGATGTGAATTCGAGTTTTTACTACAATTTTTTTTATTTATTTAGGCGAAATATAAAAATTACAAAAAGGATAAATTTTGTTTATAAATTATTAAGAGTATACTTTTATTTATTTTCTTCATATTGGGTCTATAAGCAGAACTATTTTCTTCATCAATTCAGAAAAAAGTTTTCATTTTCTGTTGAGTCTTTTTAATACAAGAATTAAATAAGAAAAAACAATGAGTTTTGTATGCAATACCTGCGATATGAATTTACCTAATAGTGCAGAATATATAAATCATTGTCATTTACATAATATGTACAAGGTCCAATACAGTCGAATGGACTTATAGGGGCTCGAATTCTACAGAGTAGATTTTAAACCGAAATTATTGTTGCACAAATACGAACAACAAAATTACCTTTTGAAAGTATTCTGACGATACTTACGTTTTGTTGTCTGTAAACAAAAGAAAACAATTCACACTGAATTAAACTTCAAACAAATTGACACTATCGGTCAAATTTATATATGTTATTTTAATTCAAAAAATAGGGTTTTATAAAATTCATTGATCACTCGAACTTTAAGAAGAAATGTGAATCTTTTTGTTGGCGGTGATGAGCTTTTCGATTACAACGATTCATCGATGTTTATGAGGTCCATATCGATGTCCACATCGATTGGGTTTGGCCGATTCCCAACATGCCGGGCCCCTTGCACTGGAGCAAATATTAAAATATTGGCAATCTTCTCTAAGGCATTGCAAAGCCGGTCAATAATTACTGGCTGCATTGGTGGTTGGGTTAAGGCTTTTCCTTTTCTGAATCTTGATTACTTCGATTTAGCTGGCCTTTATCTTTTCCCTCTTTCGAATTCTCAGGTTGTTGATTGAACCCCCATTTTGAGTCTATCCCCTTCTGCAAGTTGACCAACATATTTGGGTCTTGTTGGCCCTTTCTTGTATATGGTCTTTCCATTTAAGTTTCCTATTCAGAATTACTCCTAGATATTTAACTGTACAAGAGATATTTATTGTCTTATTTAGAAAAACTGGTTCCTCGTACTGTCCCATTTTCGTTTTCCCAGTGAATAGACATAATTCTGTTTTTTCCGGGTTGACATTCAGACCTCTCGGCCTGGCCCAGTTAAAAGCAATTTTTAGAGACGTTTCTGCTCTTCGACAGAGTTGATTCGGATTCTTTCCCCTCAAAAGTATTATAACGTCGTCTGCGTAGCAGACTGGGCTAATTCCTTCTTCGGTTAGGGTCCTCAAGAGACTATGGTGGTAACCCACAACAGAGGGGAAAGTATACGTCCCTGTGGCGTTCCTTGTCCAACTTTGTCTCTTATTTTAACGTCGTATAGCCCGCAGCTTAACCATCTGTTCCTTATATATATATTGGCAATCTTCTCTAAGGCATTGCAAAGCCGGTCCATAATTACTGGCTGCATTGGTGGTTGGGTTAAGGCTTTTCCTTTTCTGAATCTTGATTACTTCGATTTAGCTGGCCTTTATCTTTTCCCTCTTTCGAATTCTCAGGTTGTTGCTGAGCTCTTGATGACTCTTCATTTGAAGGTGAATGGGCGCAAAACACACAAATATACACACATAAGCTTTCTGATATGGTGAATTTCTCAAAGTGCCAGCCTTTATTTGGAACGGTCCTGCAAAATCTGCTACAACATATGTAAATGGAAGCGAAAAAGAAGTTCTCTCTAAGGGCAAAGCTGCCATTATTTCTGACTTTAGTTTTTGCTTGAACCTCGTACAAATCACACAATTATGTATAAACTTCTTAACTGTTCTTTTCACTCTCGGAATATAAAATTGTCTTTGTACTGTGGACATCATAAGTGCTACATCTGCATGCACCAATGTTTTATGGATGAAATCCAAAAATATCTGACATTAATGAGAAGTATTGGGCATTATCATGGGAAATCGCTCATTATATGCAATGTTGGCATGAGCTAGGCGTCCATTTATTCTAATTACCCCACTATTATCCAATTTGCATTTGGTAGAAACATGTCTCCATGTTGCATTTTCAACATTTTCAAATATCATAGCGTATTCCTAGTGGATGGATGTTTTTGCAAACATGCCAATACAATGGTAGAATCTGTCCACAAATGAACAGAATAATTATCAACATTCAATTTAGAGACGATATATTTTACCAACGATGAATGCAATACGGCACCACAAAGCTCTAATCTTGGTAAACCTACATTCTTCAACGGAGCAACTTTACTTTTCGCTATTAATAGTCTTAGGTTAGGTTGAGAAGAGGGGTGATACTAGATCACCACATGTTCATGTGGACATACACTTAAGCCATAAGTAGGCATGTTGTGCGCTCTAATTTTGGGTTATGGAAGATTATCTTTATATTTTTGGAATTATTCGTTAAGTTCCTTTATTTTTTTCGACTTAGTCTAGGATCTCTGTCCTCTCATCTTTTTGAACTCGATTGACCTAATTTGGTCGAGTCCTGGTATAATGTCATTCCTAGTAACTGGGTTCTCAGATTTGTGAAGGCTTGACAATGACAGAGGTAATGTTCCAACGTTTCGTCGTCTGGGTTTCCCCATAGGATTTTTGTGTTTTCCCCTTCTCTTCACTGCTCCAGAGGGATATATGTGAATTTTTTGGCCATGTCTTTAGTTCTAGTCGCGTAGCTTTAAACGGCTTAGCGTTTTCTAGACTTACCGTGGGTTGCTCCTTGGCTTGTTTTGCCAAGGAGTTTGCTATTTCATTACCCCTAATCCCCTGTACCCATATAATGTTTGCCTTACCGTGCTGAGAGTAATTATTTATAGACTTAATACATTCCAAGACAGTTCTAGATTTCACTGTCTTGGTTGATATAGCTCTAGTGGCTGCTTTGCTGTCAGTAAGGATATTTACAGTGGTAGGCCTTGTGTGAGTATCAAACCAAAGCAGACACTCTGTTATCGCCCGGAGTTCCGCCTGCATGATCGTGTTATGATCCGGCAGACGGAGGGAGATATCCGTTTCCATTATATAAAGACCCAGTCCGGTTCTCCCCCTAGCACAGCCCCATCCGCAAACCCACACCTTCCAGCGGGAATCTGTGCTAGAGCTCCCCCGATCCACATGTCTCTGTCAGGTATTGACACTTCACACAAGGCTACTTCACTAGTTTCAGGTATACGGTCCGATATTACTTGATTTATAGATTCACCCGTTGTGACCTTTAATATGTTTTGGTGGTATGTTTGGGGCTCTTTTCGATACATTCGCTCATCGACTTTAGCCTTGCAGCTGCGATGGCTGCCTCATACCTTACCTGAATATCTATTGGGTGTACAAACAAAATTGTTTCTCAAGCCCTAGTCGGTGTGGTCCTCATTGCTCCGCTAATGTTTAGGCAGCATGTTCTTTGGACCTTTTGCAATATTTGCATTTTTTGTCCATGACTGTCCACCATACCAAAGACGCGTACGTTAGCTTCTGTATAGCCAGTGTATGATCCTAGGATTGAACCCCCATTTTGAGTCTATCCCCTTCTGCAAGTTGACCAACATATTTGGGTCTTGTTGGCCCTTTCTTGTATATGGTCTTTCCATTTAAGTTTCCTATTCAGAATTACTCCTAGATATTTAACTGTACAAGAGATATTTATTGTGTTATTTAGAAAAACTGGTTCCTCGTACTGTCCCATTTTCGTTTTCCCAGTGAATAGACATAATTCTGTTTTTTCCGGGTTGACATTCAGACCTCTCGGCCTGGCCCAGTTAAAAGCAATTTTTAGAGACGTTTCTGCTCTTCGACAGAGTTGATTCGGTCCGGTTCTCCCCCTAGCACAGCCCCATCCGCAAACCCACACCTTCCAGCGGGAATCTGTGCTAGAGCTCCCCCGATCCACATGTCTCTGTCAGGTATTGACACTTCACACAAGGCTACTTCACTAGTTTCAGGTATACGGTCCGATATTACTTGATTTATAGATTCACCCGTTGTGACCTTTAATATGTTTTGGTGGTATGTTTGGGGCTCTTTTCGATACATTCGCTCATCGACTTTAGCCTTGCAGCTGCGATGGCTGCCTCATACCTTACCTGAATATCTATTGGGTGTACAAACAAAATTGTTTCTCAAGCCCTAGTCGGTGTGGTCCTCATTGCTCCGCTAATGTTTAGGCAGCATGTTCTTTGGACCTTTTGCAATATTTGCATTTTTTGTCCATGACTGTCCACCATACCAAAGACGCGTACGTTAGCTTCTGTATAGCCAGTGTATGATCCTAGGATTGAACCCCCATTTTGAGTCTATCCCCTTCTGCAAGTTGACCAACATATTTGGGTCTTGTTGGCCCTTTCTTGTATATGGTCTTTCCATTTAAGTTTCCTATTCAGAATTACTCCTAGATATTTAACTGTACAAGAGATATTTATTGTGTTATTTAGAAAAACTGGTTCCTCGTACTGTCCCATTTTCGTTTTCCCAGTGAATAGACATAATTCTGTTTTTTCCGGGTTGACATTCAGACCTCTCGGCCTGGCCCAGTTAAAAGCAATTTTTAGAGACGTTTCTGCTCTTCGACAGAGTTGATTCGGATTCTTTCCCCTCAGAAGTATTATAACGTCGTCTGCGTAGCAGACTGGGCTAATTCCTTCTTCGGTTAGGGTCCTCAAGAGACTATGGTGGTAACCCACAACAGAGGGGAAAGTATACGTCCCTGTGCCGTTCCTTGTCAACTTTGTCTCTTATTTTAACGTCGTATAGCCCGCAGCTTAACCATCTGTTCCTTAGCTTGTGGTTTATCCAGTTCCTTAAGGCCCTGTCTACCTGAAACTCGTCTAAAGAGTGGATAAATGTCTCGGTGCTTACGTTATTCAATGCGCCTTCGATGTCGATGCATACAGCAAGTGTGTACATTTTCATTTCGAAGGTTCTTTCTATGTGGTGTACTACCTCATGCAATGCGGTTTCCACTGATCAGCTTTTAACGTATGCATGTTGTTTGAATTTAAGCATATCGTTGGGGATCATACTCGTTATCATGGTGTTGACTGTCCGTTCCATTGTTTTGAGTAAGAATGAAGTTAAACTTATCGGTCGATAAGATTTTTGTATTGCATAACATGCTTTGCCAGGTTTGGGTATAAAGATTACCCTTGCCTCCTGCCAGGCTATAGGAATGTATTCAAGTTTTAAGCATGCATTGAAGATCCCGACCAGTTTGGGCGCAATAATGTCCACTTCCCTCTGTAGTAAAGCCGGGAAGGTCTGGTCTGGTCCAGCTGCTTTATATGGTGAAAAGCTTAAGATTGCTTGTTGGACCATTAAGCTGTCGATCTCTGGTGCCCCTTCCGATGAGTTAATACATTCCGCCGATGCCTCAGTGTTAACCATGATATTCTGCGGGAAGTGCATTTTTATCAGAAGGCCTAGAGTTTCTTCTGTTGCTTCAATCCTTTTTCCATTTCCATCGACCAATTGCTCTGTTTGTGTATGGGTTTTAGATAGAAACTTTTTAATCTTTGAAACGTCCACTATCCACCTATTCGCAGAAAAGCTTCCAGGAGTTTTGTTTGGCGTTACTTGTTATTTTGTTGTATTCCTTTTATTTTGCCTTATAGTTGTCCCATTTGGCCCTATTATAAAGTCTGCGGACCTCCTTGCCCTTGTTGCAAATTTCCCCTGTCATCCATGGTTTTTCGTAGGCAGATTTTCTTTCTCGAAGTGGACAACTTTCTTAGAATGACCTTACTAGTGCCTCGGTTAGCTTATGGACATCTCTCTCTATGTCCTCCTTACTTAGGCATTCCTCATCTGGTTGCCCAAGTCTCTCTTTTACTCGTTTTCCGAACTTAGTCCTATTTGTTTTGGATTTGTTTCGGAAGGTTATCGGGTTAGGCGATGGCCTAGCTATTTTAAATCTAATATACTTATGGTCTGAGAAGGAGTGTTCCTCCAGGACCCTCCACTCGTGTAGGTGGTAACGTCGGGGTGTCGAACGGCATGTATAATGATCCTAGGTATATGTTACCATTCCCCTGCTTCAATACTGTGACGTCCGACGATGACAACTTTGGAGAAAAAAGAAAGCATACGTTTTTGTGGTATATAATGCAGGTCCTAGGTCGGGATCAAGTATTTGCGTAAAAAAGTTGATAATTTATATTGTTAAGTCCAGAAACCTTGTTTTTTATGGTCCAAGGTTCTTGGATTAAACCAATATGTATATTACCTTTAGTTATTTTGTCCATCAGGGCTAGTGTTGCCGTTTCGCTCCGATGGAGGTTGATCTGGGTGACCTCAATCATTGGTCCTCCAGTAGGTTGGCTTCTTGGGAGTCGCTAATTTCGTCTGCTCCTCCCTCCTGTAAGCCTTTTGGTAGGTTGACCTCCTGGTTGTTTGGTTTGGCAATCTCCTCCCCACCAACTCTTGCCTTTCCAATTTTGAAGAAGACCGAGTTCGCGACGAAAAATGCCTTGGTTTTGACTAGCCCGGCTAGCGAGAGATCGTCGATCCCCATCACAAGGAGAGTGCCGTCTTCATTTTCCTCCCTGTGGAAGACCTCCCATCTCTCCACCTTTAGGGCCACGTTTTGCACGCCAAAGACCTCGAGCATGCGCTCCGTCTCGAGCTTGCAGCCATACCCCTTGACGTACACCGATGCTTTGGTTAGATGAGGAATTTCGTCTTTCCTCACCAGTTTTAGTCTGCCACCTTCCCATGGAGTTGCTATACTGCTGACTACCTCCCCGAGAGCTGCAGAGTTTGTGTGTGAGTCCAGGTGGTACAATAGGAGGTCCCCCCTTGGCTCACAGCAGTTTATTTTTATTGAGACTCGTTGTAGCAGGATTTGTTCCAATATTTTATTGTTGATCGATTTCTCGATCTCCGATAAGTATTCTTTGTGTAGCATTCCAGATCCTTTACTAGTATCGATTACTGCGTAGCACAGCTCGTCCTTGTAGTATCTCTTGCCTACCTTGGCGTAAGTCGATGGCGGCTCCGCTCCGGTTTCCGCGTCCATCTTCCTCTACTGGGTGGCAGTAGGCTTCTTTACTGAGTCCTTGGCCACCGCAGAAGATTCCGACGTCGCGCTCACCTTCTTTTTGTCAGAACTCGCCCCTTCAGTCTCAATTGAAGGATCCTTTTGGCAGTCTCCTTGGCTTTTGTCCTGACGAGGTTTGTCCTGGGCAATTGAAGGTGGGAAGCTCTTGTTCTTCTTACTGGGTTTTGCCACGTTCTGCTCCTCAGGAGACCTTATCCTCTTCGGCGCTTCCGAAGAAGTGGAGGGACTGTCTGTGGTAACCTTTGAAGCAGCCAGCTGTTGTTCCTTCTTTAGTTTAGCCTGGTTCCTCTTATATTTCTTCCTTTGGGCCCCAGACCACTGCACTCTTTTCGTTGTGAGCTTTGCGATGCTCTCGCTCACTTCTTCTACCATCTTGTGGACTTCCTCTTTCATAGGATTTTCCACAACGGTGGTGTTCGTTTTGCCCCAGCTATCGGATTCGGAATCAGGGTCGCTACCATCATCAGATAGTTGGGTTTAGTTAATCCTCCCCCTGTGGTGCCCTTTATCCTCCTCCGTTTTTACACTAGGTTGTATATTTGTAGCATTACCTTGGACCACAGATGCCAAGGCTTCCACATCTATGGGAGATTGCTCACAATCTCATGATATCGACGGGGTGTGACTCGTACGCAGATCACTGGTCCCCGCGGGCACTGGGTTTATTAGGCCCTGCACCGTAACTTTTTCTTCTTTTTTGCTTCCATATTTGTTTTTTGTTTTAGGGGAACACCCACATAGTCAGTTTTTTGTGCACGGGAAACTCAAGGTTTCCAGAGGTGGATAATCCCACCCCTCTGCCCCAGACCCACCATGCAATAGGTATTGGACAGAGTGGTACGACCATCCTCCTCCCCCTATCCACCGGTGGGGACGCGCCCGGTAGGAGAACTAACAAACTCCCGCGGGATTACAAACAGTCTTACTGAAAAATTTGTTTTTGAGTTCGTACGAATGTATAATGCGGCACAATATGCTTTTTCAGAAGCATCACAAAATCCGCGTAATTGTACAGAGCCCTCTAGGCAATAATTAATCCATCTTGGGATTTGAATCGAATCAGTACTTCAAAATTGATCCCAATTAATTCCTTCTAACCAAAAGGCTTGCAACATAATTTTTGCCTGTATAATTATAGGCGTTAACCACGCAGTTGGTTTTGAAGCTGTTGACAAGATTTTTCTTTTAGTTATTGGGCTATTCACCTCTAGTGACTGCATACTATAAGAAAATGAGTCCGTAATGGCATTCCAACGAATACCTAAAGCTTTTGTTGAACTCATTTCTTCGATTCTTAAAAATTCTCCATTCAATAAATCTTCTGATCGGACATTTGAAAGCAGACTCGGATGATTGCCGTAATCTTTTTCAACGGAAATCCAGCCGAACTCAACGTACTCATTAATTGTTTTGTGCTGCCTCCAAAGTCGAGGCATGTGTATGACCTCCAGTCAATACATCATCAACATATATCTCTTTATTTATTATTTTAGCTGCAATTGGATGTTTTTGTTTTGACTATTCTGCCAATTGGAACAACTTGCGAATCGCCAAATAAGGTGCCTAGTTAATACCAAATGTTAGTGTACTCAATTCATATTGCCGATCAGAAGGATGAACAAATATTTATCGGTAAATTTTCTCAATGTCACTGTTAAACACATACTTATACAAGCGCCAATTAAGTATTACAGCAACTAAATCATTTTGTAGTATTGACCCTGTATGTAAAACATCATTTAATGAATACGAGCTTTTTGTCTAATGCCTTGTTCATACTAAGGCTAATTCGCTCTATATTCGTTGTTCGAACCCAAATTACGATATAATTACTTCATTTCCCATACAAAATTTTGAGGACGAACAACATTGTTCACTTTAAATTACTCTCAGAACGACGATAAAATGTGTCCCATCTCTAACAAATGAGAGAATTTATCGAAATAAATTAATTGTGGCAGGAAAAATAAAAAAATTAAAAATGTATTAAAAATCCAAACCTTTTAAGAAAAACTGCAAAATGTGAATGAAAAGTAAAGTGTTTAACGTCTAGTATACATTCAAATCATAGCAAATTTTGTATTCTCTTTCATTGCAGTTAAATTTCTTGTCCATCGTTTCAAATTCGCGTAAAATTTTAGAAACAAAAATCAAATGGCTGCCGGGAAGTCTGTATACCAAAAAATTATTTTGGCAGGTTTCTCTCTCGTTAATTTTTAAAATAGAACAATTTTAAAATATACTAAAAACACCAAATTTTTGAGAACAAATAGAAAACATGAATGGAAATAATATAATTTAATATTGTATAGATATCTGTAAAAAGGACAAATATTTTTTCAGTTCATATCAATTAATTTTACTCGTCTTTTGGCTGAAACTTTCTTTAAAATCAGTGAACAAAAACTATGAAAATATGAATCATGTTGCTATGAATTGTGTACCATGTCATATGAACGGGTTAATTCGTGTACGTAGTTATGAGCAGTGTTGCCGTTCAAAAAAATTTTTTCGGCCCAAAATTTTCCTAAAAACGGCCAAAAAGGAACTAAAACGGCCCAACATTAAAAATTAAAACAAAAATATATATTTCTCATAGATACCTTTTATTACTTTTAGAAAAATCGAAAAAAATATTGTCTATTTTTACGTAAAGGTAGTATGTCGCAAAAAATTGTCTGAGATATAATGATTGGAAGGCAACAATTTATTGTGATTTGAATGTAGCATATAAACTTTAAGTGCGAGTTTCTCGAAACAGCGTTTTTGAAGTCGGTGCCAAAGATTGCTCTAAAACGAATTGACCGATCTTCATATGACCTTATTATATTATTCATGTGAGCTTATTAAATACATAAAACGCTTGCCTTTAAGCGAGACAAATAAAAAAAATATTTTGCCCAATTTTTTGACAAAAACAGTCAATTTGCTTTCGGTAAAGTCGAAATTTTGACTTTGACACCTCAAATTTTTTTAAGAATATTTTTTTTAAATTCTGTTTTATTAGGTTCCTAAAACGCTTACAAAAATATACTATGATCGGCCCATCCGTTTTCGAGCTATCGTTGGCACCGCAAAACGCTTTTACAAAAACATGGTTTCGCAGATAGCCATTTACCTCAAGAATATGTGCTATTTTTCAACAAAAAAAATTCCAAAGGTATTATAAGATGTGTTCTTTGAGATGAAAGAAAGTATAGTTTCACCGAGTCTTAGCAAATTCCAATCTGTTACTATTAAATCGGGGTCACATTCTACAAGTGTGGGAAAATGTAATACCTGGTTCATAATAGGCAAAACTCCGTTTGTTGTTACCTAATATGGAGTTATTGTATTTAGTAGTTTAAGGGCCATTATTACATCCTTTCTTTTACTATTGGATGGATTTGAAAACGCAAAAAAAAACAATTTGCATGCATTAAAACTGTAATTATCACACTAAACATTTATACAAAAAAGGTCCTCCTTCAATTTTAATCATTACTTTCAACTTTAAGTTAGCCGAAACATTATAAATCTGTACGCAAAATCCTAACTTTAATAAAAGAAGAGTTGTAATAAAGGGGGGTATTTGGGCCACTTTTATAGCCTATTCTCTTATTATTTTGATCTAGTAATTTAATATACAACTCCAAAACAGCAAATTTTATTTCAAACTTTTCATTTTCTGTTAAATGTAATTGTCTGCTTTTGTGCCTACAAATATTTATGAAGTTTCGAGCTGGTAAGATTTATTTTTGTAGTCAATATCAATATATTGATGCTCTTTTTTATTTATATTTTGGTTGTTAAGGTTCTTAGTTATAGGTAAAATATATGCCAAAAATAGAAAAAAAAACCTCTAGCTTGGCATGTTTCCGTTGCCACCAACTTATTATGAACTTTTTTTATTTATGAACACAATGCATGAATCTTTACCAAATACTTAAGTATCACGAAAAATATATTTCAAAACCCAGGTAACTAAAAGTTAAAAGTGGCAATTAAACTACTAAGAGGACCTTCTTGGCATTAAGTATTAATGTGAAAATTATATTTTTAATGTCACCAAATTGCTTTATTTTACGTTTTCAAATCCATCCAATAGTAAAAGTAAGCATGTAATAATAGCCCAAAGACTAATATTTGATATTTTATAAAATATTGTTTAAAATTATTAGCATGAAAACGGCCCAAAAGGGATTTTGGCCGCCCGTCGGCCCAAAATTAAAAATAATTTTTTATTCGGCCCAAATTTGGGCCGAAATGCCCAAAACGGCAACACTGGTTATGAGAACGAACGACGTGATTCAAATGCTGGTATGGACATGGCATTACTCGATCCATTAAACACCACTCTCACTTTTATGCTAGTACTTTCTGGCCGAAAGACAGCATGATGCGGTAAGTAATACGAAAAAAGTTTCCATCATTACAAATTTCTTTGGAGCTTGTGGGTTTCATATTTCCCAATGACAAATACTCATTCAACACATCATTATAAGATTTCTCAAGGTCAAAATTTTTTCGCAACTTACCTTCTATATGTTTATATTGCATCTTTTCTTTGAATTTAGACGAATCTAAATGTATTTTATGCGGAAAATCATCTCTGAACGGTAATTTTACAACGAATCTTCCATCTGCTCGGCGGTAAGTCGTATTGGCGTAAAATTTCTCACAATAATTGTCTGATTCTGTGGAAATAGGAACTTGACTAATTTCTTCTTGTTCCCAGAACTTTTTTAATAACGAACTTATGTCATCCTCAATATTATTTTCTACTTGTACGGACGCCAAACAAATTTTATTTGATGTGATTGGTCCATAGATATACCACCCATATATCGAATTTTGAGCTACCATGTTATCCAAAATGTTCTTTTTAACTCCTTCTAATATTGTATATGGGATAACATCACTTTCAATTAGCATATCTACTTGTGCTGAAATCATGAAATATTCTGCTAACTTCAAATCTTTAATACTTTCCATGTTCTTAATTTTTATTGTAAGCTAGTTAAATTCTTTACTATTAATGTAAATCTCTCTTGCACATTATTTCCTAAATGCAGTTTGGTATGGTGCTTCTTCTTGCAAAACATACACCTATGTACACTAACACATTCTTGAGAGATACATATGTCCGCTTGTCAAACCAAAGTGTAACCACTTTTCTCTGACAAAATCAATTGTCTGATTCACATTCAAACTATTAAATCTTGAACAACTCTTTAAAATGTGATTTCATTTTGATGCGCTGAATGACCACTATTGAAGGAAGTAGAATCTGCTTCATTTCTAAGACAATCTATTCGCTCTAAAACTCGATGTCTGTTTTTTGGAAAATCTTCCATTTGTGACCATTTAAGTAGCTCTGAATTTGATTCGAGTGATTGTTCCCAAAGGGTCAATGTTTCAACTGGGAGCTTAGTTGAACATAGATAAATCAAAATTGGATCCCACTGATCTATCTTTATATTGGGGGCTTTCAAAATAGATAAACAGTCGCTAACTGTCGATTGTATTCATTTAATGTATCTACTCGATTCAACCTTTACTGCCGAAATATTGAATAAAATCTTCAATTGATTATCTACCAGAAATCTCACATCCTCATATCGCACAGACAATGCTTCCATGCTAAGGATGGATGGATAACGACCACAATTCTCCCAAATTCACCCTTTGTTTTGTTCCACAAATGGTAAAGTTTTTGCGCTGGCGTAAGTCTGGGATGATAACCATATATGGCCGTAAACATATCTATAAATGTTGGCCATTCTTCATAACTTCCGTTGAAGTCTTGAGTGTCACATGGTGGCACTTTAATACAGATCTCCGAAATATCAAATGTTGTATTCGGAGGATAGACAGGTGAGCTGTGAAACAATGAGGAATTTGTAACGTCGCCTCTAGCGCTGTTACCTTGAAAAAGAAAAGTTTCATTTTTTCATAATTTCCATTAAATTAGCTTTGTTATTTCTTTAACTGCCTCAAATATTTTTCTTCATTTCTTTCTATACTTCTTTTCTTCTTCATCTTCTGCTCCTACGAAATAGACACTTTCAAATGCACTGCGTACATTGTGCCAGTCTTCATCAAGGGAATCTAACTTGGTTTCTATTAAAGAAACCGAAAAATCATTTTCTTGAGTATTTCCCAATTTCCCACACGTTTTCATAATGCTAACAGTTTCGTATTCGAACCTAGCACAAACTATCGAATCCATTTTTAGTAAAATTAATTTATTTTGTATTATTTATTTATTTTGAAATGTATTTCATTATACTTTTTATTAATTATGCAACTATTTATTTATTTTATTATGTATTTATTTGTGTTATTATTAATATTACGCTTGTCAAACTATAATTATCGCTTTATTTATTTTTAAATAATTGAAGTGTAATTATTTCGTAATGATTTTAGGTGCTTGCAAGGTAATTTTTGCGTTTTCTCAATAAATAGTTTAAATTATAAACTTTTATAAGGATATATTCAATATTTTTTATTATTTGTAATTTTTTTTATCATGTTTGTTAATTAGTTTATTATATTTTATGGAACTAAAATTTATTTTGTATTGAATTTATTATTTTTTATTATTATTATTTTTATTACGAATTTAATAATTTGTGTTACGTTCTATACGTTACGTTATACAACCTTACGTTACGTTACGCTAATTCCACAAACTTTCAGTTTACACTTTATGAGCAGTAGTCGATATAGCAACAATTGACAACTGACAGATCGATCAAGCACAACAATAAAGAGACGGCAATACTCGTTTATGTCGTGACTGACAAATGGAAAAAAATTGAAAAATGCAAATAAAATGATAGAAGAAAATAAAAAATAGAGTGATGCTTTTAATGGTGTTAATGTATGTGTTATTTTTTACTTATTAAAAACAATAAATACGCAGAACCTCTCAGTGTTCAAAAATAAACAAATTATTTTTTCTTTTTTGGAAATTACACTGTTCGTTTATTGTGTCTCAATCACAGCAACAAATGACAAAACCGCATATACGAACACAGACAAGCAAACACAAATTCTACTTTTTCCCAACAATCTTTTGAGCAAATTTTATTATTTTTTTTGAAAAATTTTTGGCAATTCTTTTTTAAAAAGGCTGGAAGGACCATGTACAAGTTCCAATACAGTCGAATGGACTTGTAGGGGCTCAAATTCTACAGAGTAGATTTTGAACCGAAATTATTATTGCACAAAGACGAACAACAATATTACCTTTTGCAAACTAAAACAAACACAACAAATATTCTGACGACTTCAAACAAAATGACACTGTCGGTCAAATTTATATATTTTATTTTAATTCAAAAAAATAGGGTTTTATAAAATTCAATTGATCAGACGATCCGCACCCTCGAACTTTAAGAAGAAGAGTGAATCGTTTTGTTGGCGGTGATGGGCTTATCGATTACAACTATTCATTGATGTTAATGATGTCCATATCGATGTCGTCATCGACTGGGTTGGGCCGATTACCAACATAATAAGTGTGATGTATGCAATCAATTATTTTCAAATTTTCCAACATTACAATCGCACTACTTTATTCATTACCTCAATCAACAACGCCATCACGATATACGAACCAATTATTATCAACAACAGCGGTATTTGAGTGAAGACGTATACAACCACCAACCCGACCAATACTATCACTATCCAATATATCAGCAACATCCAACAAATGGACGTAAACGTGTATGATCATCAACGCAATCAGTATTATCACCACCAACCACAACAATTCTATAATGAAGTATCAATATCATCAACAATACCAACAACATCATCAAATTATGAACAACAATTGGAAGAGCAGCAACAGCAAAATCACTTAAGAACTAAATGCCACAAAGAAAAGTGCTCTAGTTATTGATGGTAGAATAACATTAATAAATAGCGGCTTCCAAAATCGCATATCAGTATAAGTGCGATGAAAACATTATTAATGCTGAAGGATTCTTCTCCAAATGCAAAGACAATATTAAACAGCTAATAAAGGATGCATTAAATATATATAAAAGTATTGATGTTCAGTATAGCGCTATTTGGTGAATATATGAGAACTTTTGAGGACACAAGTTGAATGCATGGGGCATATATCTAAAATGGGACAGTTAACAACTGCTGACGATATTGATGTAATATTTCAAACCCATATCGACTCAATAAAAAATAAAATGAGTGAGTTCCAAGGATTCAGGATGGGCTCCATGCAAAATAGTGTGGTTGGAATTGAACTTTAATAAATCAGTTCAACTTAAGGGGTCCCAACGCATTAAAACACCTAAATCATTACGGGGTAAAGGAGCATGTTGGAATATAACTAACAAAGATAAATACTGCATCAAGTGGTATTTGATTGCAGTAACCCAACAACATACGAAATACCGGATATACGAGAAGACAAAATCGTTCTCCGAAATGGTGTCGTTCTCAACTTCGAGGGCATGGAGTTTTCAGCTGAACTGTACACCATATCAACTTTCGAAAAAAAAAACAACCCGAATATAAGTATAAATGTATTTAGATATGAGAAGAGGTGTGTTGTCGGTCCATTATATCATACCAAATCAGAAAAGGAGGCTCATATAAATTTAATATTATTGGAGTCTGGAGATAAGGCTCCTTAAATTTTAGTAGGAACTATTTCAAGGTACAACTATAAAAAAAAAGTTTTTCCTATTTTATTTAATTTCGTTTCATTTTATTTTAGATTATTACACAAGCAACTAACCAAAAACTGTAAGATGCATAATATATGCAACCAGTGCTTCCACTTCACCCCCAGAATGGATCTGATGGACGCTCAAAGAAGGAATGTAGTAAGGTAGTTACGTGGGAAGCTATTTTAGAACTTAAGAATCTGAACAAACAAATGTATGTACCATTTACTGGGTATGGAGATTTTGAAAGTGTATTACAAGAAGTGCAGGAAGATGGAAACCCCATTATTAAGCATATCCCATGTGCATTGGATTACATATTAAATGTGCATTTGATAGTAGCTTAGATATATATTATCAGTATAGTGGTGAGGATGCAGCTCAGAAATCTATAGAAACATTAGACTATGTAGGTAGAAAAATTTATAATAAATGTTTAAGTATTAACACCCCAATGTTACCGCTATCGTCATCCGAAAAAGAAGAGTTCGATTCGTCACTAAATTGTCATATTTCTGACAAAGAACTATATAATGACAAAGTTCGCGACCATTGTCATATCATTGGTAAATTTAGGGGGCTGCTCATAATTCATTTAACTTAGGCTATACCGTACCACAATTCATACCAATATTTTTCCATAATTTCTCGTCATATGATTGTCATCTATTCGTAAAGGAGCTTCTAACGACTACAGTAGGTAAAACGGCCATCATTC
The DNA here is from genome assembly GCF_047663935.1 of Musca autumnalis. Taxonomy (NCBI): domain Eukaryota; kingdom Metazoa; phylum Arthropoda; class Insecta; order Diptera; family Muscidae; genus Musca; species Musca autumnalis. The sequence goes on from NW_027411977.1 coordinate 148,889,055, forward strand.
CACAAAATAAAGAGTTATATACTTCATTATCGCATAAGGTGAGAATGGATCCTAAAGATAGAAAAAACGTTAGAGTTTAGATTTTTGGATTCACTCCGGTTTATGGATAGTAGTTTAGCTGTAAATCAATTAAAAAGCATTTTCCTAAAGAAAACGAATTTGCTCTTATGAGGAAAAAAGTAATATTCCGATATGAAGCATTTTATAGTAAACTGAATGATAAAAAAATGTAGTATAGAGGAAAATCAGCATGCAGTTAGCGTGTGGCAAACGTTTAAATGCAATACTCTACGTTATTATATGGAGCTGTATTTGAAAACCGATGTGCTTCTTCTCACCGATGTTTTCGAAAACTTCAGAAAATCATTTAAAAGAGTGCATAAGCTTCACCCTTGTCAATCTTACACATTACCTCGGTTATCGTTGGATGCTATGCTTTGTCATACAAAAGCAAGTCTTGAACTATTGACCGATTTAGACATGTTTAATTTAATAAAAAAGGTATTACAGTTTGTCTTACACAATGCTCTAGAAGATATACGAAAGCAAATAATAAATATATGAAGAATTTCGATAAAAAAAATCTCCATCGAGTTATCTGCTATGCATAGATGGCTAATGGTAATTTTCAGTGGGTAGATGTTAAAGATATAATAACGTATCTGAAAGAAGTACAGAAGTTCAGTACAATATCACATAAGGGTTACAAAGTTGGGGTTTCTAAATTTAATAAATTAGTTGCAGATTCTGAGCCAAAAGAAGTTTACTCAATGCATTATATGACATTGAAACAGTGCTTAGATAAAGGTTTAATTTTAGAAAAAGTACATCGTGTCATTTCCTTTGATCAATCTCCATGGATAGCTTCATAAATAAATAAAAATAATGAGGAAAGAACAATGGCTGAAAATGATTTTCCAAAAAAATTATTTAAACTCTATAATAATGCTGTATTTGGCAAAACAATGGAGAATGTCGGTAAAAGAAAAGATATTAGATTAGTAAACCATTGGGAAACCATTAATAGTAGTAAGTTAGGGACCCAGACTTTAATAGGAAAACCCAACTTTCACAGCTCCTCACAATTTTGTGATGATTTTTGGGCCATACAGATGGAACGATTGCGTGTTAAGTATAACAAGCCTATATATTTAGGGTTTTGCATCTTAGAGCTAGTCAAATGGAAAATGTACGATTTCCAATATAGTTATATGAAAAATAAATTTGGAGATCTTGTAATTTTAAATTATATGGATACAGATTCTTTCATATACATCGTACACACAGAGGATGTATATGACGATATAAGAGCAGACATTGACCTCTATTTTGATACGTCAGCATATCCCGAAGAAAACATAATAATAAAAAGGTAATAGGTATGATGAAAGATGGAAACTGTGGAAAAATAATGTTAGAGTTTGTTGGTCTAGGTCCTAAAATGTTTTCATATATGACAGATGATGGCGAAGAAGTGAAAAAAGACAAGGGTGTAAAAAATGTGTTATTTAGCCCTATAATGAAGTCACTACAACTGACACTATGTTTACTTTTCGATCTAAGCTACATGAAATATATACACAATAGTTACAAAAGAATGGTAAGGTATGATAAGGTGAATACGTATACTTGCGATCATGTAGGTATAGAACGTGAATACAACTTCATGAATTTATTAATGGTGTTAATGTATGTGTTATTTTTTACTTATTAAAAACAATAAATACGCAGAAACTCTGAGTGTTCAAAAATAAACAAATTATTTTTTCTTTTTTGGAAATTACACTGTTCGTTTATTGTGTCTCAATCACAACAACAAATGACAAAAGCCGCAAATACGAACACAGACAAGCAAACACAAATTCTACTTTTCTCAACAATCTTTTGAGCAAATTTTATGATTTTTTTCACAATTTTTGGCAGTTCAACCGATTCTTTTTTAAAAAGGCTGGAAGGACTTGTAGGGGCTCAAATTCTACAGAGTAGATTTTGAACCGAAATTATTGTTGCACAAAGACGAAAAACAATATTACCTTTTGCACACTGCAACAAACACATCAAGTATTCTGACGACTTCAAACAAATTGACACTGTCGGTCAAATTTATATATTTTATTTTAATTAAAAAAATAGGGTTTAATAAAATTCAATTGATCAGATTATCCGCACACTCGAACTTTAAGAAGAAGGAGAGTGAATCTTTTTGTTGGCGGTGATGGGCTTATCGATTACAACGATTCATCGATGTTAATGAGGTCGATATCGATGTCGTCATCGATTGGGTTGGGCCGATTACCAACATAATAAGTGTGATGTATGCAATCAATTATTTTCAAATTTTCCAACATTACAATCGCACTACTTTATTCATTACCTCAATCAACAACGCCATCACGATATACGAACCAATTATTATCAACAACAGCAGTATTTGAGTGGAGACGTATACAACCACCAACCCGACCAATACTATCACTATCCAATATATCAGTAACATCCAACAAATGAACGTAAACGTGTATCACCATCAACGCAATCAGTATTATCACCACCATGATACAATGATACAAGGTAGTCTTACGCTCACAGCTCACAGGGTTGTATTAGCTTCGACGTCCCTTCATAGTCAAAAATTTTTGACACACCTTGTATGTATGTGTATGTAAACAAACATATACACATATGTCAGTTACATTTTAATTTGAAAATTAAACGACAATTTCAAAATAAATATCTAAATATCTAAAATTCTCAACAAAAAATATGGTTTTTCGCAAAATTCAAATGTTCCCAGTTTTCAAGGGATTGTGACGAAAAATGTATAGAGGAAATGTCGCTAATGTAAGTAATGTGGTGTATCTATATAACATAGACCCCATAATCATTGTTAATTTTGCCACCAATCATGATTTCCTTCTATCTATTTTCAGCAAAACCTACAGATCAAACTCACGGCAATACTCTGGAAACCTATTCTTCATTTTTATCCTTAATCCGACAAGCAGCCACCACAGAACTCTCTCATCAACAGTACACCATTTCGTTCTTCATCTTCAATATAAGAGTTATCATCTTAACTTATACTGGATGAACACAACGGAGTATATGCACTCCACGTCAGTAGAATAGAACACCTAAATTTCTGTTATGATAGCTTATTTATCCCGAATCGAATGAATCTACTTTTTTAATCTTGTAGGGATTAAGAGACTATGATGTTCCGTATCAAACACAGAGCGAAAATAAATGCCTATTTTTCATAGTACTATCGGAAAAATGATCAGAAAATCTTTTCGCGAAGAGCTAGAAACGTAATTTTTTCTGTGTTTGATACGGAACATCATAGGCTCTTAATCCCTACAAGATTAAAAACGTAGATTCATTCGCTTAGGGATAAATTAGCTATCATTAACAGAAATTTAGGTGTTCTATTCTAATGACGTGGAGTGTATATCCTAAACCAAATAGGAATTATTGACCATTACCATGTTTACTAAATCCCCTTGTAACTTTGATTTGTATTTTAAATGTTCATCTATCCTCATTCTTCTGAAATAAAATAATTAAATAATACATTTGAATCAGCTTTCAGATGTTTTACTTTTATTTGGAAAACACCCATAAATGTAGTTGCTTAACTAGACAATATAAGTCCCAAAATGTTACATATTTTTTATAATATGAAAAATTTAAACAATACAATATTCTTTCAATATACTCAAGTTTACTTCCTTTTGTTTTACTTGGCGATGTTAGACATGTCAGCAATTTAAGCGGTGCGCCGGCGGAGAACCTTGATCAGTTGACGAAATTTGGACGACAGAAAACATTATTGCATGGCTCACGGGATACCTCGTAGGTTTCTTCGGATTAAGGAGGCGATACAAATCGGGTTTGGTCGTCTTGGGTTGAGGAAGAGTTCGTTAAATCGAGCGAATGCAGACCCGGTGCGGGTGACGAAACAACCAACGTGGTCACCATAAGCTAATTCCAACATGTTGATCATGTCAAATCTCGTAATTTCAATATTTTCGCAAAGCGCGACCTTAATCTTTGTAGTAGACGATGAGGGCCCACGAGGGAAATGCGGCGATGATCGCACATGGTACTACGGCCAGTACAGTAGAGTTTCCAAAAGAAAATTGTCTAAAAAGATGGACGTTTAATATGTTGACTTACAGTCTGTCGCAAAAGTTAGTATACACCGTTGAAACCAAAATGTATTAGGGATAAAAAGCACAATAACTTTTTGAAAAAAAACAAACAATTAGTTTTATTTGAGAGACACGAAGGTCATCTTCCGTAATAACAATTAAAAGTGCGCAATATTTGAATACATTAGCAAATGTACGGTTCGAATCCCAAAAAGACCAAAATTTATGTCGCAAAAGTTAGTATACAACGGAGAATCCTCGTGGAACTGTGTAAAAAATTCTCGATATTTTTAAACAAAATGAAACTAAATCTGTACTTAGGATCATAAAGAGTATATTAATTGGTTTTAATGGCAGTTATAGTACTTATAGTGACAAGTCCAACGTACACTGGATCGTAAAATCCACAAAAATTGGCCATCTACAAATACAACAACTGTAGCGACAAAATTCCGGGTGTAATGTCCTGTTTATGAATATTAAAGACATGAAATGCTCAGAAAAGCTCTAAAGTTTCAATATGGGGTGATCTTGATCGAGTTTCGACTTGTCATTTTTGAAGATACGAGAATTTTTGGAAAGAAACCCATACTTTTGTGGCCGTTCTCCTTTTGAAACATGTAATAATCCTTAATCCTTACACATAAGGACTTTCCTTTTCAGTAAATTTTCTCACAAATTATGTCCCTTTTCACATTCCCACCAAAAATAAATAGTAGGAGAACCTCAAGTTCTGGTGTAAGCCCTACAGTGATACTCCACCAGCAGAGAAGGATATGATAGCTAATTTAAAATTTTAATACAGAGCTTTCTCGGCTGCTATAACGCATGGATTGTGCAAAAACGTTCTGAAAAGCTGTGTTCGCTTCACTTGGGACCAAAATACAACTAAATGGATCAGTTAGAAGTAGTTCAGTAGACATTAGTAGTACATTAGACACTAGGGACACGAGAAGAATGTCCGATACTGCTAAAAGGCCGGTGGGACAGTATAACTGTAGGGCTTACAACGGACCTTGAGGTTCTCCTACTAATTACTTTTGGTGGGAATATGAAAAGGGGCAACATTTGTGAGAAAATTAACTCAAAAGGGAAGTCCTTATGTATAAGGATTAAGGATTATTATATGTTTCAAAAGGACAATGGCCTCAAAAGTATAGGTTTCCTTCAAGAAATTCCCGTTTTTTTCAAACAGGACAAGTCGAAACTCGATCAAGATCACCCCATATTGAAACTTTAGAGCTTTTCTGAACATTTCATGTCTTTAGAATTCATAAACAGGACATAACACCCGGAATTTTGTCGCTACAGTTGTTGTATTTGTAGATGGCCAATGTTTGTGGATTTTACGATACAGTGTACGTTGGACTTGTCACTATAAGTACTATAACTGCCATTAAAACCAATTAATATACTCTTTATGATCTTAAGTACAGATTTAGTTTCATTTTGTTCAAAAATATGAAGAATTTTTTACAAAGTTCCACGAGGATTCTCCGTTGTATACTAACTTTTGCGACATAAATTTTGTTCTTTTTGGGATTCGAACCGTACATTTGCTAATGTATGCAAATATTGCGCACTTTTAATTGTTATTACGGAAGACAACATTCTTGTCTATCAAATGAAACTAATTGTTTGCTGTTTTCAATATGTTATAGTGATATTTATCCCTAATACATTATGGCTTCAATGGTGTATACTAACTTTTGCGACAGACTGTAAGTTAAATTTATAAAGGAACACTTACCGAAAACAGGTTTTATCTAGCAGCTACCATGGGCTCTTAACGGGGATGGCTATATTTTTACTACTGGTAGCCCTTTCTAGCCTGATTCCAACGATGAATATTTTTTGTCTGGGAAATGTATGTTTTCCCGACATATGGGACTAAAAGGAAGTACCTGCACAATGATCTGTTTTCCAACAAAAGGTGGTTCAATCATAAACAACAATATGTTAATAAGAAATGACCAAAGGGAATCCAAAGACGACATCAATGATGTCACCATCTCAGACACGACGAGCATTACCAGTAGCCCATTATTCAGCAAATAGAGGTTTGGTGATTTGTAGGCTTTTTAGCTGACAGCATGTGGTTGATGATTGTATCTGGATGTTGTTACTCAGGATGCGTACTATGAACGCTGCTGGCAAGCAAATGTTCTTTTCCTTAGTTTGTCATTCTGAATACACATTTCTAAACTCTGCAATAACATGAACAAATAAACAAAAGCATCAAAATCAGAACTTTTTTCACGAAGTCACAATTTTCTTCCCAGAAACAGGAAAACGAAATTTCTATCTGCTTCTACGCAGTTATTATAGCGAAATTTTCACAGAATTCCGATATATCCACAATTGGCCGCGATGTCTGTTTCATTTCTTGCACACTGCTTACCATATTTGGTCGCAATTTTTTATTCTGCTCCAATCAAATTATATACACAAATATTTACGAGAATGTAAACAAAACTGTATGTTGTTATTGTTGTAATTGACATACAATAACAACAACAACTTTCATATTGTTTCGAATGCATGGTTGTATTTGGCAGCTCAAGGACGGGTTTTTCAAATGAGATTACCTTCTTATTCTGCCATGTATCACCACCAACCACAACAATTCTATAATGAAGTATCAATATCATCAACAATACCAACACCATTATCAAATTATGAACAACAATTGGAAGAGCAGCAACAGCAAATTTATCAAAATAAGCACCAACAGTACAATCAACAGTATAACCATCAAGATCTACAACATCAAAGCCAATGGAATCAACGTCAACAACACATATCAGTATAAGTGCGATGAAAACATACCTGATCCCGAAGGATTCTTCTCCAAATGCAAAATCATCAAGATCAAATCCAATGGAATAAACGTCAACAACATATGGAAGAGTACCAACATAATCATCAAGAGATTCGACAACAGCAACAACGGATGGGAGAAACATATACCTATCAATTTTGCGATACCTGCCATATTAATGTACAAACAAAACTTTGGTTAAATCACTTAAGAACTAAATGCCACAAAGAAAAGTGCTATAGTTATTAATGGTATAAGTGCGATGAAAATATAATTAATGCCGAAGGATTCTTCTCCAAATGCAAAGACAATATTAAACAGTTAATAAAGGGTGCATTAAATGTATATAAAGTATTGAAGTTCAGTGTAGAGCTATTTGGTAAATATATGAGAACTTCTGAGGACACAAGGAAAGTTGAATGCATGGGGCATATATCTACAATGGGACAGTTAACATTTGCTGACGATATTGATGTAATATTTCAAACCCATAACGACTCAATAAAAAAAAAATGAGTGAGTTCCAGGGACTCAGGATGGGCTCCATGCAAAATAGTGTGGTTGGAATTGAACTTTAATAAATCAGTCCCCTTAAGGGGTCCCAACACATTAAAGCACCTAAATCATTACGGGGTAAAGAAGCATGTTGCAATATAACTAACAAAGATAAATACTGCATCAAGTGGTATTTGATTGCAGAAATGGGTAAAACACTTAACAGTAACCCAACAAGACCATCAATATACGAAATACCGGATATACGAGAAGACAAAATCGTTCTCCGAAATGGTGTCGTTCTCAACTTCGAGGGCATGTAGTTTCCAGCTGAACTGTACACCATATCAACTTTCGAAAAAAACAACCCGAATATAAGTATAAATGTATTTAGATATGAGAAGAAGTGTGTTGTCGGTCCATTATATCATACCAAATCAGAAAAGGCGGCTCATATAAATTTAATATTACTGGAGTCTGGAGATAAGGCTAATTAAATTTTAGTGAGAAATATTTCAAGGTACAATTATATAAAAAAAGCTTTTCTTCTTTTTTTCATTTTTTATAAGATTATTACACAAGCAACTAACTAAAAACTGTAAAAAGCAACCAGTGCTTCCACTTCACTCCCAGAATGGATCTGATGGACGCTCAAAAAAGGAATGTAGTAAGGTAGTTACGTGGGAAGCTATTTTAGAACTTAAGAATCTGAACAAAGAAATGTATGTACCATTTACTGGGTATGGAGATTTTGAAAGTGTATTACAAGAAGTGCAGGAAGATGGAAAAACCATTAGTAAGCATATCCCATGTGCATTGGATTACATATGCACATTTGATAGTAGCTTAGATATATATTATCAGTATAGTGGTGAGGATGCAGGTCTGAAATCTATAGATACATTAGACTATGTAGGTAATATAATGAATGTTTAAGTATTAACACCCCAATGTTACCGCTATCGTCATCCGAAAAAGAAGAGTTCGATTCGTCACTAATTTGTCATATTTCTGACAAAGAACTTTATAATGATAAAGTTCGCGACCATTGTCATATCACTGGTAAATTTAGGGGGGCTGCTCATAATTCATGTAACTTAGGTTATACCGTACCACAATTCATACCAATATTTTTCCATAATTTCTCGTCATATGATTGTCATCTATTCGTAAAGGGTCTTCTAACGACTACAGAAGGTAAAACGGCCATCAAATATACGAAAGCAAATAATAAATATATGAAGAATTTCGATAAAAAAATCTCCATCGAGTTATCTTCTATACATAGATGCAAATATTTTATATGGTTGGGCTATGAAACAATATCTGCTTAATGGTCATTTTCAGTGGGTAGATGTTAAACATATCTGAAAGAAGTACAGAAGTTCAGTACAATATCAAATAAGGGTTACATATATGAGGTAACTTTAAGTTATCCAAAAACTTTACTGTTTTGTGCTGATAATAAGAAAGTTGGGGTTTCTAAATTTAATAAATTAGTTGCAGATTCCGAGCCAAAAGAAGTTTACTCAACGCATTTTATGACATTGAAACAGTGCTTAGATAATGGTTTAATTTTAGAAAAAGTACATCGTGTCATTTCTTTTGATCAATCTCCATGGATAGCTTCATATATAGATAAAAATAATGAGGAAAGAACAAAGGCTGAAAATGATTTTCTAGAAAAAAATATTTATACTCTATAATAATGCTGTATTTGTCAAAACAATTCTCCATTGTTTTGCCAAGCAAATAAAAGCAAAGATATTAGATTAGTAAACCATTGGAAAACCATTAATAGTAATAAGGAAAACCTAACTTTCACAGCTCCTCACAATTTTGTGATGATTTTTGGGCCATACAAATGGAACGATTGTGTGTTAAGTATAAGAAGCCTATATATTTAGGGTTTTGCATCTTAGAGCTAGTCAACTGGAAAATGTACGATTTCCATTATAGTTATATGAAGAATAAATTTGGAGATCTTGTAATTTTAAATTATATGTATACAGATTCTTTCATATCACCGTACACACAGAAGATGTATATGATGACATAAGAGCAGACATTGACCTCTATTTTGATACGTCAGCATATCTCGAAGACAACATATATAATATACAACGTCGTAATAAAAAGGTAATAGGTATGATGAAAGATGAAAACTGTGGAAAAATAATGTTACAGTTTGTTGGTCTAAGTCCTAAAATGTATTCATATAGGGCAGATGATGGCGAAGAAGTGAAAAAAACAAGGGTGTGAAAAATGTGTTTTTAAGTCCTATAATATAGAACATTATAAGAACATATTATTTAATGAAGTCACTACAACTGACACAATGTTTAATTTTCGATCTAAGCTACATGAAATATATACACAAGAGTTACAAAAGATAGTACTAAATTTTAAAGATTCAAAAAGAATGGTAAGGTATGATAAGGTGAATAGGTCTGCTTGCGGTCATGTAGGTATAGAACGTGAATACAGCTTCATGAATTTATTAAATGAAGCAATGGAAGTTGACATATATGTATGTAATTAGAATATTGTAACTTTTAATTCTATTTGTAAATATATTTATTTTTTCATATGTAAGAATAGAAAATAATGATACAAAATAAATAATAATAATATCATGGTGATAATTAAATGTACTTTTTTAAATTCTTGTCTTTATTTGTTATTAGAAATTAATGTATAAACAGAATATTATTTATTTCTTTTTTAATAAAATGAATTCAGAAAATTACAAAAGTTTTCGAACTTTTCCATTTAAAGGATTATACTCAATCAATCGATCGTGAAGAATTAAGCAGTATGCAGATACTCCAGCTGGAACAACAATTACCACAATTGGGTTGTCATGATAGAATAGGTTGTGATTCTTTTATAAAGTAGTTTTGTTGAAATTTGGCATACATATCGTAAAGAACTGCATACCTGTTTTCGTCAAATTTCAAGTTTAAATCATCGTACTGTCATGTTTCAGAATTCAAATGAACCTTTGGGTTAACTAAATTCGAGTGAATAAATTGTCCATCTTTTTCCAAAGAGAGTAATATAAAGCGTGGTCGTTCTCTATTAGTTGATTTCATATTCCAATGGCATTTAGTAGCACCATGAAATTTTGGATTAAAATGACAATCCCATCTTCAAAAAGCTAGAGGAAGAGGCTTTCCATTGTTTATAGTTTTCATAATCTGCAACTTTGATGGATCGGATATGCTCCTGTAAATTTAATGTTTCTTTCGAATCGGTAGAATAGCAAACATTTTTATCGCTTGAGCTACGTAGCATAATAAGTTCATGTTTGCTATTTAATATTACTTTATTGCGATCTTCTGCAAATCCCAATAGCATTTTAAGCGATATACAAAAATTAAAAAGACTCATATTTAAATCAGCACCATTATTTCAACCAGCGTTCCTCATAACATCGCTCTCAACACTCGTAATAGAAACGAAATTTTTGATAGTACTCGATGGTCCCAAATAAGGTGTACGATCGATTTCAATGCTATTTAGCTAATATCGTATTTCATCAAATAAGTATGCTACGCAGTCATTACGCAAACGAGCGTTTTTTTCCTTTTGGTGATTTTATATGGCCTTCAACGTAAATGTAACTTTCGCTTGGTAAAACATATAAGCCTTGATTTTGTGATAATGTGATTAAAATTTCGTCATTGTTTTTAAAAGAACCAATATATTGTGTAACTATGATAATCTTTTTTGATTATATTGTCATCTGAGTACGGCATATCTTCAACATTAATTGTATCAGAAATTTTTTATTTTAAATTTAATTTAATAGATTTCCAACATTTTTTATTATCTTCCGTTAGTTTTGATTGCCTTTATTGGAATGTGCATATCTTTCGGCTTTTAATATATATTGATTATAAATAATCATTCCGCTTTTGGTCTCAAATGTAGTCTAAGAGCTATTTCTTCGCCTCGAAAATGTATTAAACGTTGTTCCTGGTCAGTAGTCCAAACTTTAAGTAAACTTATTTCTTTCATGTTCACAGGTAAATAAATCAAGTTACTAGGTATCTCATCCATTTTACATCCTGGGGAAACATTTACTCCAAATTCATGTATGGTGTGCACAGGAGTATTATTCGTATATGCCCCCGTAGTTATGTTACATTGAATTTGTATTGCGCTTACTTTTAAAATATTCACTGGGAGTTGTGAATGACTTTTTCCTGGTGTTAAGATACCACCAATGAAAGCGAATAGTCCGAATAGTGAGCATATAGACCTTCCTTGATTGAAATTAATTGAATCGTGCGATTAGAACATTTCAACATTTATAGTTTCCATTTAGATGAATCGGTGGAAAATAAGTTCCTGTTAAAACTGAAGGCTTCCCAGGATTTTACATTGTTTACTGTGTACACCAACATTATAAATCGCATAATTTTTGTTTGCTAAAAAAGTAGGAGTGCGGGAGAAAAAGAACAATAATTTTTTTTTAGTTGAGTTAGGGATCAACATTTTCCATATCTAATTTACAGTAGTGAATCCAATAGATTTTATGTGATTTGATGGCTGTTTGAAAACAAAAGTCCTTTGGAGGTAGCCAAACTGGTGATTGTCCTTGCAGCGATTTTTTTCTCATAATTTGAGCACTTATTGGGCAACTCAATGGATTTTTGTAAACAAAACCTTTAGTGACTATGGTTTTTTGATGCTCTGACTGTTACTTCGAACAATATATAATGATTGGTATCATATAAATTTGGGTATTTTGATTCTTGGGCCAAGCCCTTTATGTAAGGATCGGCCAAAAAGCGTATCTATAAGGAATTTATTCCTCGCCCAAATAGTATTTGGAAGCCCTCAGGATGTTTACATACACGTATACAATCAATATCGCTTCTATTCAAATAATTTTTAAAACGTGATCGGTTGAAATGAGCTTTTGCACCATTTAGTGATAGGTAGGCTGGGTTTACACTGTGGTACACGCCGTACTATTTTTTCCAATATAAACTTTCGTTTTTCACTCAAAAATACTTCAGTTAGGTTAGGTCCATGAGAAAACTGTATAATATATGATGTAAAACCTTATAAACACAATCGTAGACCAGCTTCAAAAGTTTGTCTTTAAAGTTTGCTTCTTAACAAAGCGTGTGAAAAAATGTCTCATACATATGTGTCAATCATCCAATTTTCAAATATGAACAAAATAATAGTTCTGCGTGAAGTTAAGATGCTGTGGACTTCAAAACTTTATTTGATCGAGAAATTAATGCCTTATAGATACGCTTTTTTGGCCGATCCTTCACACGATCAAAATACACAAATTTCTGGGATACCGATCATTATATATTGTTCGACGTAACAGTTAGAGCATCAAAAAACCATTATCACTAAAGGTTTTGTCTACAAAATCCATTGAGTTACCAAATAAGTGCTCAATTTATGGCAACAAATAGCCGGAAGGACAATAGCCTGTTTTTGGATACCTTCAAAGGACTTTTGTTTGAATTTGTATATATATACATATATATATATATATATATATATATATAGCTGTGGTCAAACATATTCCGGATTGTTCCAGCGAACACATACCCCAGCTGCCCGACTTCAATTTCCCCTGGGATCTGGGTCAGCTATGGCGTAGCTAGTAAAGCCCCGGGTGGGGTCTTCCAGCAGGGATTCTGAGTATAGACGTCTGGGGAGATCGTCCACTATTAAAGCGTTGACCCTGAGGGTCCAGTTGCTGCTAACTCCGGGGGGCACTATTGTGAAAGTCGTGATGTGTGCCACATTATACATCCTTTGCTGCAGTCAAAAGCGTCCTTCATTATAAATCCTTCAACTCCCTTAGCCATGAGTCTTATTAGCGCCGTGGGCACAAGCACCAAATCCCACGCAAAGGCTGGCGCATTCATGGCTTCAACTTTAAGGAGCGCTTCGTCTAACTGAGAAGCCCCGTGCAAGAGAGTGTGGTGTCGACTGTCACACCTCCGACAGCCGACCACTCTGGTACAGTCGGGGGCTAAATGGCTCCTTGCCAGACAATTGCGGCAGTATCCTCGCTTCTCCACCGTCTCGTAACGCTGAAACGGGATCTATCTTCTGAACATGGGGCATGAGTAGAGGCTACGATCCTCTTGACCGCAGGATTACTGCCAATGGCTGGGTTTCTCGTTTACGAGGCGTATATTGGGCCTTGCTTCTGACCTGCTTTTTCTTTGTGGTTGGTTAGGGCTGCGGACGGGCTGATTTGGGCTACGGGCTGGTTGATCGGTGCGGCGGGCTGGATGATTAGGACTTCGGGGTGGACTGCTGGGGCTGCGCTCTTCTTGATATGGGAGGTAAGCTACCATGTCTGAAAGAAAAAGAATGCGAGTACTAAGTTCTTTTACGAGTCCGACTAGTCAGTCGGAGAATAGTGTAACAGTTTTCGTAATGGGTCTGCTTATATTGCCTCCAGTAAGTCTATTCTGTAACTTTTATCGATTAAGAAGTTGTTAAAAATTATTTTGTTTTTGTAACAACTACAAAACAAACAAAAGAAGTTGTTGTAAAATAAACAATGAGTAAAGGTGTTAAAAAGAATTAGGGGCAGAAGTCCGTACGTCCACTAATCGAGTATTCTGATCCGTGCCCTGATAATTCCGATTCTGGGAGCGAGTCTGTCATCAATGACAACTAGATCCCCCTCTTTAACGTTTTCTTTTTCGTACTTCCATTTTATTCCTTGATGGAGTTCGTGCAAATATTCGAACTTCTATCGGTTGCAAAAATATTGAGAAATTACTCTGAGTATTTTCCAACGGCTTACTAAATTGATAACTTTCTCTGAAACATCAGGCTCCGTTGGAGCAAGAATAGAAGTTCTTATGAGAAAATGACCCGGAGGCAAGGGTGAAAAATCATCAGGGTCGTCGCTAGCTGCACTTAAAGGCCGAGAATTGAGACAAGCTTCAACGCGGGCCAAAATTGTTGCAAATTCCTCAAACGTAAAATTCATTTTAGGTAAACTTTTCTTTAAGTGAAGCTTAAAAGACTTAACGCCGGCTTCCCCCAAGCCGCCCATGTGTGGCTCACCAGGTGGAATGAACTTCTAGTTAAGATTTTGGTAAAAATTGTCCAACAGTAGTCGTTTGTAAGCTCTTTTTTGAAATCAACTGCGCCAACAAAATTTGTTCCATTGTCCGAATAAAGCAAGAAGGGCATCCTTGTCTGCTAACGAATCTCGAAAAAGCAGCGAGAAATGCGTGAGTTGAAAGGTCGCACGTTGGTTCTAAATGTATTGCCTTTGTAGCAAAATAAATAAAAAGGCACACATAGCCTTTTGTAATAAAGCAAGCTCTTCCCGAATAACTTTTGATGTTAAAGGGTCCCGCGAAGTCGACACCTGTGTTCGTGAAAGGTCTAGATAAAAACGTACGTTCCTGTGTCCTTTTTTAAATGTGTTATGCATGTTTTATAATTCCGCTTTTTGATAAGTGATTTTAATCCAAATACCCAGAATTCGGACCTTATTATTCGGGTCATCAAATGATTTCCGCCATGCAAAGTATGTTTATGAACAAAGTCAAGCAATAACTGGCTAAAGACCGCTCCATGCGGCAAAATTATTGGGTGACGCTCACTGTATGTAAGGGCAGTAGATTGTAACGGGTTTAGGGTTTTTCAACTAATGCAAAACAATTGTGGAATCTGTCCAAAACTGAGTCGAGTAGTGGGATATTTGTAAGTTATTCATTGTGGATACTGTCAACCGCTCCGCATAGTTCACGTTGAGGAATAGAAAGCTTTTTTATAGGAGCTACTCGGGTCTTCGCGGCTAACAAGAATGTATGTGTGTTATGATCAGTATTTTCGATGGGTATGTAAACCGCTGCTCCATATGCGCTTTCCGAAGCGCCACACAAGCCATGAATTTCTACAGAGCCGTGAATTGTATCTATCTTGGAACCTTGAGATTTTCAATCTTTTGCCTATTTGTGACGAAGTTTTTTCTGTTCGTATGAGTCACTGGCTTCGGTGGGTCGTCCCAACCGATTTTATCCAGTCAGATTTGCTGCATAATAAGCTTCGCTACTACAACCACTGCCGCCAGCCATCCACAAGGGTCAAACAGTTTCCCTATTGTTAATAAAACTTCTCGTTTTGTATATCTAACATGTTTTTCCATTTGTTGTGGCGTAAAAGAGAAGAAACCTCCAGAAATATTCCATAGAATCCCCAGTGTTGTTGTGGAAGCATTCTCCGAGATATCCAACCAATTCAGTGGCATTAATTACATTGTGATAATTTGAGGCCCATTTCATGAGATTAAAACCAGCTGAGTCCAAAGCTGAGACTAATCCCTTTCTGGCCGTGATCGCTTGTTCTAATATATGACCGCCAGCCAATACATCATCAAAGTATAAGTTGTTTAATATTATATCTGCTGCTCTCGGTCTTTAATATCCTCTGCTAACATAATGAGTGTTCTCAATGGTAAAAATGGCGCACAATTTACCCCAAAAGTTACTAACAACTCGAAATTCTCTACAGGGTCTGTTGATGATTTTCTGAATAAAATACTTTGGTATTTTGTTTGTTTTGGGTCCAAAAGTATTTGCCGATACATCTTCGTGATGTCAGCGTTGAAGGCGTATTTAAAATCTCCTTTTTAAAATTTGTAACACCAAAACTTGTTGAAAAATGGGTCCATGAAACAATGTGTTGTTGAGACTAGTTTTATTTGATGATGGGCACGAAGCGTTGAATACAACTCTTAATTGTGTTGTGAGCCTATTTGGTTTTATCATTGTGTTGAAGCGACTTCAACAAAATAGTCATAATTCAATACATTGTCTCTTCTGTTAGTCTTAAATTTAAACTTAAGATCCACATTCAACAGATCTTTATCCTAAATCGCATTACGATAATATGGCAACCTTATCCCCAACTGAGCTTTCACTCATTTGAGCAAAGGCTGCCATTTCTTCTCTTATTCCAAACGTTTCTATGTTTATATTACCACAACATGCCTAATAAATAAAACGAAATTCACTTGTAAAACAGAAGTCAAAGAAAACAATTGAATAAAACCCGCTGCGTCACCACTTTACTGAAGAAACTGCCTTTTCATTTCCAACAAACAATCGCTGATACTTTTGAGGGAGTTGCCACCGCTACAACTGCTATTTCTACCCGCTACGAGTGGATTCATTCTACCCGTTCTAAAACATTAAGCTATCCGCTACGAAAGGGAACATCCGCTTATAAAGAGCAAAACCCATTTTTGTTCCACCCGCTTACAAATTAATTACGCAACAAAATCATTTTGATGTAAATCTCTTTAATAACAAGGTTATTGACACAAAAAAAGAGATTACTCATAACTAACAAATTTTGGAAACTCTTTACTTTCGTTTTCTGTTACACAAACCAATCTCTGTTGTAAAACATACAATCACAAGTTGGTTTACAATTCCCGCTCTATTTATGTCGATACGTACATCCACAATCTAGTCAAAAAAAACATAAGGGAGACAATCTACAACAACACTGCAACTTTTTTACTGGTAGCGCAAAGGTCTCATCTGCAAAACACACGTCAACCAATACTGGCTGGTAGTGTCTAATCGTTAGGATCCGATATACACACTGAACATACCCATCACTGGCCGTTGGCTGAGTATAATAAATCCCTTATTACCCGCCACACCTAAGCCCGCACTGTCAACATACAACCAAACACACCCACGTTAATTTCTTTACTGAGATAGGTTCACTCGTACGGTGAACGACATTGCATAAGAGAAAGAGCACACTCTTTCCCACAACATACAGCAAAAAACCTTTTTGAGAAAAAAGAGTCTGCAGAAGCGAGACCTTACCCACAACATAAAAAAGGTCCCCCACGGTAGCGAAAAACACACAAAAAGATCAACGATAATTATTTCTAAATATACGACGTTGAGAACACCTCTAAGAACAGAAAGGGAATAATTAATAGTAATAATAAAAAACACCTGCAGACAGGCAGAAAATTGGTGCATATTGATTGAAGTGATTAAAATATTATAAAAAATTAATTTAAAAAAGTCAAATATACTGAAAAAAATCAAAATAATTTGCTGAAACTATACAAAATCATTTGGAAATGGTATCAAAATCATTTGGAAATGGTATCAAAATACCAAAAGGAAAATGTATTATTGAAACACAAATATTAAAAAAATGCTGAGCTAAAAGCAAATAAAAATTTGTTGTACCTGTGCAACAATTAGCACAAAAGTGCCTTAATAAATACCTAGTCTTAATTGCAATTTTTTAAAGAACAGCAAATCGCAAATATTCACAAAACTGCAACAACAATAAATGTAAACAAAAAAAAAATTAATTAAGCAAAACAGCATGGAAAGAAGAGCACAAGGAATTTTAAATACTCACCGCAATACTAAAATGTAAACAAAACCGTTGACACAGGGATGTAAGAAGAGCAGCGAATGTGGAGGGCCTTTAAAATACGTGAATTAAAACATTTTTTATGGCCATCGTTTATTAAGGTATTTAACATATTTTTCTTTGTATATAGGTTAGGTTAGGTTAGGTTAAAGGACGCGCAGCTGTCGTGTTGGACAGCCACTCCACTCGGAGACCTTATGGTCCATTGTGTTCATCCTATAGTAAGGGTAGGAGAAAAGAAAAGAAATAATAGCATATCGAGTATAGAAATAGGAAAAAGGAATAATTAAATAAGTTAGAGGATAGTTGAGAATGATTAAGTAAGTGCTATGGATTGAGAGATTATTTGTAAGGAGAGAGAGAGAGCGAGTAAGGAGGTTAGCCGTATTAAGATGCTGTAGTTTGTTCGTTTTGAAGCCACTTCAGACCCTTGGCGAGAAGAAGCAGTGTTGTCGGCTCGGCTTGGCAGAATGTTGTCAGAGATGATAATGTATGTTCACCCATTGTTTGAACTCTCCTGGTACTGAGCATTGGACAACGGCATAATAAGTGCTCAATCGTCTCTGTTTCTTCTTCGTCTTCGCATAATCTGCAGTAGTCCGTGGGGTCATCTCTATCCCATTTGCAGGTCATTGATCTTATCCTGCAGTGTCCCGTGATAACTCCAATCATTAGTTTTAGATCGGGTTTTCTCATAGAGAGTAGGGAAGTGGTCTTCCTTTTGGAGAGGTTGGGCCAGATTGCCTTTGATACCTTGCAGCCAGGTTCGTTATTCCAGATCTGACCAGCCTTCTCCCTGTATGTTTGTTCTAGGAGCCGCATGAAGTGACACAGGGGTGGCCTGATTGAGTTATCGATTTCGATGTCGTTTGACTCAGATCCGCGACGTGCCAGTTCATCCGCCTTTTCATTTCCCTCGATGTCGCAATGCCCGGGACCCAGCACAAGGTAACGATTGATCGTAGGGCCTCCAAAGCTTTCCTGCAGTGCAAGACCGCAGCAGATTTGATTGAATGGGATCTAAGTGATTTTAGGGCCGCTTGGCTATCCACATAGATAGTCACCGGTCCGGCTATATCCCCTTCCATGTTTTTAATCAATTCTGCTGCTTTCGTGACCGCAAAGATTTCGGCTTGGAAGACGCTACAATTTTCGCTTAGCTTGTACGAGATCCGTAAGTTAAGGGTATCGCTGTAGACGCCCGCTCCTGTTCCCTTTTCCATCTTGGATCCGTCGGTATAAATCTCTATACCGGGTAGAGGTAGGGAGTTGTGGGTCCAGGCTTCTCTGTCAGGTATCCGAACTTCAATGTCGTCGAAGTGTAATTGTGGTGATATATAGTCACTGATTACCTCCAAACCCACCGATAGTCCAGATTGTCGCAAGATAGCAGCATGGCCGTAGTCGAAGTTACGCCATGAATTTAACTCCTTGAGTCGGAGAGCACTCTTTGCTGCCAACTCCTGTACCACGAGATTCATCGGATGAAGATCCAGTAATACATTGAGAGCAGCCTGTGGAGTGCTTTTCATGGCACCGGTAATTAGAAGAGATGCCGCTCTTTGAACGACATTAATCTTACGGAGAAGGGATGTCTTACTCAAAGCATTCCACCATACCAATGAACCATAAGTTAGAATGGGGCGAACTATGGCCGTAAAAATCCAGTGTATGACCTGTGGTTTCAAACCCCAACTCTTACCAATAGAGTTCTTGCAAGAATAAAGGGCTATAAGTCCTCTCTTGGCACGTTCCTCGACATTCCTTTTCCACGTTAGTTGGTGGTCCAGGATAATGCCAAGGTACTTGGCCTCTAGGGAGAGCTTTAGGGCCACTCCATCCAGCGTTGGTAGGGTGAATGGTTTGACTTTTCTCTTGTTCGTAAATAGAATTAGCTCTGTCTTAGATGGGTTCACCCCAAGTCCATTGTTGTGTGCCCATCTTGATAATTTGTCCAGAGCTCCTTGCATGAGTTCCGATAGCGTTTGTGGGAACTTCCCGGTGATCATTATGACCACGTCATCAGCATAAGCTACAGTCTTTATACGTAGTTGGTCAAATTCCTTAAGTATTTCGTTAATCACCAGGAGCCACAGCAGTGGTGATAATACACCTCCTTGTGGTGTGCCCCTGGTGACAGACTTCCGAATGGAGGTCTCACCGATATTTGAATTGATTATCCTGCCGCTAAGCATTCCATCGATCCAATTGATCAGTGTAGTGGAAACACCTAAGTTCAAGAGTGAATTGTGGATGGATTCGAGTTTGACGTTATTAAAGGCGCCTTCTAGAAACGCTGCTAACGTATAGTTTGAGCCCATCATATTCCTCTCGATTAAACCAACGACTTCATTAAGTGCAGTCTCCACCGATCTGCCTTTGATGTAGGCGTGTTGGGCAGGACTAATAACACTGTTTCCAAGTTTGGACCTTATTCCTAGGTCAAGCAATCTTTCTAACGTTTTCAATAGAAAGGAAGATAGGCTGATTGGTCTGTAGTCTTTGGGAAGCGTGTGACTTGACTTCCCCGCTTTGGGGATGTATGTCACCGTGACCTCCCTCCACAGAACCGGTGTGAACGATAGACGTAGACAGGCCCTATAAATATGATCCAGGTGTGGTATCAACACCTCCAATGCAATTTGTAGCATAGCAGGGAAGATACTATCTGGACCAGGTGATTTAAAGGGCTTAAAAGTGTTTATCGCCCAAGCTATCTTTGTGTGACTTATGATCTCCTCGATGACATTCACTTCCCCTGAGGCTTGGTTACACATTGGTGGATCGGCTGAGCGATCTGGTGCATCCATGCAGTTGGGAAAGTGGGTTTTGGCCAGGAGATCCAGAGTTTCTAGACCGGAGTTAGTCCATGTGCCATCATCCCGCTTGATACTGCCGATGGATTTAGGGTCCTTCGACAGTACTCTACGAAACCTGGCTACATCCTTTACTCCCTCTATAGACTCGCTAAAGCAGACCCAAGATCTGCGTTTAGCCTTCTTTATTTCGCTGTTGTACTTATTGAAAGATACCTTGTAGTTCTCCCAATCAGTGGACAACTTCGTTTTGTTGGCTTTATTGTAGAGCCTTCTGCTAATCTTCCTGAGATTAGCCAGATCTTTCGACCACCAGACCGGTTGACATCTTCTGCCTGGGTAAGTGAGTGGGCAGGCGGTCTCATAGCTGTCCACCAAAACCTCTGTCACGTGATTCACTGCACTATTAACCGCTGTGGCTGTTTGGGGGTATCGTGACACTCCCAGCTTGGAGCTTACTAGTTCATTGAATTTGTTCCAGTCGGTTTTCCGTGGATTTCTAAATGGTGGCTGTCGAATGCCATTAACAGAGACTTGGAAGAATATCTTCCGATGATCCGAAAAGGAGCATTCTTCCGATACCCTCCAGTCACTGATAATAGATTCGTCTTTATTTGTGAGGGTTATGTCTATAACCTCCCCCCTGATTCTATTTTGAAAAGTGTATTCATTTCCCCTGTTGCATATTCTGAGATTATATTTTAAGATAAAATCGAATACGGACTCACCTCTGGCATTTGTGTCTCTGCTGCCCCAGTGGAAATGGTGAGCATTGGCATCACATCCTAGGATGATGAGGCAAGTGCTACCCATCTCTTTGACAAGCTTCTCCACGTCATTACCCGGTGGGTCAGGGCTCTCGAATGGCATGTAAATGGACGAGAATATGGTGGCTCCATGGGAGCTGCATTCCATCCTTACAGCCGTAATATCACCTCCGCTGAAATTAGAGAGGAATATTAGTTTAAGACTCTTCTTAGCAACTACACAGGTTCTTACCTTGTCCCCGTTGGATGTGGCGAAGGTGGTGTAGTTGCTATCGTTTAACCCAGCAACCTTATTCTTGTATAAGTAAGGCTCCTGGATTAAGACGATGTCAACTTCAGACTTCTTGAGGGCTAGAAGAAGTTCAGCAGCAGCCGCTTTGCAGTGATGCAGATTAATCTGCATTATGCGAAGCGGCTGCTGCCTCCGTTCCTCCACTACTTTCGTCCTAGGCGGAATCTGATCCATCCTAGACCAAAATGTAGTTTGCCCTCACGAGTCCTTAAGTACTCTTGCCCCTGAGTGTCTATTGACACCCTGATGGCAACACCTCCATTTTCCGGATTGTGGCTGACCAGATTCCATGTGCTGGTCCGGAGATTAGGGTTTTGTCTGCCGAGTATGGTCAGTATGCGCGCGGGATCCACAGGTGGAGGTGGCACCCAAGCTGACAACACTCTTCTGAAAGGGACCTCGTTGACCCCAACGACTGCCAATTGACATCCCTCCCAGAGTTCGCCAAGACCCTCTATCGTGGAAGTGAGGAAATCCAGAGATTCCCTATTTTCACAACAGATGACCCTAACGCCTCTGTATGGAGCGGCACTGCCAAATTGGGTGTGTTTAGGAGGTTCCCCTTCTCCTGCGAACACGATGTCACGCAGACGAGTTTCGATAAGTAGCCATCGATCCTCTCTGATTATCCAATCAGGGTCAGATTTATCGATGACCGCTGCTCGCAACTCATCCGGCACCATCGGTCTGCTTGTTCTTTTTCCCCTGCTGTTGGTCTTGAGATGGGGACTGGAAAATTCCTTGTGGCCCAAGTTAGCTTGTGAGGCTGAACTGGCTGCGGCATCTTTCCTGTTCCCAGTCTTAGGGCAACCGGCTGGGGAGGTATGAATAATGGGTTGTTGACCTGAAGTGGGCCTCTTTGCACTGGGGAGTGGCTCCTCCATTGACCTGTCTCTCTTCAGCGCGATTTTTGGTGGAGATGGATTGGGCTTGGTAGGTGCTCCCCCAGGTGCGGAGACCGGTGTTCGGTCGGACTTCCCAGATTTTGAACTCTTACGATGCGTCCCCTTCGGCTTGGCTGCCTTCTTCTTTGAGGTTTGCCCTGTCTGTGTGACGGGACATCCCTTTGAAGAGAGCTTTGAGATCGAAGGAGGCGAATCATTTGATGGTTTACGGATCATGTCAACATCGCTCCCAGTTTGGCCCTTGGGGGCTGTGGGAGTCGATGTAGGCATTGACCTAACCTCTTCGTTTGCCGTAATAAGAGAAAGCTTGCTGATATCAGGTTTCCCTTGGGTAAGTGAGGGTGAGATCCTTCGATCTTTTTCACTACCTTGAGATTAATCCTGATCAGCTTGCATTCTCTCAGCGTTATAGATGAGGGTTCCCTGTCAATGAACTTCCTGAGGAAGTGCATTGCTCTGTGGTACGCCTTCCTCTTTTTGGCCCATTTACTAGCAGAGCTATCTGAGGTGGTGGGAGCTTTCCCGGCCGGTATTTTGGTCGGAGCTCCTTCCTCAACAGCAGCCAGTCCTTTTGAGCCAGCAACATCGGCTGCGGCCGATGGTTGGGTAGCTGGTGCATCGGTTGGTCCAGAGTTCATACAGGTGGCTGCTTCCACTGAGGTCGAGGCCGACTCATCGTTGACTACAGTCGCTGGAATGACTGTGGTGTTCATTTCGTCATCCGATGAGCCGTCCTCGGCCCCAGTAGAATAGCCACCCTGACTGAGACGCAGGGCCAACGTCTGCTCCAGTATCTCCAGGAGTTTCCGGCTTTGTTCAGCCAAACTGTCAGTGACAGCTCCCAGAGTGGGTACCTTCGGTCCGTCCCCTCCCGACACTACCGTCCCGTCAACCGTTGACTGGGTTGCCCCAGACTTGGTAATAGATTTTGAAGAATTGGGGGAAGTGAGGTCCACCATGGCATAGCCCTCCTGTACCATGGCAAGGACATGACAACTAAGCCATTACTGCGTTGAGGTGCCCAGGTATCAACGAGGCTCCGTTCTAATACAGTTGGTACCCTAACTGCAAACCTTAGAACACCGATGGGCACGGTTTCGCCTGACACCCCGGCGTTAGGGGGTCTCTAATAAGTAGGAGACCGCTACATGGATAACCTTTGGTCGGTCACAGTTCCCCAACTAAACACTTCCAGGGTGTTGAGTGTGGAAACTGTGACCTTAAGCCCCCGCATCGCGTCAAGATTGTTATCCCTGGCGAGGGTTCTTTGTATATAACAACGATCCATTCCCAAACTGTTTTCTGCCAACAAACCATCGTTTGAGCAATATTTTACATAGTCAATATTGAACGCAACAACAACTAATTAACACCTTTCAAAGCAAAAGAACTCAAGTCGCAACAAGATATCCATTGAGATTTGCGTGTATTATAAATAAGTCGGAGGTTTTAGAGCTTGAATATACCAACATCATAATCAATTTTACGGTACGCTTACCAAGGCAATATTTATTTAAAAAAATAAATACGAAATCAAACCAAACATTTTATTTATTTATTTGATTCGTTCCCAACTTTTTCAAATTGAACTTGTCAATTACCAGTATTCGTTTTGCCGTATACATATTCACATTTCGGACAAAATAGTTGCCTCTTGTGAGTTAACCCCTGTGTGAAATCATATACGTATATATAATTACGCTGCTCATGCCTTGAAAGGAGAAAGGCAGCAGAGTCGTCTAAAAATTTTTGATGTCCTTTCCCAACATTTATTTTGATACCAAAATTCTCTTATGGTTCATGAAACCCGCAGCATATCAACATGTATGAAAATCGTTTATTGATGTATGTAATTATTTTGGGAACTGATCCAACATAAAAGTGGGTTTTTTGTTATCATTTCGAATTATGTTTGCTTGCTGATTACCGGTTCTTTATACCACCAACCATTCAACAGCAAGAGTCCAAAATTACTGTCTGAAAATGGTCAC
This sequence comes from Musca autumnalis, assembly GCF_047663935.1. NCBI lineage: Eukaryota > Metazoa > Arthropoda > Insecta > Diptera > Muscidae > Musca > Musca autumnalis. Next base: position 148,913,727 of record NW_027411977.1, read on the forward strand.
TTACTGAATATATTGTTCACCTTACATGCCAACGCGAAATTATGTAAAACTATTCCAAACCGTTGCCAACCCTATGCTCACACATGTAATAAGTTCTTACGTTTAGCAATGATTCCAGCTTACAAATCCTGTCTGCCCCCTGGCCTTCGGTTAGATGACATACCGAGGCTGCGAGTTAAGTTGCGTTACCGCAAGAGGGCCCGGCATGTTGAAGTGACTTCAACAAAATAGTCATAATTCAATGCATTGTCCCTTCTGTTAGTCTTAAATTTAAACTTAAGATCCACATTCAACAGATCTTTATCCTAAATCGCATTACGATAATATGGCAACCTTATCTCCAACTGAGCTTTCACTCATTGGAGCAAAGGCTGCCATTTCTTCTCTTATTCCAAACGTTTCTATGTTTATATTACCACAACATGCCTGATAAATAAAACGAAATTCACTTGTAAAACAGAAGTCAAAGAAAACAATTGAATAAAACCCGCTGCGTCACCACTTTACTGAAGAAACTGCCTTTTCATTTCCAACAAACAATCGCTGATACTTTTGAGGGAGTTGCCACCGCTACAACTGCTAAAACCGCATACAGTCCACTCTAAGCCAACTCACTCTCAATTGCACACATTGCATGATGTGGTAAATAATAGTTGGGTGTGTCATTGATTTCCGCAGGCGTATCTTCCTCATACGCCTAAGTTTGAAATATTCTAAAACTGATTTATCATATTTCTCTTTTATTTCGGGTGTTCTCATATGTTTTCGTTTCATTCGATAGAATTGTTCCTAGAATTCCCCAATTCCTCGCATTTTTTAAATGGGAGAGTCACAATATGTCTTCTATCTTTGTTTCGTATTGTTGTGTCCACGAAATTCGTTTCGCAAAATTTGTCTTCTTTTGACCATAAAACTTTTTTAAGGGTCTCTTCCACCTGCCAAAAACGTGTAAGTATTTTCTCAATTGAAGTCGTATTCAGCAATGCAATTTGCTTTCGTTGAATAGAATTGCCAAGAATTGGTCCTTCAACAAGTCATCCAAATCTAGTTCTTTGTGTTAGAATTGACCCAAAAGTTTTCATCGGAATTCTAAGTGTGAATATCAAAGGTCCTATGTCCATGCCGATGAATAAATCAATAGTTTGATGTAAAACTTTGGGTCAGCCAGCTCCAATGCTGTTATATCTCGAAGTTGAGATTTATCTAAGTTTCGTTGTGGTAGATTTGATTGTACAGTCTTTAAAACGGGAGCCCAAACATCCAGTTTAAAGCTCGGTTCGAATTTGGATCTCAGTGTAAACAGGCAAGATTTCGTTAAAGTCTCCGAAACAAACTGATTTAATCCCGTGACATGACCTAAATTGCTCCTTGTTGGTAATTTCAGAAAATTTTTAAGCTTTTCCGAAATAAATGTGGATTGCGATCCAGAATCAATGACTGCTCTGGCAACATAAAGTTGTCCTCGGGTTTCTATTTGCATGAAGGGTCAATGTTGTAACTGTAGCTGGTTCTAGGTTTTGTGTGGACTGTATTTGTAGTGTATGAGCGGCGGCAATGTATTTGAAGATTAGGGTTCCGTTCCCTTATGTAACATAGTGTGATTTCTCATCGTGCATATTCGACATCCCAAACGACTCTTACAATCTTTTACACCATGGTTAGCTGACAAGCAGTTGTAGCATAAATAAGAGGTCTTCGCGATATGAATTCTATCGTTTGCACTTTTCTTCTGAATTTCCTTACAATTCCTTAAACGCCATACACATTTTTTGCCTGGCTAACCTTCACTGTGAGGATTTATTTGATATATAACCAATTGAATTGGCATTTGAAACCCAGTGGATTCTATTCAGTTGAGTTCTATTCTGTTGTTGATTCTGACTAGAATGGGGGTTCCTCCAGAATTATTTGTATTTTTTATAACATTTGCTTGAAATGTGTTCAAAAATCTAGGTTTGTTGTAAGTAGGTTGTTTCTGCTGATTGAATTTCGAAGTCTATGGTTTTATATTTCCAACATATTCCATCGTTATGAACTTGTTGGTTAAGAAAGTATCAAATTGTTCCCATTTCGGTAGCATTTAGCAGTTGTTGAGTGAATTCTCGAATTCCTCCAAGAAATTCGGTAATTGTGAAGCACAAATGTATAATAGATGGGGATCCCATCCTTTAAAATCGACTTGCAGTAATTCCAAAGTTTGTATGCAACTATTGACAGTTCTTTGAAATTTTTGTATTGAGTGACTTGAGTCGTCAGAAACTCTAGACAGATTAAAATGTGTTTTTAGTTCCTCATTTACTTGCAACTGTTTATTATCGTAACGGTCACTAACATTTTTCCATGCAAGCTCAAATCCATCATTGGTTAGTGGTACGTGACAAATAATTTCCTTTGCTTCCCCAGCGGTCTTCTGCTTCAAGTGGAATAACTTTTCCGCGTTACACTGTTTTGATCCTTTAATGTAAATCGCATTAAATAAATCTCTAAATGCGGGCCATTCCCAATATCCTCCTTTAAAGGTCTCTGTACCGCATGGTGATAAGCGAGATACACCAGTAAACTCTGTTAGTAGTCTCCAACATTAGTTTATCGCGAGCATTTTGTAATTGTATATTTATTGAGCTTAATGTCTTTTTATGCGGGTCCATCGCCTTCATGTATTTCTACCTGTAGCATGCAAAAGTTCGAATAGCATAATTTGATTTTGGAATATTTTTAGGATGGAAAATATGGCCTAACACGCATGGTTCTCCGGCCTTAGTGCTCGTCGGGTGGGGTGAGGTCTTGCCAAATTCCATCGACTAGGTTTGCAGCTGTCAGCTTTAAATTTATTAATGCGTGATTATTTACCAGAATGTTGACCAAAAGTATAGAGTATTAGAGAAGAAAAAAAGAGAAAGAACTATCTATAGTCCAAGAAGAAAATACCAGAGATTGTAGTTCATATCTTGATTTGTGCGTGCATAGGTGTATGTTGCACGAAGTACCCGCCCTGCCTGTTTACCATACTTACTCAAAACCAGAATAATTTATAATGTCCATGGCAAACCCTCAACTTACTATTCCACCATTCTATCAGACCCCTTTAAATCAAACTTTGGCTATATTTTCAATTCATAATGAAAAAATCATAATTTTATTGAACAAAAATTTCATTCTAAAAACTAAAAACTATTGCTTAAAAATCAGGTGTAATATAGCCAGGGATACAGAATAATTAACAAAATTCCCAGTATAAATGAATTCATTGAGTCCCTAATCTGAATACAAAAGCACCTGAGAAATAACCTGAACTCTTACAAAATATAAATAAGGCCTAAATTCAATGGTAAGATTAACTATTCTATAATCTAGTTGCGTAGGTGTAATATTAAATCTTAACTTGAAAAGAAAATTAATTTTCGATAAACAGTAATTAAATTATTAAAATAAAAAATTACCATGAATAGATATTCAGCAAGTTTTAATAGAAATTAAATGTAAAAAAAGATGAAACAATTTCGGTCGTGAAACATGTAAACGTTTTATATGTCATAATCAAATAAGTATGTTTGTGTGTATGACTATATTTTTTTTTCTCTACCGTCAATCAGCTGTGAGGGCTTTGACCTCCACTCACATACCAATCAACAGCAATATAGATTTCTTTTGACAAAATTTTATAGATTTAAGTCAACAATTTACTTTAAATAATGGATCAATCAAATATTTAAACAATGTTTAAATAATACACAGTTGGTATAGACATTTTAATGTAAAAATAGATTTAAAAATAACTATTAAATTGAATGCATAATTAACCATTCATTTTCAGCCAGAGCTTTCCAAACTGTGAAATCTCTTTTGGTTGCGCTAACAGAGGAACAAATGGTTTAACATAAGCACCTTTGTTAACATTGAACATAACATTAATATATCAAACCAACTAGTAAATATAAAATGGTGTTACAGGAAATGAAATTCGCACAAACACAAATAAAGGAATCCTTTTTATTGTTACGAATTGGAAAATTAGCAAATTTCAGCTTGTTTAGTTATAATTATTACTTTTAAATATTTTAAATTGTTAATAAAAAGAATTTGGTTTGATAAATTTATATTGAGAGGCATAACGGGTTTGCCGTTCGCTCTCATGAAACATACCAAACAGTTGTGTTTCTGGGAATTTATCAATTAATTGAGAAAGATTTGACTTACTTTGTTTTCTGGTGGAGCTCCCACGTAGAAAGGCCTTTCAGGGGGGTGTAGAGGGTTACTGCAACCTCAGCAAACTCCAGCAAACAAACTTGTTGAACACCAATAATTTAAATTTTCGCACTTCAACAATGTTTAACAATATTTAATATCGACACCTCCAAATAATAGTATGCTACGTCTAAAAAGTGAGTTTTGCAGGAGAAGCTCTCAAAGTGTGGAAATTTTTTTGAACTTCAGTACTATGCTAAGTCAATATTTGTTTATAACTTCTGTTCGGATTGACCGATCATTACCAAAATTTGACAGAATTTAAGTTAAAGGACGTTCGACACCTCCAAATAATAGTTTGCTAATTCTGAACAGTTAGTTTTGCAGGACAAGCTCTAAAAGTTTGGAAATTTCTTTGACCTTCAGTACTATGCTAAGTAAATATTTGTTTATAACTTCTGTTCGGATTGTCCGATTATTACCAAAATTTTACAGAATTTAAGTTAAAGGACGTTAAATATAAAAATGTAAAGAACTTGAAAACATGCTAAGTCGACTTAGCATACTATTGTTTGAAGGCGTCGATATGATCCTTGGTAATTTTCGTTAGTTTTTATATTAATAGGAATATTATTTTCTTTTCTTTTGCATTCAAAGTTTGATAAAAATATTGTTCTTCTCAACTAAAACGTTCACAGTTGTTTCAATACCGATCGTTTCACTAGGGCAAAGGTATTGGCAAAACAAGAATTTCTTTTCTCTCAATTTACTTAAATATTAGCAATGACAATTCTATGAATTTACTTCTTTAATCGGATTTTTTTAACACTGTCTTTGGCAAAAAAAAAAAAAACTACTGTAACACTCCTTCTTTAAAATTCCACTAGATTTCACTTGTCTAGATTCCCAATTTACGAGATTTTCAGAAAGAATGACAATTTCCAACGGCTTTTACGGCTGTTTCCACAGTTTTCGAACCGATCAAACACGTAAATCAGAAACCACTGAACATAACACTCTCACTAGGTTGTCAAATGATCACCACTGTTTGTAGGCATAAGGGGCTATGAAATCAGTATCGGGTACAAGGGAATCCTGAACAAAAAAAGAATGGAAAAACACACATACATTACTCCTCGTATAATTGGGGTCTCGTTACAAACAGAATCTTACCAAGTAAATCCAAGGAGAACAGTATAATTGCCAAAGGAGTGAAATATATCCAACAATAGGAAATTATGCAGCAAAAGCGGGAAAAGACAACCCAGAAACTGTAACCAACTAACGATAGCAATCAGACAAAAAAAACGCAAATAGTGCAAAACAGCAAAAACTTATTACCGTCACTAAAAATTTCGAAATGTACTTTTGTACAAAGCTCTGTAGTAACTTTAAAATAAAACCACTTTTTTTTGAGCAAAAGAAAAAAAATCAATTTTTTATGGGTCACAGTTTATATATATTGATTACTGCAAGGTTAGATGAAAATGAGCTGAAACCTTTTTAAATGCCCCTTTTGTAACCTCAGCCATCTCAGTAGCACCAATAGCTGACTAACCAATACAAAAGAATCCTTCCAGATTCAACATGGCTCCTTCAACACAAATGTGTTAATGCAACATTTAAAACCAGAGTGTCAATGTATTTGAATCGGCACAAAATAGCGAGAACAAAACCAGCGAATACTAAAAACTATTCACCACTTCATTAAGGGGAAATTATAGCAGTTATACCGAATCCAAATCAACTAACATTCACTTGAATTGTACTCCAAAGTAACCAAAGCATGGATCCATTGAAATAATGATCACATACATATACCGAATTAAGTGAACAAAAAAAAAAAAACGTTAAAATAAATTTAAATCCTAAGAAAAAAATTTTAAACTTGAAAAAAAGGAAAAAAAACAAGCCGACCCATTGGGGATTTGAACCTGGGTCGCCGGATCCGCAGCGAGACACTTTACCTCTACACTATCGCAAGCCTGGTTCTACGCGTTTTTAAATGTGTAATAGAGTCAATGTGCGTTGAATGTCAATCCCAGCTCAAAACACTAAGTCTAAAGAACCCAATCAGAATCAGAAAAGAGACATGTTACAGAATTCTATAAATAGAGCCGCATATGCGAACGGATGCAAACTGCATAACATAACGAGAAGAGTGATTTAACATTTTGTTAAATACATGAAGTAACCAGGGTGTCCAAACTCATATCATTAGTGTGCCAAAAACCAATAAGAAAAACAAAGAAAACACCAGGAGATCTACATGCGCCACTATATACATTAGCTTGTTTTTATCGATGACCTTTTCTCCTTCCTTTGCAAAATGCTCCCTGCACTCGACATAAGCCCCATTGACTAAACTCCAATTAGAATTTAATTCTAAACGTGTTGTCTCCCACGTTTCCACTGTGTCCTCTGGGTTGGTCGTTGAAGCTGTTCGCGAATTTATCGCTTAAAGTTTTGTCCACCTTACTTGTTGTGCGTGAAACTTTTCAAAAATTTTGTTGTTCTACAAAATCCGAAAGAAGGAGAAGGACTTACTTTGTTTAAGATTTGTACTTTCCTTACCTTTTTGATTCTCAAAAGTAAAAAATTGTTCTCTTTAAAGTAGCTGACAACGAACTAATGGGTCAATTTTTCCAAAACTCATAAAAACCTTGAAAATATTTGAAGGAAATCGAAAATATCTTTTTAGTTCTTGTCACCGCTAAACTGTTATACAGTTTCTCAATCCAAAGTCTGGAAAAATCTTAATTTTTTCGCAAAATACGTTTTTAAAAACGTTTGCGAATTTATTGGGAGCGGTAAATCAAACGAGAGAAGCTTGATCCAATTATAAACGAAGAAAAAATCAATCACGCGAAAAATAGTCGAATAAAAAACGAATAAAAGTCTAAATCCAAATAAAAAATATCAGCAAAATTGAAAAAAGAGTCAGGAAAGTTTAGAGTAATTTTTGAGCTGCTTGGTCCGTCCACCAAACGAGATTTAATCCAACGTAGAAAGTGTTTGCTGGGTTGCCGCAAAAGTCCAAACGACGAATATTAACGATTTGTAAAACCGAATATTCCAAAATTGCATAAAATCTCTAGTTGAGTATCCTTTACTGGGAGGATTTTATGGCTTTTCGATATATTTTTTCCCAAAAATAAGTTTTATTTAGAGTGGTGTCTGAATATTTGTTTAAATCGGCAAATTTTCTAAGTAAACGTTAAAAGTTTGTTGAACAAAGCAAAAACATTGCGGAAGACGACAGTATTTTGGATCAAAATGCAACGTGGAATACCAACAGGTCTCCAAATGATGAGAAAATACACAAAATTGGAGAAAAAACATAGTTTACCACAAAGTGGTTATTTAAAACAAATTTTTACCTGCAGAGTATTTCTGCAGTAAATCATAGACATTTTTTAGGCCACAGATAGCTGCTGAAATATTATGAAAGTTTATAAAAGCAAAAGCAATATAATAGGGGTTAGTATAAATCATTTAAATAATATGTTGTTTGGCAAAAATATTTTTTAGGTTTTGTATGGTTGGGTAATCAATGTGTCTGACCACCAGACGTAATGTACATTTTTTCGAAAATGTTTTCTAGATTAATATTGTTGCGCAAGTTTCGTTTCAGACGTAAAGTATTGTTAGATTCACTTTGGCAGTTTTGTCGTGATGTGTGTTTACTTTTTATTTTTCAAGTAAGACCCAGCTTAATCACAGATTTGTTGTTTTCAAATTTTAAAAACAACAAGTTTTTAAAGTGGTGTCGTTAAAATTGATTTACTTAGGGAAGGGCAGAGAATACTAGCTTCGTCCAATGCCACTTGGACTCAGAATCATCAAAATTATGTTGATAGTTTGTCGAAAATAACAAAAAACAAATCGTCCAACGTGCTGTGTGCCTTAAGTAAATCAATTTTAACTACCCCACTTTAAAAACTTGTTGTTTTTAAAATTTGAAAACAACAAATCTGTGATTAAGCTGGGTCTTACTTGAAAAATAAAAAGTAAACACACATCACGACAAAACTGCCAAAGTGAATCTAAAAATACTTTACATCTGAAACGAAACTTGCGCAACAATATTAATCTAGAAAACATTTTCGAAAAAATATACATTACGTCTGGTGGTCAGACGGTGGTGGTGGACGATTTGTTTGTTGTTATTTTCGACAAACTATCAACATAGTTATGATGATTCTCTGCATTGTGGAGACGCATAGCAGTGGGAGTAGTTAATTTGGTTTGCATATGCGGCTACGAGAGTTTTTGAATGTTTCTGTTGAATTCGCATTTAAACGAATTCGTCGGTCACATTTTTTCTTGAGCTCGAGTCGTCTTAAAATTGGGGAAGAGTTCTTTGCTTCAATGCAAAGAACTAAGAGAACTGATGAGTCCAAGTGGCGTTGGACGAAACTAGTATTCTCTGCCCTTCCCTAAAGTGAATCAATTTTAACTACCGCACTTTAAAAACTTGTTGTTTTTAAAATTTGAAAACAACAAATCTGTGATTAAGCTGGGTCTTATTTGAAAAATAAAAAGTAAAGTATTTTTGCCAAAAAAAACTCAAAAAAATATTTTTAGGTTAAATAAAGCATCTGTCGGACAAAAATATAAAAAAAAATTCACTAGATTTTTTTTTTGTTCGCCAAATTTCTCAAAAGGAAAAGATTCGAGGTTAAGATTGATTGCTTAAATGTTTGTCCACAAGACTTTAATATTTTCGTAGAATATTCTAGTTTAAGATTTATTGCACAAGCATTTCTGTCCTATGTATTGTTTTGAGATATGGCATTATGTATTTTCGACGGCGTTATGTTTTCCCACTGTATAAGTTTATGTATTCCGGAGTGAAGCCAAATTTCCAAAATTATTTGTGTGTAAAGAATGTTATGTATCTAAAAATATGGCGTCTATGTTAGATTTTAAGTAGGTTTTAAATAGGCAATTTTGTAGGAGTTTTAATTCACAATTGTTTAGGGTTTAAGTAGACAAATTTTATAGGCAATGTTAAGTTCACAATCTTTTAGATTTTAGGTATGCAAATCTAAGGTAAATTTTAGGACAATTCTAGGTTAATTTAGGACAATTTTAGGTATTGTTTAGGCAACTTTTCAATTTAGGTTTAAGGTAAGTTTTAGATAAAATGAATGGGCAAATTTTAGGTAATTTAAGGTAAGTATGTATGTGTTTAACTTATTTTTAGCTTGTAAGTTTTAACTAGTAAATTATAGCTTGTAAGTAGTTTTAATTAGGCAAATAAAGGTTTTAAGTTTTTCAAATTTTTTGTATTTTGTTCTTTAACTTATTTTGTACTTTGTGGTATTTTTGTGTTGTTTTAATAAGTACAAATTCAATGTATGGTTTTTTGGGTGTAAATTCACTTTTATTTAAATTTTAGCTTTTTTTATATGTTCAATGTCCTGTAATGATTTTAAACGTGTTATAAATGTTTACTGTTTTGCCATTGTCACTGGGGGGTTTACTTTCAAAATTACGCGTTGGCGGTTATACGCGATGCAATAATTTGCATCAGCTTAGTGGGCTAGTTTGCAAATCTGTTTTCTGCCTATATACTTCCAGTCAGTTGGAATTTACCTGTGACTGCGTATTAGTGTGGGTGAATTATTTACATTGTTCACACTTTTTTATTTTACATATGTTCTTATTTTTGACGCAGTCACTCCAACCGACAGTTGCTAGCAAAATTCAACGAACTTATAAACATACCTCTTTTCAGAATTTTTTCCACGACGCATGTGTTTGGAAAACGAGTACGTTTAATTTATTCTTTATAGAATCGACCTTTGATGGGGTTAAACTCGTAATCCTCTAGAATATATGTAACTGGATTTGTCATTTGAATGGATTTGATGCGTAATATTTCAGTACTTTAGTTGGTGTACAGCCTTTTTCAAATATATTTTTATACTTGCTTATCCGAACATAGTCTCCGACTAGATATTTGGATGGAGGAAATATTTTATACGATTGTAAACTGTATTCAACAACATCTGCTCATTATTTTTGTTTACTTCAATGGGTTGCAAATTTATAGTTCCATTCTTGGTTCTATTATATTCATCAACAAGCTTTTTATATATCAATCCAGTGATATGTACCATAATAAGAAAATTCTTTAAACATGTTCGATTTTAAGGTTCTACTAAATCGTTCCACAATAGAAGCCTTCATTACGCTGTATTGTTGTGTTAGTTTCTTAAATCTTTTCGGAGAATTCTTTTCCATCATTAGTTTGCAAGTCTTTGGGTATCCAACCGGCATTTAATTTTTTTGTAAAAGCAATGCAGACACCTTTAGCTTTTTTACTTCAAATTGCTTCAGTCCATGCATATTTGGAGAATGCAATAACGGTAAGCAAGTATTTGATTCCTTTATTTATGGTTGAGTAATTCCCCATTTCAACTAAGTCAGCTTGCCACAAATCATCGATTCCCTTAGTTATAACCCTTTGACGGGGAAAGTGTTTTCTCGCCTGAGAATGGGGTTCATTTACTATAATTCTTCTCTCCATATATTATTTATGAAGAACTTTATTAAGGATGATATTGTGGGGTACAGACATTAAAGATCCAACAGTTTTTTGTCTCTGTAAATTCTGATTTATTTTTTTTAAGTTATTTCATTCTTTCCGTAATTGTTGTACTTTATGTGATATATCATTTCTTAATATTTCTTGAGAGTATAAAATTTTCTTTTGTCGTCGTTATCTTCCGATGGCGGCGCCAATTTTTTAATGTTCTTATTTTGGATATCGAGATTATAATTTTTGTCAATATCAATTACAAAAATTGTCGAAGCATTCTTCCTAAAATTTTTAGAGTTGGAGAAATGGCCGAATTTATCGACGCTTATTTCATAATTGATAACATTTATTAAATGTTAATTGGCTTCTCTTAATTCTTCAATTATTAATGTTATTTCATTCTCTTGATTCGTATGACCGGCATTTTTGGATGCTATTAATTATTTCAAACGTTCAACTAATTCATTGGGATAGTTCCAATATAAATAGTTTGGTTTTTTGAGATTTATTTTCATAAGACCTTCTCCTGTGTGAGTTGATTGAAAATATTTTTTAATTATTTTTGTGTACTTAGAACCTCAGTTTCCTCTTATTTGTCCGCTAGGATCATAATTTTTTCTGTATGTCTTTTCCAGTATTTTCTTGTATATGTACCCAGCAAAATTTGACGGAAGGGGTTCTTTGCGATGACGTGATTTCATGTCATCTTTTGCATTGGTTCAAAGGATGTCGTGGAAGATCCGATCTTTTCATTAGGATTTGAACCAATGCAAAGGAAGTCGTGAAAGATCCGATCTTTTCATCAGCATTTGTACCCATTCCATCGATCCAATAGAGATGATGTTTGTATTTTTATTTACACACCTTTTTATTTTCATTTTGGTATGTACAAGTACTGCAAAAATCAACTAATTTTTACTATTTTTTCCGATAACATAAAGGAAAATTGTTATCGTAGTAAAAATAAGTAGATTCTTGCAGTTTCTGGAACAGACCAAAGTTGTTAGAACTGTGTTCGTGATGTTGTCTTACATTTCCTGCATATCAAACAACTAAAACTTCTAAACAATTGGTATTATATGAAGTCCCAACCATCGAGCTAAAAATAGAATCGGACTGCACACATTGCTTTTTTAAAAGTTCCCTTGTCTGTTCTAAATCTGACATAGAATGAAATCAATCAAATCTCGCTTCTTGGAATTTGAAAAAAAAGGTCCGAAACGAAAAGGAACAAAAATCTGAAAATAAAGAAGAAACTACTTTTGGAAAGAAACAATTAAAAATAAATTAATTAAGCATAAATGGCATTTTCCATAAAAAGTCTCTCCTCCCCGTTCGTTACATTTTGTTCTTAGAGATCCCTAAAGTAAGCCGGGTTGTAGATCCCTACATATTTCCGTCACTAAACAAAAGAGTATAAATTACCAAAATGTTGTTATAAAATAACAAAATTATATAATAAAAGTAATTTACGAAATAAAAATACTTAAAGGAGTGCATTTGGAGTCCATGTCGAAATCTGAACTGGTGATGGGAAGATAATTGAAAAAACCTTTTGTAAGATGAAAGAATATCAGTTGCGGAGAACGGAGGAAGTAATCTTTTGCGTTGCAGCGGTGGTGATTACATTGCAATTTTGGATGTAAACTTTTGAAAAACTAAACTGATAAATTAATTGTAGTTATTTCATGAATTCGTTTGAATTAATAAAGAGTTTTTTTTTCATGAAATCCATATTTCAATACAGCATTTCCATTTTCCAAACAACACATGAAAATTTCATGCCAAGGGGTTGGTGAAAATTACATGTCAAAGCATGGGTGAAAATGACGTGTCAAAGCATTTGTGAAAATGACATGTCAAATCATTGGTGGAAATGACATGCCAAAGCATTGGTGGAAATGACATGTCAACGCATTGGTTAAAATGACATGCTTAGGATCCAGAAAAGAACGTCATCTTTTGGGGTCCACGCTCATATAAAATTCATCGATGAAGATGCTAAAAAGATGACATGCTAGATCACTTGCACCCATGATTGAATGTCATCTTTGGCATCGAACATTTTGCTGGGTATGTATATCTAAATCGAATTTATCATATCCTAGAGATAGAGCCCATGTTTGATTTCCATTCTTCACTTTATCATCAACAAAATAGAGCTTAGTATTACCGAATTCCCAATCACCATTTTCATCTCTTTGAAGACCATATATTAAATCAAATGTATTATTTTTAAATAATATGGATAGATTTTCAGCCCCAGTCAATTTTTTTTTTAGTTTTCTCCATCTTCCTCAGAATAAAGCGTTTCGTCATTAGAATCATCTTCATATTCCGTTTTTATACGATAATCCCTCTCAAGTTTAAATCGTTCTCAGTTTTAAATTCTTTTTTGATTGCGTTTATAAAATTTTTAGTTTTTTACTTCATGTGATATATCATTTCTTAATATTTCTTGAGAGTATACAATTTTCTTTTGTAAGTAAGCTTTGTTGACTTCGTCGTTATCTTCCGATGGCGGCGCCAATTTTTTAATTTTCTTATTTTGGATATCGAGATTATAATTTTTGTCAATATCAATTACAAAAATTGTCGAAGCATTCTTCCTAAAATTATTAGAGTTGGAGAAATGGCCGAATTAATCGACGCTTATTTCATAATTGATAACATTTATTAAATGTTAATTGGCTTCTCTTAATTCTTCAATTATTGATGTTATTTCATTCTCTTTATTCGTAAGACCGGCATTTTTGGATGCTATGAATAATTTCAAACGTTCAACTAATTCATTGGGATAGTTCCAATGTAAATAGTTTGGTTTTTTGAGATTTATTTTCATAAGACCTTCTCCTGTGTGAGTTGATTGAAATAATTTTTTAATTATTTTTGTGTACTTAGAACCTCAGTTTCCTCTCATTTGTCCGCTAGGATCATAATTTTTTCTGTTTACACATGTATTTTCCAGTATTTTCTTGTATATATCTAAATCGAATTTATCATATCCTTGAGATAGAGCCCATGTTTGATTTCCATTCTTCACTTTATCATCAACAAAATAGAGCTTAGTATTACCGAATTCCCAATCACCATTTTCATCTCTTTGAGGACCATATATTAAATCAAATGTATTATTTTTAAATAATATGGATAGATTTTCAACCCCAGTCATATTTTTTGAGTTTTCTCCATCTTCCTCAGAATAAAACGTTTCGTCATTAGAATCATCTTCATATTCCGTTTTTATACGATAATCCTTCTCATGTTTAAATCGTTCTCAGTTTTAAATTCTTCTTTGATTGCGTTTATAAAATTCCAGTATTTTCTTGAATATATCTAAATCGAATTTATCATATCCTAGAGATAGAGCCCATGTTTGATTTCCATTCTTCACTTTATCATCAACAAAATAGAGCTTAGTATTACCGAATTCCCAATCACCATTTTCATCTCTTTGAGGACCATATATTATATCAAATGTATTATTTTTAAATAATATGGATAGATTCTCAACCCCAGTCATATTTTTTGAGTTTTCTCTATCTTCCTCAGAATAAAACGTTTCGTCATTGAATCCTCTTCATATTCCGTTTTTATACGATAATCCTTCTCATGTTCAAATCGTTCTCAGTTTTAAATTCTTTTTTGATTGCGTTTATAAAATTTTTAGTTTCATTTAAGTGAGATGAGATATAGGTTTAAATGTGTGTTGTAATCGTCTCCCCAATTCCTCTTCTCCTGCCTTAATTGATTGGAATCTTCTTTTAGAATACTCCTTGATTTAATAAGTTCTTTTAATGTATTCTCAGCCATTTAAACTGGCCAGCTGAAGGGGTTTGAATAATGTGATTTGAATTGTTAAACACAGCAGATATTGCGATACAGGTCCGCTGAAGCGGTTGGAATAAAGCGGTTTTCAATGAACAGGTCGGTTTTAAGCGGTTTAACCAGATCAGTTTATATTAAACCGGTCGGTTTAACTAGAGCAGTTTGTGTTAAACCGATCGGTTTAAACAGATCAATTTATTCTAAACCGATCAGTTTAAAAAGGGTATGGTGTGTGTGTATGTTGAAAGATGTGTTTTAGTAAAAGTATGTATGTTTACTAGATATGGATGAAGACGTCAATTCCTTTTCTGTAGCGACCATTCCATATTTTTCTTTCCAGCATTCTCGACATATATCAGTAAATTTATTAAAAGAAATGTCACCACATTAAAAATATCTTTCAAATTAACGGAAACTTGTTTAAAAGCTATAATGAATGTATATATTCCTATTCCAACGTCATCAAATATCATTAGAAGATATTCCTCAGCATCGTTTGTTTATACGACTTCAATATTTTCAGAAAATGTATGAAAACCCTTTCCTTTGATATGTGTAATGAGTTCTTCTAAATATTTATATTTCGGCTGGTGGAGTGACTTAGAATATAAATATATATTTTTAAATTTCAATCCATTAGTACTCTCAATTAAAATAATCATTATGCTTGTTTTACCGCAATTTGATGGACCTCTAATAAAATTAGGTAATAATGGTTTATCGCTATTATGTTTATCAATATCAAAGTTTCTCACTTTGATATTTGTATCTTGTTTCACCAAACGCATTTTGGAGACTGTCTATTATATTACTTATTTCCTAAATTTTATATAAATTGAATTTTTAATTTGTCTATTCAGCTCGTTTCTGAATAAATAAAATGGTTGTTTATTATAGAAGTAAACTTAATAGCAAACTAATCATTGAAGGAAGAGGATTACTGAATAAATTCATAGACTCTCTTCCATTTGAGCTTCATTCACCCGGATATCAATTTTGCGGTCCTGGCACAAAATTGGAAAAGAGATTAAAGAGAGGCGATAAATTGATAAATAATTTAGATTCCGCTTGCAGGCTCCATGACATTGAATATTCCAAAACAACGGATTTTAACATACGGAATAAAGCTGAACGGGAACTAGCTGAGAGAGCTTGGCAGCAAGTTAAAGCAAAAGATAGCGCCTAGGGTGAGAAAATTAATGCCTATTTGGTTACCAACACTATGAAGGTTAAATCCAAATTGGGAATGGGAATCTCTTAGTCTGCTGATTGTAGAAAAGTTTGTTTCAATCAGCTGTGAAAAACGCAACTTCTATCTTAAAAAATAAATATTTGAATACACCTCCCTGCCGCTCTGATACTATGAGAGAGAAGGGATTTTTTTGTTTCTTTTATTTTTGTTTATTGAATTTATTTATACATTTTTAATAGGGTTATTATCATCTAAATTTTGTATAAGTAATATAAATTCTAATACTAATTCCTTCAAACTATCTTGTAAATCTTCACATATTCTATCATTAATGTTTATATTATTGCTAACCTCAGGAATATACCAGGCATCACCTTCATCTAGATCTTCTAATCTTTGACCATTTTCCATGGGGATTTCGCTATTAAAATCGTCATCAATTATCGATCCCTGAGAGTTAAGTGCAGCAAATGACAAAATGCTGAATGAAAGGGATGATGATTGAGTTAGGAGGGGGAAGTAGAAATCCACAATATGTTTATAAACATCCACAATTGGTTCTTCTTCTCGACATATTTCTCCTGAAAGTGGTAGGTAATCTTCATCTGAAGATTCCTCTAATATATTGGGGGTAGACGCTCTGTTATCTTCCTCCGTCGTTTCATTTATTAATCTATCATTTGATGAATCCTCAATCAGCAATTGGTGTAGGTTCTGTTGCAACATCCTCCGTCCTTTTACAGCGTTTCCTCTCAACTTCTTTTTATTGGGGATAAAAGAAAATGTCGTCATCCTCGCAGTCGCTGAAATTCGCTATATTTACGAAACACCATGGTTTTTCTTTAAAATTAGTTCGTAAACTGAATGGCATTCAACAGGATTGCTTGGTTTTAAATTAACCCACATTTGTATGTTTTTCTATTTACTCTAAGATAAAGATTTAAAAATCGCCCATATAAGCTCGCAATAACAGCATGTTCACAAACAAAGGTTACTTGAAATTACTATAATAGCTCTGTTAAAGAACTAAAAAGTTTTTAAAATTTTTACCACTTATACACATTTTGCGTTCCCGTACACAAAATTTATTTGAAAATCGTTTACGTCTTTTACAACTTTTACGACTTTTTACACTTTATAAAGTACGGGAACAGGCCAAATGTGTAAACATAACACAAATTGTTTGCTAATAGCCCGTTTCCACGGTACGTCGTTCGTTCTCTATTCGTTGTTCGACCCATAACTACGAATAAATTACTTATTTCCCCACACAAAATTTTGTGAACGAACGACGATTTTTCTACGTTGTTCGAGTAGAAATACTCTCTGAACGACGATAAAATATGTTCCATCCCTAACAAATGAGAGAATTTATCGAAAAAAATAATTATGACATGTCTAAATTTAAAATTAAAAAATTTGTTGAAATCACAAAAATTTTTAGAAAAAAGGAAAAAGATGAATGAAGATTAATGAACTAAACATTTTATACAGATGCAGAAGGAAGATGGTTGTGTTTCCTTCTTAATTCCACACACATGTCTTATCCATTAGTTCAAAACCGCGTAAAAAATCAGAATCAAAATGGAAACAAATAACTGAAAGTCTGTATATACAAGCAATGTTTTGACGTGTCTCTCTCTCTTTAATTTTGAAAATAGAAACATATAAAAATATATTGAAAATACCAAAATTTTCAGAATTAATGGAAAATATGAATGAAATGTGTGTAGTTAAATAAAGACGATACATTTGAAGGAAAGTCTATTGCTTTTGATGGACCTCTAATAAAATTAGGTAATAATGGTTTATCGCTATTATGTTTATCAATATCAAAGTTTCTCACTTTGATATTTGTATCTTGTTTCACCAAACGCATTTTGGAGACTGTCTATTATATTACTTATTTCCTAAATTTTATATAAATTGAATTTTTAATTTGTCTATTCAGCTCGTTTCTGAATAAATAAAATGGTTGTTTATTATAGAAGTAAACTTAATAGCAAACTAATCATTGAAGGAAGAGGATTACTGAATAAATTCATAGACTCTCTTCCATTTGAGCTTCATTCACCCGGATATCAATTTTGCGGTCCTGGCACAAAATTGGAAAAGAGATTAAAGAGAGGCGATAAATTGATAAATAATTTAGATTCCGCTTGCAGGCTCCATGACATTGAATATTCCAAAACAACGGATTTTAACATACGGAATAAAGCTGAACGGGAACTAGCTGAGAGAGCTTGGCAGCAAGTTAAAGCAAAAGATAGCGCCTAGGGTGAGAAAATTAATGCCTATTTGGTTACCAACACTATGAAGGTTAAATCCAAATTGGGAATGGGAATCTCTTAGTCTGCTGATTGTAGAAAAGTTTGTTTCAATCAGCTGTGAAAAACGCAACTTCTATCTTAAAAAATAAATATTTGAATACACCTCCCTGCCGCTCTGATACTATGAGAGAGAAGGGATTTTTTTGTTTCTTTTATTTTTGTTTATTGAATTTATTTATACATTTTTAATAGGGTTATTATCATCTAAATTTTGTATAAGTAATATAAATTCTAATACTAATTCCTTCAAACTATCTTGTAAATCTTCACATATTCTATCATTAATGTTTATATTATTGCTAACCTCAGGAATATACCAGGCATCACCTTCATCTAGATCTTCTAATCTTTGACCATTTTCCATGGGGATTTCGCTATTAAAATCGTCATCAATTATCGATCCCTGAGAGTTAAGTGCAGCAAATGACAAAATGCTGAATGAAAGGGATGATGATTGAGTTAGGAGGGGGAAGTAGAAATCCACAATATGTTTATAAACATCCACAATTGGTTCTTCTTCTCGACATATTTCTCCTGAAAGTGGTAGGTAATCTTCATCTGAAGATTCCTCTAATATATTGGGGGTAGACGCTCTGTTATCTTCCTCCGTCGTTTCATTTATTAATCTATCATTTGATGAATCCTCAATCAGCAATTGGTGTAGGTTCTGTTGCAACATCCTCCGTCCTTTTACAGCGTTTCCTCTCAACTTCTTTTTATTGGGGATAAAAGAAAATGTCGTCATCCTCGCAGTCGCTGAAATTCGCTATATTTACGAAACACCATGGTTTTTCTTTAAAATTAGTTCGTAAACTGAATGGCATTCAACAGGATTGCTTGGTTTTAAATTAACCCACATTTGTATGTTTTTCTATTTACTCTAAGATAAAGATTTAAAAATCGCCCATATAAGCTCGCAATAACAGCATGTTCACAAACAAAGGTTACTTGAAATTACTATAATAGCTCTGTTAAAGAACTAAAAAGTTTTTAAAATTTTTACCACTTATACACATTTTGCGTTCCCGTACACAAAATTTATTTGAAAATCGTTTACGTCTTTTACAACTTTTACGACTTTTTACACTTTATAAAGTACGGGAACAGGCCAAATGTGTAAACATAACACAAATTGTTTGCTAATAGCCCGTTTCCACGGTACGTCGTTCGTTCTCTATTCGTTGTTCGACCCATAACTACGAATAAATTACTTATTTCCCCACACAAAATTTTGTGAACGAACGACGATTTTTCTACGTTGTTCGAGTAGAAATACTCTCTGAACGACGATAAAATATGTTCCATCCCTAACAAATGAGAGAATTTATCGAAAAAAATAATTATGACATGTCTAAATTTAAAATTAAAAAATTTGTTGAAATCACAAAAATTTTTAGAAAAAAGGAAAAAGATGAATGAAGATTAATGAACTAAACATTTTATACAGATGCAGAAGGAAGATGGTTGTGTTTCCTTCTTAATTCCACACACATGTCTTATCCATTAGTTCAAAACCGCGTAAAAAATCAGAATCAAAATGGAAACAAATAACTGAAAGTCTGTATATACAAGCAATGTTTTGACGTGTCTCTCTCTCTTTAATTTTGAAAATAGAAACATATAAAAATATATTGAAAATACCAAAATTTTCAGAATTAATGGAAAATATGAATGAAATGTGTGTAGTTAAATAAAGACGATACATTTGAAGGAAAGTCTATTGCTTTTCCTATTCATTTAATGCAAATTTTATGTGTTTTCGGTTCAAATTTTCGTGAAAACAAGGAAACAAAAATGAAGGAAATTTTGTTTATGTTTCTGTTAATTACGAATGGTGTCGTGGAAACGGGTTAATTCGTGTACGTCGTTCGACAGGCGAACAACGTAATTGAAACGCTCGTGTGAACATGACATAAGGTCACTTCAACTTACTCCAGGTTTTAACACTATTATTACCCAGCAAAATTTGACGGAAGGGGTTCCTTGCGATGACGTGATTTCATGTCATCTTTTGCATTGGTTCAAAGAAAGTCGTGAAAGATCCGATCTTTTCATTAGGATTTGAACCAATGCAAAGGAAGTCGTGAAAGATCCGATCTTTTCATCAGCATTTGTACCCATTCCATCGATCCAATAGAGATGATGTTTGTGTTTTTATTTACACACCTGTTTATTTTCATTTTGGTATGTTCCAGTACTGCAAAAATCTACTAATTTTTACTATTTTTTTCCGATAACATAAAAGAAAAATTGTTATCGTAGTACAAATAAGTAGATTCTTGCAGTTTCTGGAACAGACCAAAGTTGTTAGAAATGTCGTCGTGATGTTGTCTTACATTTCCTGCATATCAAACAACTAAAACTTCTAAACAATTGGTATTATATGAAGTCCCAACCATCGAGCTAAAAATAGAATCGGACTGCACACATTGCTATTTTAAAAGTTCCCTTGTCTGTTCTAAATCTGACATAGAATGAAATCAATCAAATCTCGCTTCTTGGAATTTGAAAAAAAAGTCCGAAACGAGAAGGAACAAGAATCTGAAAATAAAGAAGAAACTACTTTTGGAAAGAAACAATTAAAAATAAATTAATTAAGCATAAATGGTATTTTCCATAAAAAGTCTCTCCTCCCCGTTCGTTACATTTTGTTCTTAGAGATCCCTAAAGCAAGCCGGGTTGTAGATCCCTACATATTTCCGTCACTAAACAAAAGAGTATAAATTACCAAAATGTTGCTATAAAATAACAAAATTATAAAATAAAAGTAATTTACGAAATAAAAATACTTAAAGGAGTGCATTTGGAGTCCATGTTGAAATCTGAACTGGTGATGGGAAGATAATTGAAAAAACCTTTTGTAAGATGAAAGAATATCAGTTGCGGAGAACGGAGGAAGTAATCTTTTGCGTTGCAGCGGTGGTGATTACATTGCAATTTTGGATGTAAACTTTTGAAAAACTAAACTGATAAATTAATTGTAGCTATTTCATGAATTCGTTTGAATTAATAAAGAGTTTTGTTTTTCATGAAAACCATATTTCAATACAGCATTTCCATTTCCAAACAAGACATGAAAATTTCATGCCAAGGGGTTGGTGAAAATGACATGTCAAAGCATGGGTGAAAATGACGTGTCAAAGCATTGGTGAAAATGACATGTCAAATCATTGGTGGAAATGACATGCCAAAGCATTGGTGGAAATGACATGCCAAAGCATTGGTGGAAATGACATGTCAACGCATTGGTTAAAATGACATGCTTAGGATCCAGAAAAGAACGTCATCTTTTGGGGTCCACGCTCATATAAAATTCATCGATGAAGATGCTAAAAAGATGACATGCTAGATCACTTGCACCCATGATTGAATGTCATCTTTGGCATCGAACATTTTGCTGGGTATGTAAACACACTAAACCTGTTCATAAGCAAAGGACACCTATATTTACTCAATTTACATTTGTAAATGCATCGATTGAGTTTCACACCTATATTATCTATTTGTTTTTATTTTTACCCTAAGATTGACAACCATAGTATAAATGTTCACAAACAAAGGTCACTTGAATTTAAAAATCCTCTACGTACACATTAAATATGATCATACAAAAAAGGCTACCTGGATTTTCTCAATCTTCATTTGTAAATGCATCGGTTTTACCCTAAGATTGACAACCATAATATACAGTGATGCTCAAAACATTTGCAACTGGAATGACTAGTTCATATTTGATATAATTCTGAGGTAGTTTGTGGATTTGAAATGCCAATATTTTTGTAGATTGATTGTTTATTGAATCCTTTTTAAAGATTTAAAAATTAATTTGCAAAATTTTCACTTATTTTACAAAATATATACAAAACAAAGCTCGAACTCACTTTTGGTTCTGCTCAAAACATTTGCAACTGAGAAAATTTGACTCAAAATCTGAAGAAATAATTATTGTTTTGATAATATATTGTGAATTAAACATTTTATTTAATATCTAGAGACATCGTTAAGGAAACTAGTTAACTAAATAAATTAATATATCCTTTGGAATCCTGTGCTCTAATGATAATTGTTAAATACCAAGGTTTTATTCGATATTTAATTGTCTAGAGTCCAGATTGCAGTCCCGGAACCTCCTATATGAATTTAGATTACTATACCTGATTGAGTTCGATAAGAACTTAAGCATATTTTAAAAAATTACTAATTTTACGTGGTTATATATACGTTTAGATGCGGTATTATGCCAAAACATTCTGTTATACGACAGTTCTGGCGTGTACATGGTGAGATTTTGACATGCTACCTGTCAGATTAGTTCTTGCATCTGATAAATATCTCGACCTCATGTATCCTGTAACATTTCTGTCCATAAAAATACCTCCTGGGCAATATAAAACACCTTCTACATTTTAGGTCGTTCTGGTGATCAATCAAATTTTTTCAAGTAATATAACTTAAATATTGATTTATATTGAGGAGAAGTACTAGGTTTCACTATTCCAAAAACATGACCACACATTTTTTGCATAATTTCTATGAAAAATTCCACTTTTCCTGGAAATTACTGTTTTCCCAAAATTTGCCTATTTTGGTATACCGGTGTCCTTGGTATGTATCGGAGTTGTTTGCATAGATTTATCGGTGTCAAGTCTTTTTTTAACATCTGTTGATGACCTCTAAGAGATCTGCTTAATAATTCGTATAAACATTTGATCATCCCCAGCAGTAGATGTTGTTGTCCTTGCATCTCCTTACCATCTTATGGCGATTTTAGTTCTTTTTACGCGGTATCCTGCTCTTTTTTACATATTGTGATGTTCCTACGTTTTTTTGGACATCGTTGAATCCACAATTTTCAAAAATTACTATTTTATCAAAGCGTTGATAAAAATTTCTGGTCATAATTTAAGTTTTTCTTAAAAAATTAGACATGTCTTGTTTTCAGCATACTTGTCTATCAAAAGTAAACACGTGTGGGATAAAATGTACTCCTCATGAAAGCTTTTTGTCCCCTTCTTATGAATAAACACAATTTAATGCCAATCAACACAAAAAACTCGTCAAAAATGAACTAATAGATATTCGTACCACGGAGTTGCAAATGTTTTGAGCAGGCTAAAACATGTGTTCCTCCGATATTTCACACATTTTTCAAACATAAGTATTCATAACTGAATAATCCTTTTTAAATCTTGAAAATATGGTCAACAAAAAATCAAATAACAAAAACAAACATATTTCAAAACTCAAAATGTCCTTAAAAATAGACTGTATGTGATATATGCATCTCAGTTGCAAATGTTTTGAGCAGCACTGTATACAATTTAAAAATCGTCTACGTACACAATAAATATGATCATACAAAAAAACTACTTGGATTTTACTCCTATAATTGCGGCGCACGAATCTAATTTTTTCTTACATATATAATACTCCTTCGATTTATGGTTGAGTTGGAAATATAAAGGGACGCAACTAAATAATAAATAATAATAATCCCCCACTCCTTTTATCGTTGAATTGGAAATTTTCACACCTATGCCTAAGTAATAAATATTGAGGTGGAACTTTTACACCTATGTCTAAGTAAACAATATCCATCGCTTATCAGACCCCTTTAAGTTTTTCTTTAAGTTCGTTCATACTCCTTACTACTACTTACTAAAATTGGTCTTTGGTTTATTTGTTTTACCTTCTGATAACAGAAAGCCTTTAATTAAAATACCTAAAAAAATGTGTCTCGCTGTTGATGTGTGAGGTTGAGATACGGCTGATTTTTTTATTGTATTGTATTTCATTTCCTTTTTTTTTTTGAAATCGAAATAAAGTGTTTTATTTATTTCATATTTATACTTATAACTAAATTACAAGTATAAAGGGGAGGCGAAGCCATGACTGCAGACATCTTAGGCTTGCACAGATAACTACTACTTACTTACTTAGCTGGCCCATTACAGAACATTTGTTCCATAGGCCGAACTAAGAAAAGATCTCCATTTCTCTCTATATGTTGCTTCGCACTCTGGAATACCGCGCCTTTTCATCTCATCATCCACTTGTTTGCGCCATATATTCCTTGGCCTGCCAATTCTGCGTGCACCGCCAAGCGATCCGTATTTATACGCCTTTTAAGCGGGTTCATCATCGCTCATTCTTATGATATGCGCTAGCCAACGCAATCGCTGCATCTTGATACGTTTAACAATATTGATGTCGTTGTATAGCAGATACAGCTCGTGATTCAGGCGACGTCGATATTCACCGTCAGCGGTAACTACTAATTATAATAATATAACATCATTATAATAATATAATTTAAATGTTTATCAAAAAATATTTATATTTTTAAATGAAATAATAAAGGTCAAAATTTTTCTTTTATAAATATAAATGTTCAATATTTTGATTTATTAAATATTTGAATGTAACTTGTTTGGTTGCGAAAATAGGTTGATATTTTGGTATGAAACAGATATTCGCGCGAATCCAGAGAAATGGCTGAAATTTGGTATTTGGTCTTCATTTGGGGTACTAAACGTTCCATATGAAATTTGTTGGTACCGGTCCACGCTTTTATAAAGCCCCCAAATTGAATTTTTAATTTGTCTATTCAGCTCGTTTCTGAATAAATAAAATGGTTGTTTATTATAGAAGTAAACTTAATAGCAAACTAATCATTGAAGGAAGAGGATTACTGAATAAATTCATAGACTCTCTTCCATTTGAGCTTCATTCACCCGGATATCAATTTTGCGGTCCTGGCACAAAATTGGAAAAGAGATTAAAGAGAGGCGATAAATTGATAAATAATTTAGATTCCGCTTGCAGGCTCCATGACATTGAATATTCCAAAACAACGGATTTTAACATACGGAATAAAGCTGAACGGGAACTAGCTGAGAGAGCTTGGCAGCAAGTTAAAGCAAAAGATAGCGCCTAGGGTGAGAAAATTAATGCCTATTTGGTTACCAACACTATGAAGGTTAAATCCAAATTGGGAATGGGAATCTCTTAGTCTGCTGATTGTAGAAAAGTTTGTTTCAATCAGCTGTGAAAAACGCAACTTCTATCTTAAAAAATAAATATTTGAATACACCTCCCTGCCGCTCTGATACTATGAGAGAGAAGGGATTTTTTTGTTTCTTTTATTTTTGTTTATTGAATTTATTTATACATTTTTAATAGGGTTATTATCATCTAAATTTTGTATAAGTAATATAAATTCTAATACTAATTCCTTCAAACTATCTTGTAAATCTTCACATATTCTATCATTAATGTTTATATTATTGCTAACCTCAGGAATATACCAGGCATCACCTTCATCTAGATCTTCTAATCTTTGACCATTTTCCATGGGGATTTCGCTATTAAAATCGTCATCAATTATCGATCCCTGAGAGTTAAGTGCAGCAAATGACAAAATGCTGAATGAAAGGGATGATGATTGAGTTAGGAGGGGGAAGTAGAAATCCACAATATGTTTATAAACATCCACAATTGGTTCTTCTTCTCGACATATTTCTCCTGAAAGTGGTAGGTAATCTTCATCTGAAGATTCCTCTAATATATTGGGGGTAGACGCTCTGTTATCTTCCTCCGTCGTTTCATTTATTAATCTATCATTTGATGAATCCTCAATCAGCAATTGGTGTAGGTTCTGTTGCAACATCCTCCGTCCTTTTACAGCGTTTCCTCTCAACTTCTTTTTATTGGGGATAAAAGAAAATGTCGTCATCCTCGCAGTCGCTGAAATTCGCTATATTTACGAAACACCATGGTTTTTCTTTAAAATTAGTTCGTAAACTGAATGGCATTCAACAGGATTGCTTGGTTTTAAATTAACCCACATTTGTATGTTTTTCTATTTACTCTAAGATAAAGATTTAAAAATCGCCCATATAAGCTCGCAATAACAGCATGTTCACAAACAAAGGTTACTTGAAATT
Source organism: Musca autumnalis (assembly GCF_047663935.1). Lineage (NCBI taxonomy): Eukaryota > Metazoa > Arthropoda > Insecta > Diptera > Muscidae > Musca > Musca autumnalis. The sequence continues at coordinate 148,939,758 of NW_027411977.1, forward strand.
ACTATAATAGCTCTGTTAAAGAACTAAAAAGTTTTTAAAATTTTTACCACTTATACACATTTTGCGTTCCCGTACACAAAATTTATTTGAAAATCGTTTACGTCTTTTACAACTTTTACGACTTTTTACACTTTATAAAGTACGGGAACAGGCCAAATGTGTAAACATAACACAAATTGTTTGCTAATAGCCCGTTTCCACGGTACGTCGTTCGTTCTCTATTCGTTGTTCGACCCATAACTACGAATAAATTACTTATTTCCCCACACAAAATTTTGTGAACGAACGACGATTTTTCTACGTTGTTCGAGTAGAAATACTCTCTGAACGACGATAAAATATGTTCCATCCCTAACAAATGAGAGAATTTATCGAAAAAAATAATTATGACATGTCTAAATTTAAAATTAAAAAATTTGTTGAAATCACAAAAATTTTTAGAAAAAAGGAAAAAGATGAATGAAGATTAATGAACTAAACATTTTATACAGATGCAGAAGGAAGATGGTTGTGTTTCCTTCTTAATTCCACACACATGTCTTATCCATTAGTTCAAAACCGCGTAAAAAATCAGAATCAAAATGGAAACAAATAACTGAAAGTCTGTATATACAAGCAATGTTTTGACGTGTCTCTCTCTCTTTAATTTTGAAAATAGAAACATATAAAAATATATTGAAAATACCAAAATTTTCAGAATTAATGGAAAATATGAATGAAATGTGTGTAGTTAAATAAAGACGATACATTTGAAGGAAAGTCTATTGCTTTTCCTATTCATTTAATGCAAATTTTATGTGTTTTCGGTTCAAATTTTCGTGAAAACAAGGAAACAAAAATGAAGGAAATTTTGTTTATGTTTCTGTTAATTACGAATGGTGTCGTGGAAACGGGTTAATTCGTGTACGTCGTTCGACAGGCGAACAACGTAATTGAAACGCTCGTGTGAACATGACATAAGGTCACTTCAACTTACTCCAGGTTTTAACACTATTATTACCCAGCAAAATTTGACGGAAGGGGTTCCTTGCGATGACGTGATTTCATGTCATCTTTTGCATTGGTTCAAAGAAAGTCGTGAAAGATCCGATCTTTTCATTAGGATTTGAACCAATGCAAAGGAAGTCGTGAAAGATCCGATCTTTTCATCAGCATTTGTACCCATTCCATCGATCCAATAGAGATGATGTTTGTGTTTTTATTTACACACCTGTTTATTTTCATTTTGGTATGTTCCAGTACTGCAAAAATCTACTAATTTTTACTATTTTTTTCCGATAACATAAAAGAAAAATTGTTATCGTAGTACAAATAAGTAGATTCTTGCAGTTTCTGGAACAGACCAAAGTTGTTAGAAATGTCGTCGTGATGTTGTCTTACATTTCCTGCATATCAAACAACTAAAACTTCTAAACAATTGGTATTATATGAAGTCCCAACCATCGAGCTAAAAATAGAATCGGACTGCACACATTGCTATTTTAAAAGTTCCCTTGTCTGTTCTAAATCTGACATAGAATGAAATCAATCAAATCTCGCTTCTTGGAATTTGAAAAAAAAGTCCGAAACGAGAAGGAACAAGAATCTGAAAATAAAGAAGAAACTACTTTTGGAAAGAAACAATTAAAAATAAATTAATTAAGCATAAATGGTATTTTCCATAAAAAGTCTCTCCTCCCCGTTCGTTACATTTTGTTCTTAGAGATCCCTAAAGCAAGCCGGGTTGTAGATCCCTACATATTTCCGTCACTAAACAAAAGAGTATAAATTACCAAAATGTTGCTATAAAATAACAAAATTATAAAATAAAAGTAATTTACGAAATAAAAATACTTAAAGGAGTGCATTTGGAGTCCATGTTGAAATCTGAACTGGTGATGGGAAGATAATTGAAAAAACCTTTTGTAAGATGAAAGAATATCAGTTGCGGAGAACGGAGGAAGTAATCTTTTGCGTTGCAGCGGTGGTGATTACATTGCAATTTTGGATGTAAACTTTTGAAAAACTAAACTGATAAATTAATTGTAGCTATTTCATGAATTCGTTTGAATTAATAAAGAGTTTTGTTTTTCATGAAAACCATATTTCAATACAGCATTTCCATTTCCAAACAAGACATGAAAATTTCATGCCAAGGGGTTGGTGAAAATGACATGTCAAAGCATGGGTGAAAATGACGTGTCAAAGCATTGGTGAAAATGACATGTCAAATCATTGGTGGAAATGACATGCCAAAGCATTGGTGGAAATGACATGCCAAAGCATTGGTGGAAATGACATGTCAACGCATTGGTTAAAATGACATGCTTAGGATCCAGAAAAGAACGTCATCTTTTGGGGTCCACGCTCATATAAAATTCATCGATGAAGATGCTAAAAAGATGACATGCTAGATCACTTGCACCCATGATTGAATGTCATCTTTGGCATCGAACATTTTGCTGGGTATGTAAACACACTAAACCTGTTCATAAGCAAAGGACACCTATATTTACTCAATTTACATTTGTAAATGCATCGATTGAGTTTCACACCTATATTATCTATTTGTTTTTATTTTTACCCTAAGATTGACAACCATAGTATAAATGTTCACAAACAAAGGTCACTTGAATTTAAAAATCCTCTACGTACACATTAAATATGACCATACAAAAAAGGCTACCTGGATTTTCTCAATCTTCATTTGTAAATGCATCGGTTTTACCCTAAGATTGACAACCATAATATACAGTGATGCTCAAAACATTTGCAACTGGAATGACTAGTTCATATTTGATATAATTCTGAGGTAGTTTGTGGATTTGAAATGCCAATATTTTTGTAGATTGATTGTTTATTGAATCCTTTTTAAAGATTTAAAAATTAATTTGCAAAATTTTCACTTATTTTACAAAATATATACAAAACAAAGCTCGAACTCACTTTTGGTTCTGCTCAAAACATTTGCAACTGAGAAAATTTGACTCAAAATCTGAAGAAATAATTATTGTTTTGATAATATATTGTGAATTAAACATTTTATTTAATATCTAGAGACATCGTTAAGGAAACTAGTTAACTAAATAAATTAATATATCCTTTGGAATCCTGTGCTCTAATGATAATTGTTAAATACCAAGGTTTTATTCGATATTTAATTGTCTAGAGTCCAGATTGGAGTCCCGGAACCTCCTATATGAATTTAGATTACTATACCTGATTGAGTTCGATAAGAACTTAAGCATATTTTAAAAAATTACTAATTTTACGTGGTTATATATACGTTTAGATGCGGTATTATGCCAAAACATTCTGTTATACGACAGTTCTGGCGTGTACATGGTGAGATTTTGACATGCTACCTGTCAGATTAGTTCTTGCATCTGATAAATATCTCGACCTCATGTATCCTGTAACATTTCTGTCCATAAAAATACCTCCTGGGCAATATAAAACACCTTCTACATTTTAGGTCGTTCTGGTGATCAATCAAATTTTTTCAAGTAATATAACTTAAATATTGATTTATATTGAGGAGAAGTACTAGGTTTCACTATTCCAAAAACATGACCACACATTTTTTGCATAATTTCTATGAAAAATTCCACTTTTCCTGGAAATTACTGTTTTCCCAAAATTTGCCTATTTTGGTATACCGGTGTCCTTGGTATGTATCGGAGTTGTTTGCATAGATTTATCGGTGTCAAGTCTTTTTTTAACATCTGTTGATGACCTCTAAGAGATCTGCTTAATAATTCGTATAAACATTTGATCATCCCCAGCAGTAGATGTTGTTGTCCTTGCATCTCCTTACCATCTTATGGCGATTTTAGTTCTTTTTACGCGGTATCCTGCTCTTTTTTACATATTGTGATGTTCCTACGTTTTTTTGGACATCGTTGAATCCACAATTTTCAAAAATTACTATTTTATCAAAGCGTTGATAAAAATTTCTGGTCATAATTTAAGTTTTTCTTAAAAAATTAGACATGTCTTGTTTTCAGCATACTTGTCTATCAAAAGTAAACACGTGTGGGATAAAATGTACTCCTCATGAAAGCTTTTTGTCCCCTTCTTATGAATAAACACAATTTAATGCCAATCAACACAAAAAACTCGTCAAAAATGAACTAATAGATATTCGTACCACGGAGTTGCAAATGTTTTGAGCAGGCTAAAACATGTGTTCCTCCGATATTTCACACATTTTTCAAACATAAGTATTCATAACTGAATAATCCTTTTTAAATCTTGAAAATATGGTCAACAAAAAATCAAATAACAAAAACAAACATATTTCAAAACTCAAAATGTCCTTAAAAATAGACTGTATGTGATATATGCATCTCAGTTGCAAATGTTTTGAGCAGCACTGTATACAATTTAAAAATCGTCTACGTACACAATAAATATGATCATACAAAAAAACTACTTGGATTTTACTCCTATAATTGCGGCGCACGAATCTAATTTTTTCTTACATATATAATACTCCTTCGATTTATGGTTGAGTTGGAAATATAAAGGGACGCAACTAAATAATAAATAATAATAATCCCCCACTCCTTTTATCGTTGAATTGGAAATTTTCACACCTATGCCTAAGTAAAAAATATTGAGGTGGAACTTTTACACCTATGTCTAAGTAAACAATATCCATCGCTTATCAGACCCCTTTAAGTTTTTCTTTAAGTTCGTTCATACTCCTTACTACTACTTACTAAAATTGGTCTTTGGTTTATTTGTTTTACCTTCTGATAACAGAAAGCCTTTAATTAAAATACCTAAAAAAATGTGTCTCGCTGTTGATGTGTGAGGTTGAGATACGGCTGATTTTTTTATTGTATTGTATTTCATTTCCTTTTTTTTTTTGAAATCGAAATAAAGTGTTTTATTTATTTCATATTTATACTTATAACTAAATTACAAGTATAAAGGGGAGGCGAAGCCATGACTGCAGACATCTTAGGCTTGCACAGATAACTACTACTTACTTACTTAGCTGGCCCATTACAGAACATTTGTTCCATAGGCCGAACTAAGAAAAGATCTCCATTTCTCTCTATATGTTGCTTCGCACTCTGGAATACCGCGCCTTTTCATCTCATCATCCACTTGTTTGCGCCATATATTCCTTGGCCTGCCAATTCTGCGTGCACCGCCAAGCGATCCGTATTTATACGCCTTTTAAGCGGGTTCATCATCGCTCATTCTTATGATATGCGCTAGCCAACGCAATCGCTGCATCTTGATACGTTTAACAATATTGATGTCGTTGTATAGCAGATACAGCTCGTGATTCAGGCGACGTCGATATTCACCGTCAGCGGTAACTACTAATTATAATAATATAACATCATTATAATAATATAATTTAAATGTTTATCAAAAAATATTTATATTTTTAAATGAAATAATAAAGGTCAAAATTTTTCTTTTATAAATATAAATGTTCAATATTTTGATTTATTAAATATTTGAATGTAACTTGTTTGGTTGCGAAAATAGGTTGATATTTTGGTATGAAACAGATATTCGCGCGAATCCAGAGAAATGGCTGAAATTTGGTATTTGGTCTTCATTTGGGGTACTAAACGTTCCATATGAAATTTGTTGGTACCGGTCCACGCTTTTATAAAGCCCCCAAAGAACTTACCTCCCGATTTTCGGTGTTTTGAAGGTTGCGGCCTCAATATTCCGGTACAGGCCCACGCCTTATTATAGCCGCCATAGAACTCAACACTCCACCGAAATGGATGAAATTTGGTATTGGTCTCCATTTGGGGTATTTTTGTACTCTGTTGCTGCTGTTCAAACGAACCCACAACCCGACCAATCATAATTTTTAGTGAACTGTGTTTGTAAAGTCTTAAATGTCCAATTTTACCGTTTGTGTTGTGTGAAAAAACTAAAACCAAAGAACATCGTGATAATGATATAAAAAAGAGAAAAAAACATTTTAAAGAATTTGTTTTTGATATAAACGATTTAGAAAATCGTTTTTTTTTTTTAATTTTTTGTGTGTTTGTAAATGCGCTTGGCAGTTTGTGTGTTTGTTAATTGCTAAAAAAGCAATTAAAAACAAAAAAAAAACTCATATGAAATGTGTCGGTATAGGTCCAATTCTTCATATAGCCCCCATAGAACGGTACCTCCCGATTTTCGGCATTTTGAAGGTCGTGACCTCAATATCCTACCGAAATGACTGAAATGTGGTAGTAAGTCGTCGTTAAGGGTATACAACTTTCCACCTGAAATTTGTCGGTGTAGGTCCACGCCCTCCATATAGCCCCCATAGGGCGATATCTCCCAATTTACGCTGTTTTTGAAAGTTTCATCTATATTATCCTACCAAAATGGCTGAATTTTGATATTTTGTCCTCCTTTGGGATGCAAAACTTTCTCCCAGAAATTTGTCGGTACCGGTCCAAGTTTTGATGTACACCCATGGAAAGGTATATCCCAATTTTCGGTATTTTGAAGGGTTTATCCTCATTATGACACCGAAATGGCTAAAATTTAATACATATTCTTCATTGAGTGTATAAAACCTTCCACGTGAAATTGGTCGGTAAATGTCAACGTCTTCAGATAACTCCCATAGAACTGTGCCGCCCGATTTTTGATATTTTGAAGGGTTTAGCCCCATTGTTCCACAGAAGTGTCTGAAATTAGTTATTTAGACTTTTTCTGGGCTACAAAAATTTCCCTCAGAAATTTGTCGGTATACGTCCACGTTTTGATGTACCCCCATATAACGGTGTATCCGAATTTTCGGTATATATTGAAGGTTTTAGCCTCATTATAAAACTTTGTAGCAGCCGCATATATTAGCAGCCATGATATTTTATTATTTTAATAATTATTATGTATTTAATGTGAATGTTTTTATATTTTTCATTTCGATTATTTTTGCATTGTGTGACTATTTTCGCCACTTACTGTAAAAATTATTTACTTTTCTCTTGTGACTATACATCACTCAAAATATTTCATTTTATTACTCAAAAGAGTTATCGTTTAATCTTTTCAATCAATACTCAAATTAAAACTCAGTTTATTTTAATACTCTCACTCTGTTTGCAATTATTAATGTTTACTTTCTCATTACTGTGACTCTCATTACTTTTAGTCTCAACTCTATTATTCTTACTCAGTTTTTTACCTATATATGGCAGAACATTGTTTAATTTTATGTAATTCCTCATCAACTATTGACGAATAAAGACCTATTTGAAAATAAAGCGGAATTGTTTTTTTTTCCTCACTACCTCGGCGAATAAATATTGGAAATAATCCAGCTTAGACGTTGATCGTCCGGTTGGGATTTTTTCAATAAATATAATTTATTGTATTATACGAAAGATTAATATCCAACTTTGACGTTAATCGTCTGGCCTGGGATCTAATCCGAAATATAATACAATTTATTATATACATACAATATTTGCTGAGAAGGGTTCAGAACAAGTCCCCTTCTACACTGGCGCCCAACGAAATTATTAAAACGCAAAAATTATTAAATATTTAATTTTGCTGGAAAGTACGAAAAAAAACAACATAACGTGGGAGATTTCATTATATGTATATTTTGGATATATCAAAGCCCACTAAAGCATTGGTTTATTTGTGAGCGCTTTTGGAGAAACCATCGCTGTTCCTGTACAACAGTGCAGTTGTTGTTCAAAAATACTCTCATTGCTGTTCTCCACTGAAGTAATTGCAGTCGTCATCGTCGTCGCTGTTTCTATCATTGGTTGTTGTTGCTCATCATCGATCAACACTTGTTTCAAATTTTGGGAGTACAATTAGCCTCTCTAGTTGAGTTGTTGTTGGCACCTCACTTACATGATCACCGCTGTTTGTTGTTGTGGATCATCGGTACTCAGTGTTTCAATTCCATCGTCGCCGTTGATCTCTCCAAAACACTGTGTTAGAGTGGTTGTTGGTCATCACCGTTTTGTTGTTGCTCATCACTCATATTCCCTGTGTCCGTTTTCATCGAGAAATCTCATTGGTGTTGTTGGCTCCCTTATCACATAAGCAAAGGTTTTGTGGTTGTTGTTATTATTGCATAAAACCAGTTTATCCTCGTTGAGTGCATTTACCCAAGAATTTTTTTTAAGAGGAATTTTATTGATTGCAAATACTGACTCCCACACTCTTGAGTGAATAACAGGGTTGCCCAATATCAAAATTAAGAATTTTTGGTGTATTTTAAAAATAATTAGGAGTCCAAGTATTAACCCTTCGGTTGCTGAAAGCAACAATAATGCACCGTTAGAACAGTCCGTTACTACACCTCGTTCAACACATTCGGCTGAAATACCCAATACAAATCATAACGTTACCAATGGAGGAAATCTAGCATCAAATAACCAAACACCGTCTTTTGCATCTGCATCATCTCAGGCACAGTCACAGGTATTGCCAAGAAGCACAACTAGCAGCAACAGCTTTATGTCGTCCAACGAGTCATCAGCAAATGGATCTGCACAGATCCTACAAAATATTGTTTTAAGCGATGCCCAGTTTCAACAAATTTTAAGTGGCATATCAAATAGCCAAGAGAAGAAAACGACATTCACTGGTTGCACTGCACGATTCTCTGGTGGAAGAAACTCTTCGAAAGTAGAGGATTTTATCGCAACAATCTTGGTCTATAAAGAAGCCGAAAATGTAACCGACTACCGTGCCCTTAATAGTTTCCCCCTATTGTTAGAAGGTTATGCCTCTACATGGTGGCAAGGAGTTCAAGATGAAGCACGTACATTTAATGATGCAATAGAACTTCTTCGGAATGCATTTGCGCCCGTAAAACCAGATTGGAGGATTTTCAATGATATTTGTCAAGAAAAACAAAAGACATTTGAGACAACGGATGCTTTTGTATGCAGAAATAGGAGATTATTTGCTCAGTTATCCGAAAAGCTGTCTGAAAAAACTATGATGAATATGTTATTTGGTCAGTTAAATTCGCAAATAAGAGGAGCTATATCTCGTTCAAACGTTAATACGTTGCAAGATCTTTTACAACAAGCCAGAGAAATTGAAATGGCAATTTCAGAAAATAGGCAGGAGAATGAGGTGGAAACCCCAAAACCACCACAATCTAATGAAAAGTCCTTCTTACGATGCACGTACTGTAGAAAGAAAAATCATCTAGCAGAAAACTGTTTAAAAAAGATTGAGGCTGAAAAGCATAAACAAGTAAAGGCCACCGAACCAAATTAAATTGCTATGGATGTGGTATGGATGGGTACTACAGTTCCAATTGCCCAAACTGCAATAGGAAAAACGACCAGGAAAAACCTCTTGATTTCAATTCATTACACACTACATTGGTCGGAAGTGATGTCAAAAACTGCTCAAGAGAGGAAACGAGTTTAAAAAAGTCAGCGCAGAAGTAATTTTAGCTGATGGAGTTCCACGATATGAAAATGTGTTGTCTACTGTAGCAGATATAATTATTGGAAAACGATTTAAAAAGATTCAATAACCAATAACCTCTACGTGCGACGAAGCAACCACAAGCAAACAGCACAACAACAACCTAGAGGTAACATCAGCTAAAAATGCAACAACCGGTATTGAGTCCAGGAAGCAGCACTCTTTCCGCAACAACGCTGTGTTAAACAACGGGCAACCCGAGTTCCAGAACGACAATCTAAGGAGGCCTTTACGAACGAGAAAGCCACCATTCAGATAGAAAGTTCTGTCACATCATCGGGACGATTTCTGTGCCAGAGGGGGAGAATGTAGCAGCCGCATATATTAGCAGCCATGATATTTTATTATTTTAATAATTATTATGTATTTAATGTGAATGTTTTTATATCATTTCGATTATTTTTGCATTGACTATTTTCGCCACTTACTGTAAAAATTATTAATGTTTACTTTCTCATTACTGTGACTCTCATCACTTTTAGTCTCAACTCTATTATTCTTACTCATGTTGTTACCTATATATGGCAGAACATTGTTTAATTTTATGTCATTCCTCATCAACTATTGACGAATAAAGACCTATTTGAAAATAAAGCGGAATTGTTTTTTTTTTCCTCACTACCTCGGCGAATAAATATTGGAAATAATCCAGCTTAGACGTTGATCGTCCGGTTGGGATTTTTTCAATAAATATAATTTATTGTATTATACGAAAGATTAATATCCAACATTGACGTTAATCGTCTGGCCTGGGATCTAATCCGAAATATAATACAATTTATTATATACAATATTTGCTGAGAAGGGTTCAGAACAAGTCCCCTTCTACAACTTTCTACCTGATTTTTCGGTATAGGTCTATATCTTCGTATAGCCCCCATAGAACGGTACCTCAAGATTTTGGGTATTTCGCAGGTTGCTGCTCAATAATACATCGAATTGACTGACATTTGGTAGTTAAGTCTTCGTTCCCCACCGAATTAGCTGATATTTGGTATTAAGTTTTTGATAGGGGTATGAAACATTCCACCTGAAATGTGCCGGTATAGGCCCAAGTCCTCAAATAGTCAAAGTTGTGGCCTCAATATACCACTGGTATGACTGTATTTAAACTACCATGGATATAAAAAAATATTGAAGAGAATTATCAGTATAAGCCCTTTTCTTCAAATAACCCCCATAGAATCGTACTTCCCGATTTTCGGTATTTTGAAGGTTGTGTTACCAATATCCCATCGAAACGGATGTTATTTAATATATAGTGATATAAAATTATCCACCTGAAATTTTCCGGTATTGTTCCAAGTTTTTATATAACCCCCTCCAAATTTTCGGTATTTTAAAAGTTTTTGCCATATTATTTAGTCTTCGCTGGAGTTACGAAACTTTCCTCCAGAAATTTATCGGTACAGGTCAACGTATTATACAGCCTCCATAGAACGGTGCTCGCGATGTTGTTAACTATCCAAATCCAGAATATCCAGGATTATTTCTTTATGTATTTCGCTCAATTCGGAAAATTTTAAATATTGGTCCATGTTTTGAAAAGAACAAAAATGTCGCCCCAAATGAACTGTTTTGAAGGGAGTATTATCACTTGAGATATATGTACTACTCCTGTAATTAAAATAATTGAAGTTACTGTTCCCACTTCAATACAGTGGTAGAGGGTATAAAAAGTTCGGCCCGGCCGAATATAACGCTTTTCTTACTTGGTTTTATTATTTATATATAATATATTTTCTATTTACTTCTTTCAAAAGTTGTCAACAAACTAAAAAAAAAAAACATTTTTTAAATTTATTGTAAAAAACATATGTTTGTTTTATTTTTTTTTATAAATATCTTATAAATAATAACTTATTAATTAAATCAATAACACATTTTATATTCTAAAATCAAGTCATCAAGTATACTATTGAGTCTGTCATTCTTCTCCTCCTCCTTAATACGATAATGATCCCAAACATAGGTATTCACATTATCTTCTCTTACCATTCTTTTAATATCTTTAAAATTTATAACTACTTTAAATCAATAACACATTTTATATTCTAAAATCAAGTCATCAAGTATACTATTGAGTCTGTCATTCTCGTCCTCCTCCTTAACACGATAATGATCCCAAGCATAGGTATTCACATTATCTTCTCTTACCATTCTTTTAATATCTTTAAAATTTAAAACTACTTTATACAACTTGGTAGTCTATACTTCATGCAATTTCGATATAAAATTAAGCATATAATCGCTAGTGGTTTTTTCGTTATATAATGTCTTTCTATAACACTGTGCTACAGTGAAAATTTGCAGGGGTTCTAATGCACAAATTCGGTTTTGTGGGAGTCCACAGAAGACGAAAATACCTTTGGTTTCTTTTGGTCACTTCGGTTTTTCATTTTATAACGGTAAATGTAGTGAAAAATGGGCTTTCTTGGATTTTCAACTTTAAACGGACATTACTTCTTTTTTCCACAAACGATTTGCACACACTATTTTATTATAAAGGGGAGAGTAATGCCTTTCGAACAAGACATAGATTTTTAAAATTGGTTAACAAATGGCTAATTAATAGTGGTTTAAGTGTGACAAAAACGCATTAAAAACAGTAAAATGTTTTTTCTTGGGCTCTAGGCTGCGTAAATGACACCTAACAGTACAATTATTACAGTTATCAAGTAGGAAATTTAGTTGGCTTTCCAAAATGGCAAAAACCAACAAAATCGGTTGAAGAATGAATGCGTTATGGCTTTTTGTGGTTTTTTGTGTTTCAACATTTTGGTTTTCTTTCATATTTTCCTTTATACATTTACCGTTGTAAAATCAAAACCCGAAGTGACCCAAAGAAACCAAAGGCATTTTCGTCTTCTATGGACTCCCACAAAACCGAATTTGTGCATCAGAACTCCTGCAAAAAAAATGTGTCCACTTTTGTATCACAGTGTAATTATCAATATTATAACGCCAAATGACACATTTTTTGACACCTGTAGCCTTCTTTATTTCTTGACCGTTTTTAACAGTACGTGAATACCCTTTGGTCCTAACCTCACAAATTCTCTCACGATTTTTCAATATTCTCATCATTCCAATAACCTTGTTGTTACGTCGAGATATATTGTATACGTTATTTTCTGGATACGATGATGTATCGAAGAAACTATCACTGTCAGGTCCAATTTCTTCGTAAACATCATCTGAATATATTATATAAATAAAGGAGTCATTATCGATGTTATATAAAAATACACCGTCACAGAATTTTTTCTTTATGTATTCATAGTGGAAATCATACATTTTCCACTTGGCTAGTTGAAGTATACAAAACCCTAAATATGTTGGTTTATTATAGATCACTTTTACTATATTCAGTTGAGTAGCCCAAAAATTAGTACATAATTCCGTCAAACTATGGAAATTTGGTCTTGAAATCAATGTTCTAGCAACCGTTTCGTTGATTACTCTATCTGTCCAAGTTGTTACTAACTTTATGTCTTTCCTTTTGTCAATATTCAACAGCTTGGAAAAGTTTCTAAGAAAATCGTTGCTTGCCTGTAGTCTTTCATTATTATTTTTCTCAATATATGAGGCCAACCATGGAGATTGGGTAAATGATAGAACACGATGAACTTTTTTCAATACAAACTCATTATCAAAACATTGTTTTAAGACCATGTAATGAATTGGATATTCTATTTTGTCAGCAAAATCTGCTATAAGTTTTTGATACTTTGAACCTCCAGTTTTCTTATTTTCTGGACAGAAGCGCAAGTCATTGTGTTCATCATGAAGTTCTTTTGGATAACCGAAGTCAACCACATACATGAATGCAGTTTTTGATTTGGCTTAAATTTCTCAATGACAGCACATCAATAATCATCTGATCAGGATCTAGCCATGCAAAAGCTCCTGAGGGAGATATTGTGCATAGCCCAACCGTATAAATTGGTAGTATCTATATATAACAGATAGCTAGATGGTTCGCATTCGTCAAAATCTTCCATATATTTATTGTTTGCTTTGGTATGTCTTTTAGAACATTGTGTCAAACCACCTCTAATACCATTTTTAAAACAATAAACATGTCTGACTCTGTTAACAAATCTAATTCTATTTTGGCATGTCGAAGCATTGCATCAAAAGACAAACCTGCGAGGTCAGGTTTGTTGATACGTTTACATGATTTTCTGAAGTTTAAAAAACGTTGGTGAAAAGAAGCAATTCAGTGCTTAAGTATAATGCCATGTAATCTCGAATTGTTTAACATTTAAACATCTTCCACACTTGTTGTGCATGTTCATAATCTTCTATGCTACAACTTATATTGTTTAGTTGACTGTAAATCGATTCTATTGGAGGAATAGGAGTTTCGTTTAATTTATCAAAATTATTGAAATATTCATAGCAAAATGTACCCTTCCTGCTCATTAAATTAAATTCTAAATCGTTTGCAATATGTCTTATAGATACTAAGTCAGCATCATCGTAATTACTAGCTAGAGCAACTAAGCTGGCTGCCATAAAACGTAAAGAATCTAAACATCTAACTTATCATACCTATCCTTATCTATTGTTATTGTGTGTAATAGAGAAGTATACAATGCTTTATTTTAAGGTATAACATTTGTAGCGCCATCATTTGTTTTCAGTAAATTCTTTTTGAATAAATTACAGTCATGAGAAGAGAAACTATGGAAGAATATCGGAATGAATTTATGGACCTTATAATTTATATTACACTCATTATGAGCTGCCCCCTATATTGTCCAGTTATGTGACAATGATCCCGAACTCTATCAATACCTATCTTTTTGTCACATAAATGACAATCTGTAGAGGAACAAAAAGATTTTCATTCGTCTAAAGTTAGTGGTGTCATTCGGCGATTTGCATTTAGATAATCAGTGTAAATTCTCCTACCTGCTCTATCTAATGTTTCTACAAAGATTTGAGCAGTATCTTTAGCGGTATATGAAATATGTATATCTATCTAAAGTGCTATCGAAACTACACTTAATATTTAAACTAAAAGCACATGGAACATGCATATTTATTAAAGCGCATTCAAAGTCAGCATAAAATGAAAATGGAACATCCATTTCTTTTTGGCAATTTTAATAGGTAAGTTTATTGTTACCAATTTCAGGATATTCTGTCACAACGCCACTGCAGTTTTTATAATCATGTTTCTTATAAACCCCAAAATCTTTGGTATAATAGACAGATATATAATTGTCTTTCTCCGGAACTGATTTGGCTAGTCAATAATCTAAAAAAAATAAATATTAATACATATTATTTATGTAGATATTGAAATTTAATTAAATACCATGAAATATTATTCACTAATATTTAGTGAGCCTTGCCATCTTTCTCCAGCAACACCAGATTAATGTGGATACTCTTCACTTTCTTCGTTGTGCGGTATGATCCAACAACAGAATAATTTTCGAATCCAAAAACGTTTACGCTTTTATTGGGATTATTCTTTTCGAACGAGCTTATGGATTCCAAGTCTAATGGAAATTGTAATAAACTAATATTTAGTACTACTCCATTTGCTAGAATAATCATTGTATCCGCAAATTTTTTTATTTTGTAGGTTGATGTTCTATAAGAATTGATTAGATCATGATTTCCGAATGCAGCAATTATACACCACTTGAAACAATATTCATCATTATTTTGAATATTAAAGCATGCTTTTTTATTCTGTAGTTCCGTTGGTGTTTCCATATACTGTGATCCTTTATGGGAGCACGATTGGTTTATACATATTTCCAACGTCTTTTATTGGAATAGAGCCCATCCAGACCCCGTGGTTGGAACTCTGACATTTGATTTTTGTATAATCAATATGTTCTCTACATCACCAGAAAATGTAATTTAAGTTGTTTTACTGTTGTAGAATATTTGTTTGATTTCTGCAATTTCTGCAGTTTCCTTTTAGTATTCGGCAACAAGATTCAACTGAAATTTATATAACTTTTGCTTGCTTATTCCTTAATTTATCAGTACAATGATGGCCTTTTGAGAGTTGGAAACGTCTTCTTCTACATCAATTATATTATTATTTATTTTATATTGGAACTTTTCAGTACGACTTCCAAAACCGCTACTGGTTGATGGCAGGTTTTCTTTAATTGTTTGGTCGCTTTTAGTTTTATGTGAAACCGATTTTCAATGAATTCTCCAATATTTCAATAAAACATTTTCAAGTTTAAATATTGTTTGTTGGTTGAAATATCCGTGTTGTTGGTGTTATGTGTGATAATACTGTTAATTGTTAGATTCCATTGTTGGTTGTTATGCTGGTTATATTGTTGATTAAACTGTTGCATATTTTGCTGTTTTTGAAGGCTGGGCTGCTCTTTGATTAGCTTGTATGTTTTGCTGTTGTTTAAGATATTGACCTTGCTGCTGTTGGTGGAGGTTGTGTTTTTGAATTGAATTTATTTGCTGGTGATGCATTAGATTTGAAATATTCAGTTGATTTTTCCACATATTAATATCTTTACGAAATTGATTTTGTTGTTGTTCATATTCCCAATGATTTCTCTCTTGTTTTTGGTTTGCTGCTTGTCCTGGATGTTTTACGAGGTAATGCATCTTCAGCGCCAGGGAATGCTGACACCATTCTTTGCAAATACTGCATATTTTGTGCGATACCAAATGTTTTTTATAAGCAACAGCACTACCCAATTGCGTGAGGCAATATTTCCATTGAAATTTCATCGAAGGCATTTTGAAGATGAAAACTATTTATTTTTGTGTTTAAAAAAAAATGTACCTTATAGTTGAAGTCTCAACAGAAAGTGAATATGTTGTTGAGATTGCCTTCCAAAACAACACCTGAAAATGTATGATGTAGAATAACGTCTCATTATTATTGTTATCCCAATAACAATTCTATATCTTACCATAGACTTAACCATAAACACATCCAGACCACATATCAAGCCTTAATTATCCCAGTTAAAGTGTTGTTTAATCTATTTGACACTAATTAGCCCCAGCCCCATTTACTATTTTTGCTAGTTAAAAGAAGTTGTAACAGTTTTTAGTTACACCAAGATCCAAAGGTTGCATACAATCTACTGGGAATTTTGTGACCCTTTTTATTTCCAGTGATTTAAGCTCAGATTCACATTGTAAAGCAAATGGTTTATGAAAATCAGGGTAATTTCTACATTTATTGTCTTCTAGGGTCAAGCGAGGTTGAGAAATTATTCGGTCACATATTCCGACTTCTACTTGTCGACAGCGATGGCAACCATTTAAGGAATTGTTACCTTGCACCCACATATGAAGAATCTGGCTGGAATAGCATAAATAAAACCTCGATTAGAAACCGTAAACAAACACTCCAAATTTATATGACGAATTTCTTGTACAAAATCATTTATCTGATGGGGAACCTATTCCATCATCCTATTGCAGAACACTTTTCTTACTCAATATTTCATTAGCTTCGTACAATTTTTGTTTAACCCCTTAGCGTAAAGTACTACGTTGAACTTCTTAGCTTAATAAAATTTTGCACTCTTAGTATTTTTTACACTTCTTCTAATAAAATGTATGAGACAGTGTCAATAGGGCAGTGTTTAGTCTAAGTTATTAGAAGATGACATGCATTCCATATTTCCAAGTCTATGTATATGTTCTGATGCTTTCGCATCTTTTTAGTCAATTCGTCGGTGTCATGCTTAAGTGTTGCATGCGCCATTTGTGACTTTTTGAGATATGGGTGGTATCAAGGGGTTTCGCATATGCTCTATCTGAATTTTCGGGTTTTTCCTATCTGCTCTAATTTCCGAGATATCCCCTTTTCGACCCAAAAGCTTAAGTTAATTTCAGGTATGACATTCCAAAAATCAGAACTTTAATTTTCGATTTAGAAGGTCTGAACTTATTGACGCAAAGAAAGGAAAATTTATATGTCTCTTTGTTCCATTTGATTTACAATAATTTGCATTTGTGTCATAAGTGTGGATATGGAACAATCTAATTCTATTTTGGTATGTCGAAGCATTGCATCAAAAGACAAAACTGGGAGGTCCAGTTTGTTGATACGTTTACATGATTTTCTGAAATTTTCAAAAACGTCGGTGAGAAGAAGCACGTCAGTGTTTAAGTACAATTCCATGTAATCTCGAATTGTTTTACATTTAAACGTCTTCCACACCTGTTGTGCATGTTCATAATCTTCTATGCTACAACTTGTATTATTTAGTTGACTGTAAATCTAACTACCAACTTATCATACCTATCCTAATCTATTGTTTTTGTGTGTGATAGAGAAGTATACAATTCTTTATTTTAAGGTATAACATTTGTATCGCCATCATTTGTTTTCAGTAAATTCTTTATGAATAAATTACAGTCATAAGAAGAGAAATTATGGAAGAATATCGGAATGAATTTGTGGACCTTATAATTTATATTACACTCATTATGAGATGTAATTCTCCTACCTTCTCTATCTAATGTTTCTACAAAGACTTGAGCAGTATCTTCAGCGGTATATGAAATATGTATATCTATCTAAAGTGCTATCGAAACTACACTTAATATTTAAACTAAAAGCACATGGAACATGCTTGTTTACATTATTACCCACTCCCCCCATATTTATTAAAGCGCATTCAAAGTCAGCGTAAAATGGAAATGGAACATTCATTTGTTTTTGGTAATTTAAACAGGTAAGTTTATTGTTACCAATTTCAGGATATTCTGTCACAACGCCACTGCAGTTTTGTAATCATGTTTCTTACAAACCCCAAAATCTTTGGTGTAATATAAGCATTTGTTGCAGATATATAATTGTCTTTCTTCGGAACTTAGTTGGCTAGTCAATAATCTAAAAAAGTAAATATTAATACCAATGATTTATGTAGATATTGTAATTTAATTAATTACCGTGAAATATTATTCACTAATATGTAGTGAGACTTGCCATCTTTCTCCAGCAACACCAGATTAATGTGGATAATCTGCACTTCCTTTGTTGTGCGGTATGATCCAACAACAGAATAATTTTCGAATCCAAAAACGTTTACGCTTATATTGGGACTATTCTTTTCGAACGAGCTTATGGATTTCAAGTCTAATGGAAATTGTAATACACTAATATTTAGTACTACTCCATTTGCTAGAATGATCATTGTATCCGCAAATTTTTTTATTTTGTAGGTTGATGTTCTATTAGAATTGATTAGATCATGATTTCCGAATGCAGCAATTATACACCACTTGAAACAATATTTTTCATTTTTTTGAATATTAAAGCATGCTTTTTTATTCTGTAGTTCCGTTAGTGTTTCCATATACTGTGATCCTTTAAGGGAGCACGATTGGTTTATACATATTTCCAACGTCTTTTATTGGAATAGAGCCCATCCAGACCCCGTGGTTGGAACTCTGACATTTGATTTTTGATATAATCGATATGTTTTCTTAATATATTCTCTACATCACCAGAAAATGTAATTTGAGTTGTTTTACTATTGTAGAATATTTGTTCGATTTCTGCAGTTTCTGCAGATTCCTTTTAGTATTCGCCAACAAGATTCAACTGAAATTTATATAACTTTTGCTTGCTTATCCTTTAATTTATCGGTACAATGATGGCCTTTTGAGAGTTGGAAACGTCTTCTTCTACTTCAATTATATTATTATTTATTTTATATTGGAACTTTTCAATACGACTTCCAAAACCGCTATTGGTTGATGGCAGGTCTTCTTTAATTATTTGGTCGCTTTTAGTTTTATGTGAAACCGATTTGCAATGAATTCTCCAATATTTCAATAAAACATTTTCAAGTTTAAATATTGTATGTTGGTTGAAATATCCGTGTTGTTGGTGTTATGTGTGATAATACTGTTAATTGTTGGATTCCATTGTTGGTGGTTATGCTGGTTATATTGTTGATTAAACTGTTGCATATTTTGCTGTTTTTGTTGAATTGAATTTATTTGCTGGTGATGCAATAGATTTGAAATATTCAGTTGATTTCTCCACATATTAATATCTTTACGAAATTGATTTTGTTGTTGTTCATATTCCCAAAAATCTCTCTCTTGCTTTTGGTTTGCTGCTTGTCCTGGATGTTTTACGAGGCAATGCATCTTCAGCGCCAGGGAATGCTGACACCATTCTTTGCAAATACTGCATATTTTGTGCAATTCCAAATGTTTTTTATAAGCAACAGCACTACCCAATTGCGTGAGGCACTATTTCCATTTAAATTTCATCGAAGGCATTTTAAAGTTTTTAAAGATTAACTATTTATTTTTGTGTTTAAAAAAAATGGTACCTTATAGTTATCCCAATAACAATTCTATATCTTACCCAGAGACTTAACCATAAACATAAACACCTGCGGACCACATATCAAGCCTTAATTGTGCCAGCTAAAGTGTTGTTTAATCTATTTGACACTAATTAGTTATTAAGTTTTTTTTAATTGATACTGTACCCAGCCCCTCTTACTATTCTTGCTAGTTAAAAGAAGTTGTAACAGTTTTAAGTTACACGAAGATCCAAAGGTTGCATACAATCTACTCGGAATTTTGTGACCCTTTTTATTTCCAGAGATTTATGATAGATTTACATTGTAAAGCAAATGGTTTATGAAAATCAGGGTAATTTCTACATTTATTGTCTTCTAGGGTCAAGCGAAGTTGAGAAATTATTCGGTTACATATTCCGACTTCTACTTGCCGACAGCGATGGCAACCATTTAAGGAATTGTTACCTTGCACCCACATATGAAGAATCTGGCTGGAATATCATAAATAAAACCTCGATTAGAAACCGTAAACATACGCTCCAAATTTATATGACGAATTTCTTGTACAAAATCATTTATCTGATGGGGAACCTATTCCATCATCCTATTGCAGAACACTTTTCTTACTCAATATTTCCTTAGCTTCGTACAATTTTTGTTTTACCCCTTAGCGTAAAATGCTACGTTGAACTTCTTAGCTTAATAAAATTTGGCACTCTTAGTATTTTTTTACACTTCTTCTAATAAAATGTATGAGACAGTGTCAATATGGCAGTGTTTAGTCTAAGTTATTAGAAGATGACATGCATTCCATATTTCCAGGTCTTTGTATATGTTCTGATCCTTTTGTATCTTTTTAGTCAATTCGTCGGTGTCATGCTTGAGTGTTGCATACGCCATTTGTGACTTTTTGAGATATGGGTGGTATCCAGGCGTTTCGCATATGCTCTTTCTGAGTTGTCGGTTTTTTCCTATCTGCTCTAGTTTCCGAGATATCCCCCTTTCGGCCCAAAAGCCGAATTCAAAAACACATTCCAAAAATCAGAACTTTAATTTTCGATTTAGAAGGTCTGAACTTATTGACGCAAAGAAAGGAAAATCTATATGTCACTTTGTTCCATTTGATTTAAAATAATTTGCATTTGTATAAATAAGTGTGGATATGGAACAATCTAATTCTATTTTGGTTGATACGTTTACATGATTTTCTGAAATTTTCAAAAACGTCGGTGAGAAGAAGCACGTTAGTGTTTAAGTATAATTCCATGTAATCTCGAATTTTTTTACATTTAAACGTCTTCCACACTTGCTGTGCATGTTCATAATCTTCTATGCTACAACTTGTATTGTTTAGTTGACTGTAAATCGATTCTATTGGAGGAAGAGGAGTTTCGTTTAATTTATCAAAGTTATTGATATATTCATAGCAAAATGTACCCTTTCTGCTCATTAAATTAATTTCTAAATCGTTTGCAATATGTCTTATAGATACTAAGTCAGCATCATCGTAATTACTAGCTAGAGCAACTAAGCTGGCTGCAATAAAACGTAAAGAAACTAAACATCCAACTTCCAACTTATCATACCTATCCTTATCTATTGTTATTGTGTGTGATAGAGAAGTATACAAATTACAGTCATAAGAATAGGAATTATGGAAGAGTATCGGAATGAATGTGGGGACCTTATAATTTATATTACACTCATTATGAGCTGCCCCCTATATTATCCAGTTATGTGACAATGATCCCGAACTCTATCAACACCTATCTTTTTGTCACATAAATGACAATCTGTAGAGGAACAAAAAGATTTTTATTCGTCTAAAGTTAGTGGTGTCATTCGGCGATTCACTGGAGCAGTATCTACAGCGGTATATGAAATATGTATATCTATCTAAA
Source organism: Musca autumnalis (assembly GCF_047663935.1). NCBI lineage: Eukaryota > Metazoa > Arthropoda > Insecta > Diptera > Muscidae > Musca > Musca autumnalis. The sequence continues at coordinate 148,961,383 of NW_027411977.1, forward strand.
GTGCTATCGAAACTACACTTAATATTTAAAGCAAAGGTTATCCACTCTCTGTCACGCACCAACACGATGCACTAGAAATTCATAGTGCATCTCTGGACTGAGTGACACATATTTGGTAGTGATCTCCTACCAAAATAATGGTGAGATCCCCTAACACCGGGGTGTTATGCGACCTCGTGCTCATCGGTGTTCCAAAGGTTTGCAGTTAGGGTACCAACTGTATTAGAACGGAGCCTCGCTGATACCTGGGCACCTCAGCGAGTAGTTCAGCTCTAGTCATGGTAGTGGAGGGCTATGCCATGATCGTCCTCATCTCCCCCATTTACTCCTTTTTCTCATGGACATCAATTTTAAAAACTTTAAACCCCCCAATTCTAATTCACCCTCGGTATCGACCAATGCAAATAACCCGGACAATGATGCACCTCGTGCTAGTACGACCCAATCCCTGGGCGGGGACGACAATAAGACACTTGACGCAGTAAGTGACGCCATTAACCAGCAGAGCAGGGAGTTGCTCGATCTCCTAAAGGATAGCGAGACCCTCCGACTCAGCCAGGAGAGCCCCCCCTCCATGGGACTGGGAGAGCTGGGAGGACGATGAGATGGATATCACAATTATCCCGTCTCAATCGTCCAAAGAAGTTCTCCCATGTGCCTTGGAGAGCTCAAACCTTGCGGTTGGGGATCCTGCTCCCGCAGGGGATGAAGTGTCGGTCAATTCCGACAAACCTTCCTTATGCAGGCAAGATGCTTTGGTTGAGGAGGTTACGGAGAAGGAAACCCCCCTCCCCCTTTTCCCCTTCAACCAAGTCAAAAAGGGCCAGGCTAAGGAAGGATAAATATAATTATCGGAGAGCCGTGTTCTACTGCATGAAATTTATCGGCAGAAATCCAACTGAGGTAACTCAGGCGGAATTCAGGGAGATTGGGTTGAAGATTCAATTTGTGAGGCGTTTCGAAAGGAAATATCCTCACATTGAGAAACTCTTCCTCCCAATCGACCGAATCCCAACCCCTGCGAAGGATGCTGTTTCCAGCTCAGCGGCTGTGAAAAGAGCATCTTTCACAGGGACCTCGACTAAACCGATGGCGTCGAGTTGCTCGAGTCCCTTTGCGGTCATCTTTGACTGCGGTAGGACCAAGCAGCTCGACCTCGTCGGCCCCTACCACGACGATCCGCTCGGGAATCACTGGTGTGAATCCTGGCGTTTCGAAGTTGGCGCAGGAAAAGACGCAGCCTCAAGCTAAGCAGCCGCTAAAGGTACCGCCTATATCGACTGCTTCGTCGGTGGCTGCGGCTGGACCTGCAGGGGATAAGAAGGGTGGAGAGCGAGCAGCGGCGACGATTGTGCAAAGGTCTGGTCAACAGACCATTGCAAAATCGTCTGCAACTGTCAGATCTCATTCTTCTGGAGGAAGGAAAGATGGAGCGTGGCACAGGGCTGACACGGCGAAGATGCATGTGGCGGGTTCGAGGGATGGCCCATCGACCTCAAAACAGGGCGGATCTTCGAGGACATCTGCGCAGGAATGCGTTAAGAGGGTTAGGTCCTCCGAAGATCCACATCCTGTTGCTAAGAGGGTGGTGGAGCATCAGTCGAACAACCAGGTGGAGTCCTTCGCAAAGGTGGCCGGTCAAAAGAAGGTAGAGAAGGCTCAACCGGGGAAGGCCGACCAAGCCGACCAAGGGCTGAAACCTTCTCAACCTACTGTTGAACGACCATCGGTGTCAGCGGGCTCCGAGGTGATGGTCGCTCCGGATGATCTTCGGGTAGCGATTATTGATAGAGCTGATCTGGATGGGAGGATCAGCGATTCACACTGGATAGAGGTGGAACGTCTTCTTAGGAAGATCATAACGTCCGACGAGGTAGACGCCAGGAAGACCGGCTTTGGCCGGGCAGTCGCTCATAGGGGCATCAAAGTCCTCTATTGTTAGGACGAGGAATCTAAGGACTTTCTCATCCAGACGATCGAGGGCGCTGGTGAGCTCTGGGAGGGCTGCAGGCTGGCCGCGGTTCCTGTGGAAGAGATACCTCGAAGGATCGTAGCCACAACATGGGTCCCCCCTCCAGACTCTGACGTGGAGGAGGTCATGAAGATGATCAGAAAGCAGAATAGAGGTCTCTTCATCGACGATTGGAGGTTGCTGAACTTCTTCAGAGAAGGAGAAGGCATGGTGATGAGATTCACCATAGATAGTGAGAGTGCTAACTACATCAGAAACTGTGGGGGAGTGCTGTACTTCGGTTCTGGTGGACTCCGGTTCCGGATCCCGAAGTCGCAGTGAGGTTGTTCAGCAGCATGGCCTGCGAGTGGTGCAGATTAATCTGCATCATTGCAAGGCTGCGGCTGCTGAACTCCTCCTCTCCCTCACAGTTTCTGAAATAGATATCGCTTTGGTCCAGGAACCCTATTTATACAAAAATAGGGTTTCTGGACTAAACGATAAGCGCTTCGCACTATTCTTCGCCAATAATGGTGAGAAGGTAAGAACCTGTATTGTAGCCAAGAAAAGTTTTAATCTTATTCAACTCTACAATTACAGCGATGGCGATACGACTGTAGTGAGGCTAGACGAAGATACCGGTAGGGCTTTGGTACTAGCCTCGGTCTACATGCCGTATGATGCACCCGACCCACCAAACGGATTGGTGCGCAGACTGGTGGAGGAGACTACGGGCATTTGCAGGTTAGTGATGGGCTGTGATGCGAATGCTCATCACTTCCACTGGGGAAGCAGTAACACCAATGCGAGAGGTGAGTCCATATTCGATTTTATTTTAGCTAATAATCTGCGAGTATGTAATAGGGGTAATACTGCCACCTTCCATAATAGGGTAAGGGAGGAAGTCATTGACTTAACCCTTACAAATATGGAAGATACATCCATAGTAGACTGGAGAGTATCGGAAGAGTGCTCCTTTTCGGACCACAGGGCGATACACTTTCGAGCCTGCTATGAGTGTAAACGGCAACCGCCTCATCGCAACCCAAGGAGGACAAACTGGGAATACTACAACTCCCTTGTTTCCTCGTGGTTGGGCGAGTTCTCTGAACCACGCACAACGGAGGAATTAGATGGCCAAGTTGTAGATCTTACACGTGTCCTCAAGGGCTGCTATGAGAAGTCTTGCCCATTATCTTATCCTGGTAGGAGAACTCAACCAGTTTGGTGGAACGAAGAGTTAGCCAAACTTAGGAAGAATAGCCGGAAAGCTTATAATAAAGCTAATAACACTAAAGTTGATGCCGATTGGGATCTCTATAGAGAGAGCTTCAATAGGTATAAAAGTGAAATCAGGAAGGCTAAGAGAAATTCGTGGATTAGCTTTAGTGAGTCTATTGAGGGGGTTAATGCAGCAGCTAGATTCCGTAAGGTGATCTCAAAGGATCCTAAGCCCATTGGGAGCATCAAGCGGAATGGCGGTACCTGGACTAACTCCGCTCTAGAGACTTTAGACCTGCTAACAGGAACCCACTTCCCTGGGAGCGAGGATGCCTGCTCGAGTAAACCCGGTGTGAACACGAGGAGGACCCACACCTCAGAGGAGTTGGCACTTGTCGACAGGATAGTAAGCTATCACAGAATCTCATGGGCGATTAGCACTTTTCAGCCCTACAAGTCTTCGGGACCGGATGGTATTATCCCAGCGATGCTCCAAAACGCACCTGCCGTCTTGATAATCATTCTTCAGAAGATTTTTAGGGCATGTCTACGACTATCGCACATTCCGGCACTGTGGAAGGAGGTAACAGTGACCTATATTCCCAAAGCTGGGAAACCAAGTCACTCGTTGCCGAAGGACTACAGACCGATTAGTCATAGGCCAAGACCTTATAAGCAACTCACAGCATGCTTATATTAAAGGGAATTCGACAGAAACAGCGCTACATAGTGTCGTAGGGTACATAGAGAAAAATCTGAATGATTCGAATTTCACTCTGGCAGCCTTTCTGGATATAGAGGGCGCCTTTAATAATGTGAAACTCGAATCCATTCATTCTTCTCTAGAATCATTGGGTGTCCCCTCTATCCTAATAAACTGGATCGATAGCATGCTTAGAAGCAGGCTAATCAATTCTAATATTGGGGAGAGCTCCATCAGGAGATCTGTTACCAGAGGCACTCCTCAGGGGGGAGTTCTGTCTCCCTTACTCTGGTTACTGGTGATAAATGGGATACTCACTGATTTCGACAAACTAGGAACTAAGGTAGTTGCTTATGCGGATGATGTAGTCATCCTCATTAGTGGGAAATTTTTGTCTACATTGTCTGATATAATGCAGGGAGCACTTGCCAAACTCTCACGCTGGGCGCACATCAATGGCCTTGGTGTGAATCCGGCTAAGACAGAGCTGGTGCTCTTTACCCGAAAAAGGAAAACCGCCGAGTTCGTACCACCAACGCTGGATGGAGTACGGCTAAATCTCTCTAAGGAAGCGAAGTACCTGGGAGTGATTCTTGACCATCGTCTCAGATGGAAAAGGAACACAGAGGAGCGCACTAAGAGGGGTCTAGTTGCACTCTACTCCTGTAAGAACTCCATAGGTAAAAGTTGGGGTTTGAGACCGCATGTGATTCACTGGTTGTTTATGACAGTGGTCTGCCCAATTTTGACCTATGGATGTCTTGTTTTAATTACCGTGAAATATTATTCACTAATATGTAGTGAGACTTGCCATCTTTCTCCAGCAACACCAGATTAATGTGGATAATCTGCACTTCCTTTGTTGTGCGGTATGATCCAACAACAGAATAATTTTCGAATCCAAAAACGTTTACGCTTATATTGGGACTATTCTTTTCGAACGAGCTTATGGATTTCAAGTCTAATGGAAATTGTAATACACTAATATTTAGTACTACTCCATTTGCTAGAATGATCATTGTATCCGCAAATTTTTTTATTTTGTAGGTTGATGTTCTATTAGAATTGATTAGATCATGATTTCCGAATGCAGCAATTATACACCACTTGAAACAATATTTTTCATTTTTTTGAATATTAAAGCATGCTTTTTTATTCTGTAGTTCCGTTAGTGTTTCCATATACTGTGATCCTTTAAGGGAGCACGATTGGTTTATACATATTTCCAACGTCTTTTATTGGAATAGAGCCCATCCAGACCCCGTGGTTGGAACTCTGACATTTGATTTTTGATATAATCGATATGTTTTCTTAATATATTCTCTACATCACCAGAAAATGTAATTTGAGTTGTTTTACTATTGTAGAATATTTGTTCGATTTCTGCAGTTTCTGCAGATTCCTTTTAGTATTCGCCAACAAGATTCAACTGAAATTTATATAACTTTTGCTTGCTTATCCTTTAATTTATCGGTACAATGATGGCCTTTTGAGAGTTGGAAACGTCTTCTTCTACTTCAATTATATTATTATTTATTTTATATTGGAACTTTTCAATACGACTTCCAAAACCGCTATTGGTTGATGGCAGGTCTTCTTTAATTATTTGGTCGCTTTTAGTTTTATGTGAAACCGATTTGCAATGAATTCTCCAATATTTCAATAAAACATTTTCAAGTTTAAATATTGTATGTTGGTTGAAATATCCGTGTTGTTGGTGTTATGTGTGATAATACTGTTAATTGTTGGATTCCATTGTTGGTGGTTATGCTGGTTATATTGTTGATTAAACTGTTGCATATTTTGCTGTTTTTGTTGAATTGAATTTATTTGCTGGTGATGCAATAGATTTGAAATATTCAGTTGATTTCTCCACATATTAATATCTTTACGAAATTGATTTTGTTGTTGTTCATATTCCCAAAAATCTCTCTCTTGCTTTTGGTTTGCTGCTTGTCCTGGATGTTTTACGAGGCAATGCATCTTCAGCGCCAGGGAATGCTGACACCATTCTTTGCAAATACTGCATATTTTGTGCAATTCCAAATGTTTTTTATAAGCAACAGCACTACCCAATTGCGTGAGGCACTATTTCCATTTAAATTTCATCGAAGGCATTTTAAAGTTTTTAAAGATTAACTATTTATTTTTGTGTTTAAAAAAAATGGTACCTTATAGTTATCCCAATAACAATTCTATATCTTACCCAGAGACTTAACCATAAACATAAACACCTGCGGACCACATATCAAGCCTTAATTGTGCCAGCTAAAGTGTTGTTTAATCTATTTGACACTAATTAGTTATTAAGTTTTTTTTAATTGATACTGTACCCAGCCCCTCTTACTATTCTTGCTAGTTAAAAGAAGTTGTAACAGTTTTAAGTTACACGAAGATCCAAAGGTTGCATACAATCTACTCGGAATTTTGTGACCCTTTTTATTTCCAGAGATTTATGATAGATTTACATTGTAAAGCAAATGGTTTATGAAAATCAGGGTAATTTCTACATTTATTGTCTTCTAGGGTCAAGCGAAGTTGAGAAATTATTCGGTTACATATTCCGACTTCTACTTGCCGACAGCGATGGCAACCATTTAAGGAATTGTTACCTTGCACCCACATATGAAGAATCTGGCTGGAATATCATAAATAAAACCTCGATTAGAAACCGTAAACATACGCTCCAAATTTATATGACGAATTTCTTGTACAAAATCATTTATCTGATGGGGAACCTATTCCATCATCCTATTGCAGAACACTTTTCTTACTCAATATTTCCTTAGCTTCGTACAATTTTTGTTTTACCCCTTAGCGTAAAATGCTACGTTGAACTTCTTAGCTTAATAAAATTTGGCACTCTTAGTATTTTTTTACACTTCTTCTAATAAAATGTATGAGACAGTGTCAATATGGCAGTGTTTAGTCTAAGTTATTAGAAGATGACATGCATTCCATATTTCCAGGTCTTTGTATATGTTCTGATCCTTTTGTATCTTTTTAGTCAATTCGTCGGTGTCATGCTTGAGTGTTGCATACGCCATTTGTGACTTTTTGAGATATGGGTGGTATCCAGGCGTTTCGCATATGCTCTTTCTGAGTTGTCGGTTTTTTCCTATCTGCTCTAGTTTCCGAGATATCCCCCTTTCGGCCCAAAAGCCGAATTCAAAAACACATTCCAAAAATCAGAACTTTAATTTTCGATTTAGAAGGTCTGAACTTATTGACGCAAAGAAAGGAAAATCTATATGTCACTTTGTTCCATTTGATTTAAAATAATTTGCATTTGTATAAATAAGTGTGGATATGGAACAATCTAATTCTATTTTGGTTGATACGTTTACATGATTTTCTGAAATTTTCAAAAACGTCGGTGAGAAGAAGCACGTTAGTGTTTAAGTATAATTCCATGTAATCTCGAATTTTTTTACATTTAAACGTCTTCCACACTTGCTGTGCATGTTCATAATCTTCTATGCTACAACTTGTATTGTTTAGTTGACTGTAAATCGATTCTATTGGAGGAAGAGGAGTTTCGTTTAATTTATCAAAGTTATTGATATATTCATAGCAAAATGTACCCTTTCTGCTCATTAAATTAATTTCTAAATCGTTTGCAATATGTCTTATAGATACTAAGTCAGCATCATCGTAATTACTAGCTAGAGCAACTAAGCTGGCTGCAATAAAACGTAAAGAAACTAAACATCCAACTTCCAACTTATCATACCTATCCTTATCTATTGTTATTGTGTGTGATAGAGAAGTATACAAATTACAGTCATAAGAATAGGAATTATGGAAGAGTATCGGAATGAATGTGGGGACCTTATAATTTATATTACACTCATTATGAGCTGCCCCCTATATTATCCAGTTATGTGACAATGATCCCGAACTCTATCAACACCTATCTTTTTGTCACATAAATGACAATCTGTAGAGGAACAAAAAGATTTTTATTCGTCTAAAGTTAGTGGTGTCATTCGGCGATTCACTGGAGCAGTATCTACAGCGGTATATGAAATATGTATATCTATCTAAAGTGCTATCGAAACTACACTTAATATTTAAACCAAAGGTTATCCACTCTCTGTCACGCACCAACACGATGCACTAGAAATTCATAGTGCATCTCTGGACTGAGTGACACATATTTGGTAGTGATCTCCTACCAAAATAATGGTGAGATCCCCTAACACCGGGGTGTTATGCGACCTCGTGCTCATCGGTGTTCCAAAGGTTTGCAGTTAGGGTACCAACTGTATTAGAACGGAGCCTCGCTGATACCTGGGCACCTCAGCGAGTAGTTCAGCTCTAGTCATGGTAGTGGAGGGCTATGCCATGATCGTCCTCATCTCCCCCATTTACTCCTTTTTCTCATGGACATCAATTTTAAAAACTTTAAACCCCCCAATTCTAATTCACCCTCGGTATCGACCAATGCAAATAACCCGGACAATGATGCACCTCGTGCTAGTACGACCCAATCCCTGGGCGGGGACGACAATAAGACACTTGACGCAGTAAGTGACGCCATTAACCAGCAGAGCAGGGAGTTGCTCGATCTCCTAAAGGATAGCGAGACCCTCCGACTCAGCCAGGAGAGCCCCCCCTCCATGGGACTGGGAGAGCTGGGAGGACGATGAGATGGATATCACAATTATCCCGTCTCAATCGTCCAAAGAAGTTCTCCCATGTGCCTTGGAGAGCTCAAACCTTGCGGTTGGGGATCCTGCTCCCGCAGGGGATGAAGTGTCGGTCAATTCCGACAAACCTTCCTTATGCAGGCAAGATGCTTTGGTTGAGGAGGTTACGGAGGAGGAAACCCCCCTCCCCCTTTTCCCCTTCAACCAAGTCAAAAAGGGCCAGGCTAAGGAAGGATAAATATAATTATCGGAGAGCCGTGTTCTACTGCATGAAATTTATCGGCAGAAATCCAACTGAGGTAACTCAGGCGGAATTCAGGGAGATTGGGTTGAAGATTCAATTTGTGAGGCGTTTCGAAAGGAAATATCCTCACATTGAGAAACTCTTCCTCCCAATCGACCGAATCCCAACCCCTGCGAAGGATGCTGTTTCCAGCTCAGCGGCTGTGAAAAGAGCATCTTTCACAGGGACCTCGACTAAACCGATGGCGTCGAGTTGCTCGAGTCCCTTTGCGGTCATCTTTGACTGCGGTAGGACCAAGCAGCTCGACCTCGTCGGCCCCTACCACGACGATCCGCTCGGGAATCACTGGTGTGAATCCTGGCGTTTCGAAGTTGGCGCAGGAAAAGACGCAGCCTCAAGCTAAGCAGCCGCTAAAGGTACCGCCTATATCGACTGCTTCGTCGGTGGCTGCGGCTGGACCTGCAGGGGATAAGAAGGGTGGAGAGCGAGCAGCGGCGACGATTGTGCAAAGGTCTGGTCAACAGACCATTGCAAAATCGTCTGCAACTGTCAGATCTCATTCTTCTGGAGGAAGGAAAGATGGAGCGTGGCACAGGGCTGACACGGCGAAGATGCATGTGGCGGGTTCGAGGGATGGCCCATCGACCTCAAAACAGGGCGGATCTTCGAGGACATCTGCGCAGGAATGCGTTAAGAGGGTTAGGTCCTCCGAAGATCCACATCCTGTTGCTAAGAGGGTGGTGGAGCATCAGTCGAACAACCAGGTGGAGTCCTTCGCAAAGGTGGCCGGTCAAAAGAAGGTAGAGAAGGCTCAACCGGGGAAGGCCGACCAAGCCGACCAAGGGCTGAAACCTTCTCAACCTACTGTTGAACGACCATCGGTGTCAGCGGGCTCCGAGGTGATGGTCGCTCCGGATGATCTTCGGGTAGCGATTATTGATAGAGCTGATCTGGATGGGAGGATCAGCGATTCACACTGGATAGAGGTGGAACGTCTTCTTAGGAAGATCATAACGTCCGACGAGGTAGACGCCAGGAAGACCGGCTTTGGCCGGGCAGTCGCTCATAGGGGCATCAAAGTCCTCTATTGTTAGGACGAGGAATCTAAGGACTTTCTCATCCAGACGATCGAGGGCGCTGGTGAGCTCTGGGAGGGCTGCAGGCTGGCCGCGGTTCCTGTGGAAGAGATACCTCGAAGGATCGTAGCCACAACATGGGTCCCCCCTCCAGACTCTGACGTGGAGGAGGTCATGAAGATGATCAGAAAGCAGAATAGAGGTCTCTTCATCGACGATTGGAGGTTGCTGAACTTCTTCAGAGAAGGAGAAGGCATGGTGATGAGATTCACCATAGATAGTGAGAGTGCTAACTACATCAGAAACTGTGGGGGAGTGCTGTACTTCGGTTCTGGTGGACTCCGGTTCCGGATCCCGAAGTCGCAGTGAGGTTGTTCAGCAGCATGGCCTGCGAGTGGTGCAGATTAATCTGCATCATTGCAAGGCTGCGGCTGCTGAACTCCTCCTCTCCCTCACAGTTTCTGAAATAGATATCGCTTTGGTCCAGGAACCCTATTTATACAAAAATAGGGTTTCTGGACTAAACGATAAGCGCTTCGCACTATTCTTCGCCAATAATGGTGAGAAGGTAAGAACCTGTATTGTAGCCAAGAAAAGTTTTAATCTTATTCAACTCTACAATTACAGCGATGGCGATACGACTGTAGTGAGGCTAGACGAAGATACCGGTAGGGCTTTGGTACTAGCCTCGGTCTACATGCCGTATGATGCACCCGACCCACCAAACGGATTGGTGCGCAGACTGGTGGAGGAGACTACGGGCATTTGCAGGTTAGTGATGGGCTGTGATGCGAATGCTCATCACTTCCACTGGGGAAGCAGTAACACCAATGCGAGAGGTGAGTCCATATTCGATTTTATTTTAGCTAATAATCTGCGAGTATGTAATAGGGGTAATACTGCCACCTTCCATAATAGGGTAAGGGAGGAAGTCATTGACTTAACCCTTACAAATATGGAAGATACATCCATAGTAGACTGGAGAGTATCGGAAGAGTGCTCCTTTTCGGACCACAGGGCGATACACTTTCGAGCCTGCTATGAGTGTAAACGGCAACCGCCTCATCGCAACCCAAGGAGGACAAACTGGGAATACTACAACTCCCTTGTTTCCTCGTGGTTGGGCGAGTTCTCTGAACCACGCACAACGGAGGAATTAGATGGCCAAGTTGTAGATCTTACACGTGTCCTCAAGGGCTGCTATGAGAAGTCTTGCCCATTATCTTATCCTGGTAGGAGAACTCAACCAGTTTGGTGGAACGAAGAGTTAGCCAAACTTAGGAAGAATAGCCGGAAAGCTTATAATAAAGCTAATAACACTAAAGTTGATGCCGATTGGGATCTCTATAGAGAGAGCTTCAATAGGTATAAAAGTGAAATCAGGAAGGCTAAGAGAAATTCGTGGATTAGCTTTAGTGAGTCTATAGAGGGGGTTAATGCAGCAGCTAGATTCCGTAAGGTGATCTCAAAGGATCCTAAGCCCATTGGGAGCATCAAGCGGAATGGCGGTACCTGGACTAACTCCGCTCTAGAGACTTTAGACCTGCTAACAGGAACCCACTTCCCTGGGAGCGAGGATGCCTGCTCGAGTAAACCCGGTGTGAACACGAGGAGGACCCACACCTCAGAGGAGTTGGCACTTGTCGACAGGATAGTAAGCTATCACAGAATCTCATGGGCGATTAGCACTTTTCAGCCCTACAAGTCTTCGGGACCGGATGGTATTATCCCAGCGATGCTCCAAAACGCACCTGCCGTCTTGATAATCATTCTTCAGAAGATTTTTAGGGCATGTCTACGACTATCGCACATTCCGGCACTGTGGAAGGAGGTAACAGTGACCTATATTCCCAAAGCTGGGAAACCAAGTCACTCGTTGCCGAAGGACTACAGGCCGATTAGTCATAGGCCAAGACCTTATAAGCAACTCACAGCATGCTTATATTAAAGGGAATTCGACAGAAACAGCGCTACATAGTGTCGTAGGGTACATAGAGAAAAATCTGAATGATTCGAATTTCACTCTGGCAGCCTTTCTGGATATAGAGGGCGCCTTTAATAATGTGAAACTCGAATCCATTCATTCTTCTCTAGAATCATTGGGTGTCCCCTCTATCCTAATAAACTGGATCGATAGCATGCTTAGAAGCAGGCTAATCAATTCTAATATTGGGGAGAGCTCCATCAGGAGATCTGTTACCAGAGGCACTCCTCAGGGGGGAGTTCTGTCTCCCTTACTCTGGTTACTGGTGATAAATGGGATACTCACTGATTTCGACAAACTAGGAACTAAGGTAGTTGCTTATGCGGATGATGTAGTCATCCTCATTAGTGGGAAATTTTTGTCTACATTGTCTGATATAATGCAGGGAGCACTTGCCAAACTCTCACGCTGGGCGCACATCAATGGCCTTGGTGTGAATCCGGCTAAGACAGAGCTGGTGCTCTTTACCCGAAAAAGGAAAACCGCCGAGTTCGTACCACCAACGCTGGATGGAGTACGGCTAAATCTCTCTAAGGAAGCGAAGTACCTGGGAGTGATTCTTGACCATCGTCTCAGATGGAAAAGGAACACAGAGGAGCGCACTAAGAGGGGTCTAGTTGCACTCTACTCCTGTAAGAACTCCATAGGTAAAAGTTGGGGTTTGAGACCGCATGTGATTCACTGGTTGTTTATGACAGTGGTCTGCCCAATTTTGACCTATGGATGTCTTGTTTGGTGGCAGGCCCTGAACAGCAAGCCAAACTTGTCTAGGTTAACTACTGTGCAAAGATCTGCTTCAATTCTAATTACAGGAGCAGTGAAGAGCACCCCTCAGGCAGCACTGAATGCAGTGCTGAACATCCAGCCTCTGGATATTCTTGTTCAGTACCAAGCATCCCGTAGTGCCTTGAGGCTCAAGGAGCTTAACCAGTGGCGCTCTTCAGGGTCTGGACATGCTAGCATTTTACAACAGCTAAGCAGTCAGATCGGACTAAGGGTTGGGGGGAGTGTAACCGATTACATTTCGCCTTCACTGGATTTCGATGTAGCGAAGGTGATTATCCCTGATAGAAGTGAATGGGAGCATGGCAGACCACTACCCGATAGCCTTTCCATCTTTACTGATGGTTCAAAGATGGATGTAGGTACTGGAGCGGGGGTGTACTGCGAAGAGCTAAACATTAAACGCTCGTTCAAGCTTAATGCAAATTGCAGTGTTTTCCAGGCTGAAGTCTTCGCAGTATTGAAGGCCTTAGAATTAGTAGCAGGAATGACGGACAACGCAGGCAGGACAGTTACAGTCTATGTAGATAGTCAGGCTGCCCTTAAGGCGTTAGGATCCTACACTATTAAATCTAAGATCGTTCAAAAATGTAGGTCCACCTTAAAAACTTGCAATTTAAGCGTCAACCTTTGTTGGGTTCCAGGGCACTGCAATGTTGAAGGGAATGAGATTGTTGATGAATTAGCAAGGCGAGGCTCCCAGTCCTCTGACCTTATGGTAGAGGACTATGTCAAGCCACCGCTCTGCTACTTCCTCGGCAAACTCTGCCAGTTCTATGCAGAGAAAACCGTAAGAATTTGGCAAGACGCACCTGGTTGCAAGGTGTCGAAGTCAATCTGGCCGGCAATCTCAGGGCGTAAAACTGCGTCCCTTCTCTCACTTTGCAAGTCGGGAATCAGAATCGCTACAGGGGTCATAACCGGCCACTGTAGAATAAGATCTTTGACTTGTAAGTGGGATGATAACAACATTGAGTACTGTAGGCTATGTGAGGATGAGGAGGAAACGGAGACAATCGAGCACCTTTTATGTAGATGTCCTAGACTGATGATCAAAAGGCATAGACTATTTGGTGTACACGTGATTGACTCTCTGTCTTACTTCTCCTCTATTGACCCTACTATCCTGGTGGTTTACTGCAAGAGTCTAAAGTGGCTCTGGGGCGGGTCAGAACAGGCTTAGCACAGTATAGAAAAATAATCTCTTTCTTCTTAAAACAATCTGCTACTCTCCTTCACAATTACTCATCCTTCTTATTCTTGTCTCTTTTGTCTTATCACTTTCTCCTTCCCTCCTTTCCATCTTTCCAACCTAATCCACAATCTCCTCCCACTTAGCTCACCATATCATCATCATCATCATCTGCAGGCCCACAGCACCATTCAGAATACAATCTGCAGTCTCGTAACATCGTACAGCATCGCCCATAGCAAAAAACACACTACACCATCAGCACTCACGCACCACCGTATACCGCATGCACAAATCACCATATACCCATCAGTCACACATCACCACAATCTGTAGTTACGCAACATAATACATGCCCGCACATAGAAAGAAACACATCACACTTTCCGCTACACTTCTACAGTGAATCTTCTTTTCAACACTATCCATCATCTATCCATAAAATCCACAACCGCACACTTCATCATCATCAATAGCCTTGTATCATCATATGCAGACAAAGGGCAACATTCAGAACATACATCACAGCTCATGACTCCTGTACACCATCATCACCACACGTAACATCATACAACCTCATCCATTACACACAACATATCACACTTCCACTTCACATCATCACCATCTACATTCACAGTTCACCATATAGCCGCATCTATAATCACTTCATCAATAGCCGACTTAAACCCACATCATATCACAACAACATCATCACACACAACACATATACTTCAATAGTCAGGATGATCACAATGGACCTCAAGGTCTCCGAGTGGAGTGGCTGCCAGCACGGCAGCTGCGCATCCTAAACCTAACCTAACCTAAACTAAAAGCACATGGAACATGCTTGTTTACATTATTACCCACTCCCCCATATTTATTAAAGCGCATTCAAAGTCAGCGTAAAATGGAAATGGAACATCCATTTGTTTTTGGTAATTTTAATAGGTAAGTTTATTGTTACCTATTTCAGGATATTCTTTCGCAACGCCACTGCAGTTTTTGTAATCATGTTTCTTATAAACCCCAAAATCTTTGGTATAATATAAGCATTTGTTGCAGATATATAATTGTCTTTCTTCGGAACTGAGTTGGCTAGCCAATAATCTAAAAAAAATAAATATTAATGCCTATGATTTATGTAGATATTGAAATTTAATTAATTACCGTGAAATATTATTTAATAATATGTAGTGAGCCTTGCCATCTTTCTCCAGCAACACCAGGTTAATGTGGATACTCTTCACTTTCTTTGTTGTGCGGTATGATCCAACAACAGAATAATTTTCGAATCCAAAAACGTTTACGTTTACTTTGGGATTATTCTTTTATGGATTTCAAGTCTAATCGAAATTGCAATACACTAATATCACTGTGCAACAAAGTTCAATTTTTTTTCAAAATGATGGGAAAAATCGTGTAGATTATGAAAGTAGAGCTAAAAATATGAGACACGTGTATCGGCGTTTTAAAAGTTTACGTCGGAAAGTAACCAAAATAGGCGGAGCAAGTTCCGCCCATTTTTAATTTTTTCGAAATGTTCGAGTTAAGATATATTTGAATCCTTGCACTTCAGGTATATAGTGTCTTTGGCAACTTTACAGAGGAGTATGTGGACAATATTTTTGTTTTTCAAAAATCTTTCAAAAACTTCTTAAAAATGTGATTGTATCAAATCCAAATATTCTACAAAATTGTTCGCCATAAAATTTTACTATAGGTCTCAGAATACACCAAATCTGTAGCTCTTCTCTAATCGCCAGGAATCACTAAAAACGAAAAACACGTTTTAGGGTTAAAGTCGGACTTCATCTGAGTTTATTCAAAATTGTCCAACAAACCATAATTTTAGAGGGATGACGTCAAAGACAAAAATATTCTCCGTCAAATTTTACTATAGGTCACCAAAGAAATGAAATGCCTATTTACATTATATATCATAAAAATATCAGTATCAATTTTGCTGAAAAAACATGAAAATATTTCCCAATCTTTTTGATGAAAAATTGTTCCTTCTTTTTTCGAGTTTATACATGAAAGTAATATGAAACTTGGTTATAGGTGAAAAGTGTCAAAAGATGAAAAATTCTGCACAAAATTTCACTATGAGTTTCAGAATAAACCATATACCTAGCTATACTATTTCCTTAAAAAAATTAGATTCCAAATTTATATATATTTGGATGAAATTATATGTTTTAATTTTTGACTGTTAATTTTACATAATTCCATACTGGATCAAAATCTAGCAAAATCCTTTACTTTTTGGGAGTATTGTTAAAGAAAGAAATGCTCCAAATGAAATTTCATTATGGGTCTCTGAATAAAAGAAATCTGTAACCATAGTATATAACATTCTTAGCAGCACTTGTTTTTGATATATATGTTTTAGGGCCATATTTCCCAATTTGCATACAGTTTGTCGTTGTGATTGGATACTGTAAATATCATATTGATGGTTTTTCGTTGTGAATTCATACAGAAGATGTTGTGCGTTCCATTCTTAATGTTTTTGAAATATTTGTGGTGTATATATATTTGGAGTATAAAAAACCCACATTGGACCTTTCCAAATTGCGTATTTTTAGTACTTTCAACTTGAATTCCGTAGTTAGGATAAGCCATTGAAAATACATTAGAGGTCTACGGCTATGGTCAAGTGAAAATATAGGTGTCACGTTTCACCTATAACCAAGTTTCATATTACTTTCATGTATAAACTCGAAAAAAGAAGGAACAATTTTTCATCAAAAAGATTGGGAAATATTTTCAGCAAAATTGATACTGATATTTTTATGATATATAATGTAAATAGGCATTTCATTTCTTTGGTGACCTATAGTAAAATTTGACGGAGAATATTTTTGTCTTTGACGTCATCCCTCTAAAATTATGTTTTGTTGGACAATTTTTAATAAACTCAGATGAAGTCCGACTTTAATCCTAAAACGTGTTTTTCGTGATTAGTGATTCCTGGCGATTAGAGAAGAGCTACAGATTTAGTGTATTCTGAGACCTATAGTAAAATTTTATGGCGAACAATTTTGTAGAATATTTGGATTTGATACAATCACATTTTTAAGGAGTTTTTGAAAGATTTTTGAAAAAAGGACAAAAAAGACCCCTTTGATGAACCGCATGAGGGTTAAAATTTTTAACAAAAATATTGTCCACATACTCCTCTGTAAAGTTGCCAAAGACACTATATACCTGAAGTGCAAGGATTCAATGATATCTTAACTCGAATATTTCGAAAAAATTAAAAATGGGCGGAACTTGCCGATACACGTGTCTCATATTTTTAGCTTTACTTTCATAATCTACTCGATTTTCCTCGTCATTTTTTTTTGTTGTCGCACAGTGTATTTAGTACTAATCCATTTGCTACAATAATCATTGTATCCGCAATTTTTTTTATTTTGAAGGTTGATGTTCTATTAGAATTGATTAGATCATGATTTCCGAATGCAGCAATTATATACCACTTGAAACAATATTCATCATTATTTTGAATATTAAAGCATGCTTTTTTATTCTGTAGTTCCGTTGGTTTTTCCATATACTGTGCTCCTTTATGGGAGCACGACTGGTTTATACATATTTCCAACGTCTTTTATTGGAATAGAGCCCATTCAGACCCCGTGGTTGGAACTCTGACATTTGATTTTTGATATAATCAATATGTTTTCTGAATATATTCTCTACATCACCAGAAAATGTAATTTGAGTTGTTTTACTGTTGTAGAATATTTGTTCGATTCCTGCAGTTTCTGCAGATTCCTTGTAGTATTCGCCAACAAGATTAAACTGAAATTTATATAACTTTTGTTTGCTTATCCTTTAATTTATCAGTACAATGATGGAGTTGGAAACGTCTTCTTCTACATCAATTATATTATTATTTATTTTATATTGGAACTTCCAAAACCGCTACTGGTTGATGGCAGGTTTTCTTTGATTATTTGGTCGCTTTTAGTTTTATGTGAAACCGATTTGCAATGAATTCTCCAATATTTCAATAAAACATTTTCAAGTTTAAATATTGTATGTTGGTTGAAATATCCGTGTTGTTGGTGTTATGTGTGATAATACTGTTAATTGTTAGATTCCTTTGTTGGTTCTTATGCTGGTTATATTGTTGGTTAAACTGTTGCATATTTTGATGTTTTTGAAGGCTGGGATGCTGTTATTGATTTGCTTGTATGTTTTGCTCTTGTTTAAGAAATTGACCTTGCTGCTGTTGGTGGAGGTTGTGTTGTTGAATTGAATTTATTTGCTGGTGATGCAATAGGTTTGAAATATTCAGTTGATTTTTCCACATATTAATATCTTTACGAAATTGATTTTCTTATTGTTCATATTCCAAAAGATTTCTCTCTTGTTTTTAGTTTGCTCCTTGTCCTTTATGTTTTACGAGGTAATGCATCTTCAGCGCCAGGGAATGCTGACACCATTCTTTGCAAATACTGCATATTTTGTGCGATTCCAAATGTTTTTTATAAGCAACAGCACTACCCAATTGCGTGAGGAAATATTTCCATTGAAATTTCATCGAAGGCATTTTAAAGATAAAAACTATTTATTTTTGTGTTTAAAAAAATGGTACCTTATAGTTGAAGTCTCAACAGAAAGTGAATATGTTGTTGAGATTGCCTTCCAAAACAACACCTGAAAATGTATGATGTAGAATAACGTCTCATTATTATTGTTATCCCAATAACAATTCTATATCTTACCCATAGACTTAACCATAAACATAAACACCTGCAGACCACATATCAAGCCTTAATTGTCCCAGTTAATGTGTTATTTAATCTATTTGACACTAATTAGTTTTGACACAGGGGAAATAGTCCAAGACTTTTGCTATTTCCAGTTTGCGTTGTGCGGAAATCTTTTTTGCTAAGCAATGGTGAAAACTGCTGTGGTGTTAAATCTATATGTATGTTTATGTTTCTAAATATTGATTCCAGTTTACACAGTGAAACCTTTCAATTCCCCCTTATCTTAAATCTGAAAACACCTAATAAATTTGGCGACACTTAAAAGTCATGGATCAATGCTAAATGTAATTTTTATTGATACAAAATCATTTCCGGTTTTTTAGAAATTGTTTAAATGTCCTTTTAGATCAGCTCGCAAATACTCGCCTCTTTAAATGCATTATTATACATCTACTTATGCAAACAACGACCCACCCTTTGCAGGGAAACAATTTTTGATCAATGCTTATTTCAGATTAAAAGCATCAGTAATATCAAAAGCAAAATATTAGATTTTGCATTTTCTTCAACAAGACAAATATCACTTTCCAGATGTCTCTTGTAAACAACTGCCTTCATTCAGTTTGTGAGGTGTATATAGAGTAGCTATTTGGGGTCCAAGGTTCATCACAGACAATTTATTTGACGGAGGCAGAAAGAACAAGTAAAAAAGTTTTAAGCTCGACCTGGTCGAACTTTTTATACCCTCCACCTCCCTTCGATTAAGAAAGTACTCCACCGCCACGCCAAGGCTTATTCCTAGGGGGAGTAGTTTATGTTAATTGGTGTATAATATATTACTTGAAATAAAATGAGCCAATTAACATGAACCGAGTATACATTTGTATTTGACTGACGTTTTAGGTATGCATTTCAAGATAAGTTGTAATATACCGAAAACATACTCAAAGTGAAAGTGAACAATTCATATAAGTACCATTTTATGATGAAATATAAAAGAATATATGAAATGTCAATTGTAAAGTAATTATTTAATTTTTGTATGTGAGTCGTTATTAATTTGAATAGCGACGACATACGGATGATGGCTGTCTATAGTAGGCGCTATGTTGGTAAATGCCCAATCTATGTGAGTTCCGTGCTTCTTTGTGCTAGAATTTTAATCCAAAAGTGAGAAAACACCTTTACTAACTAGCACTTTTTCCGTTAAATTCAGGTTACTCCGTCGACATATATAAAAATCACTAACTATACAATTTTTGTCATTATTTTGTTGAAACAAATCTTCTATCGATTCAGATAAAATTTGGCGAAACGAGAGTTCGTTTGAATTTCGATACACAGTCATTAGACATATATCTTTAAATGTCAGTACGACATATTGCAAAGTATTACATCCTTCAGAAAAGTTTTTGGTATGTCCCTTATTACGCTTTTAATTCTGCTTAACGCTTGTGCGAAAGTCTTCCCTTTGCCTCATTATTTCTCTTAACTCATAGAAGTAGAACAGATCCCATAATCTGGAACCTACTATAATTCCATAGGGATTTGAAGAGTTATAGCTAAAGATCCACCAATCCCCCACTGGTGGCAGTTGTTTAAAATCATCAAATGCCAAAATGGAAATTCCACCAAATGAATTGTTACTCTTAAATATCTGCTTAAGTCGAGCATCCAGGTATCCCATCATTCTAGAACCGACCATTGATTTTCATCGATATTGATTAATTTTACATCGGTTAACTTTACCAATATCGAGTTCACACTGTCATTACTAAGAGGTCGCAGTTCACCTGAACATTGGTTAACTGGAAGGGAAAATAATGCATGTAATGTAGATCCTCCAAAGCCAAATGCCGCTTTTCCTGTTGGAACTGTCAATAAGATCTTTGCTAAGTCCGGATTTACTCCAGGCATTGAACTTATTCTATTTGTAATGGATTGATAAAAAGCTTTAATTAAGCGACTTTTACCAACACCAGCACCTCCGCCTATGTACTCATAAAATGTTTTATTTTGAACAACATTATGCAGAATGTGATGCAAGTACCTTCTTTGTTTATTATTGAGGGTCCTTATGTCATTAAGAAGTCACTTTGGCTTATTAGAGGAGGTAACTTTATAATTCTTACATCTCCTCTTGTGTCCATATCAAATATGTTAATATCGTGATTTATCTCAGGTACCGCTAAAGCACGTCATCAAGGATTTGAGTTGCAGCATTGTTATCGTTTGAGTTATTTGTGGCATTGTGTTCATCTTGTATTTCCGACAAGATTTCGTCACGTTCGCCTTCCTGGTATAACTCAAATCTCATTGTCATTCTGCAATAATTCTTCTGTTTCATCTCTCCAGGGCAAATAAAGCATTACCAAAGATCGAAAATAGTCTTCCCTGTTTGTATCGACATTGAATTTTGGGAATCTTATAATAGCTGAGTTCGTTCTTTTGTACACGTATCCCGAATTATTTTTTAGTCGAAGGGGAGCGCCAACTTGATATAAATTGGTCTCATCGTTCTCAAAGAAATCATCATCTTCCTCTTCAGTGGAACGAGATTTTCTCAATCTTCGGGAGTAACTGTAGTATGTATGCTGCAAAATGTGCCAAACAAATATGTTCTAAAATGTCGGGACGTTGTATATAGTGGTCAAGAATATCTGTTTTGAATATATCAGTTGATTCCTTTTCCAGATTTTGTAATTCTTGCCTTGACTTTATCATCCAAACTCGTTTTTCTGGTGGAAACGTGTTGACGTCAACCTCTGCAGTACTACATTGCGACATACTCATGCCCAGTATGTTACAAGATGCCTCCTAAGCTGACACATCGGTCGCGTTATAAAATTTGTGTCCTATATGCTGAAGTCTCTCTTTGACTGAAAAATTTCATTCTCGTATTTCAAGCATAGCTTCTTGCAGCAATCTGGAAACGCCTCTATTAGACTTGTTAATATAATTTACAATATAAGCTACACATGCATATGCATCCATAACGAATTGTATGTCCATATTGGATTTCTGCATTGCTAGAATTCTTGGATTGAACACATTGATAGATCAATCTTTGAATGATCTTTTCAAAAATATCTGGGGTTTTTAAATGGAAGATCTTAGTGCTAAAATGTATTCATCAATATTTAAATTAATTCTTCTGTCAGTTAAGAATCAATCAAATTGCTGAAGATCGTTGATATCTTCATTTGTAAGATTAGCGTTGAGCAGGGTATTAATTTTGTCAAAGTTATTTTTATGCACCTTTTTAACCTCAACATCTGTATCCTCAGGAAGTGGAAACAATAAGTCTGTAGCTGGCCGACAAAACTTTTGGCCCCTAATGTCCCGTTGACAAGTTCTAGAATGATTGTGTCGCTGAACGTTGATAATACTTTCCACATTCGTAATACTAGTGTCTGTAGAAATAAATTTATCTACGAAATCTATTACTGGTGGGAAAGATGCTGTATCGGATAGATTAAATTGAGGCGCATTATTCTACCAATAAATGCCATGCAAATGTGGAGATCCTCGTTGCTGAAACTCAATTCGCCAGTAATATTTAACAACATAATGCTCTTCGAATATACCACCATTAGACTTGAAATGTTTGAAAAGGTGCCGAATTCGCTGATTGAAATAGCGAGAACATGCAATAGGATCCCCCCTATGAGATCGTATTTGCTTTGTGTGGAATATGAAATGGCTTCCTCTTCCGAAATGTCAGTCCCCTCTAAAATTTTTACGAGGATAACAATCAATTCAGGCCATTGAGACTCTGCAGCAACCACTTTTATAAAAAACGTAGGCAAACTAAATTGTCTAATCATTGCCAAAACTTTTCTCTTTTCCCCTTCCCAATGAGCTGGAGATGAACGAATACCCTTCAGTACGTGATACCCATCATCGTATTGCACCAAGTTTTAAACAAACTGGTCGTCTAATACATCTGCAGCTGTGAATTGTCTAGTTCCAAATTTCTTTCTTAAACATATCGATATGCTGCTTTTTATTGCGTGAAAATTCGAGTTTTTTTTACGAATATAAAATTTTATCTACACGTATACACCGCCTATCAAATCGACAACTTCGGACTTGATAATTTTTCCAATAGTGGCTGTACAATTCCTTTTCATACCGCAGTAAATGGTAGGGTAAGACAACTCTTCGGAATCTTCATCCAG
This sequence comes from Musca autumnalis, assembly GCF_047663935.1. Lineage (NCBI taxonomy): Eukaryota > Metazoa > Arthropoda > Insecta > Diptera > Muscidae > Musca > Musca autumnalis. The sequence goes on from NW_027411977.1 coordinate 148,984,094, forward strand.
CAGCATATCTAAGGGCCTTTGTCCCTAACCGGGAGCAACTGAAATACCTTGTAATAGTATATTTTCCATTATTATTAATTAATTAACCGAGAGACTAAATTCGGTGTTCTGTACGCAATCCTTCGTTTGAGGTATACCTGTACTACTTCTCTCTGATCAGTCGTTCGTGGAAGCACATTAACTGTTGTGTTTAACTGAATAGGTACGTTAACAATAGCACCCCGTACAGCACATTGTCGGTTATAACCTAACGAAACGATGCGCATAAATGGAATTCTGGGCGAAACAAATCGTTCTTCCAATGGTGTTAATCCATGAATCTCTCTTGGTATCTCAGGAAAGTTTAAACCGTTGGACAGACAGATTGTCGGTACTCTTCAACCACTAACAATTTTATGACAGGTATTACAAAACTTATATCTATCATCACTGGAGGGAAATGCAGAGGAAAGGAAAAATATTTCGATGAGACTGGGATATTTGGTTAATAGTGCGTTTTTAACAATAACTTTAATTTGGTTTGAAAACCATAATCCCTCACAGCAAATGCAAATTCCAGTTGGTCCCTGTTTCACTACTTCCGAAAATTCTGCGCATAATCTTAATTGATGTCATTCAGAATCAATTTGTAATGCCTCTAATCTCGATTCTGGGGAAAGATATAAGACAGAATATTAGCAATTCTCGCAGATTGTCGTCTGTTTTCAATTTCTCTGTTAACATGATTTGACCTATGACTACGTACACGAGAGTTTCGGCTTTGGACTTGTTTTAATCGTCTAGCTTGACAGCACTGTCTTGTATTACGTGCCTGTTTAACAATACGCGCGTGTTCAGCAGTATTTGGTCGCTGTTCGGACAATCGGTGAACTGTGTCCCGTCGACGAGCACGGTTTCTCTCAATATCTCGCCTTCTTTCAGCTTGTATATATTCTGCATTTTGTCGATGACGCGTGTGTCAAGCAATATTGTGTTGTTGTTCGGACAATCGAACGACTGCGTCCGGTCTACGAGCACGGTGTCTCTCGACATCTCGCCTTCTTTCAGCTTGTCGAACTATAGACAAGTTGTGTATAGTTATCATTTTCTGCATTACGCATTGCTTCAGTATTCTGGGTTTCTTCGGAGTGTTGGTTGTTTTTACCTAACTGACCACGAGATTGTTGGGTCATATAGCGTGACTGTTATACTGCTCTATTGAATGAAGCCCTTCTTCCCAATTGACTAGCAATGGGGTCAATTTGCCGCTCTTCTTCTCGAAGTTCAGCATATTGCCTTCTTGTTGCTAAAAAATGGGCGTTCCTAACTCGATCAGTGGGATTTTGGTCTCTATAATTTGCAACTCCCACCGCAGTTAAACGTTGACGTTTCTGAGAGGATTGTCTGCGTAGTCTGGGGATTTTACAATTGTCAAATGCGAAGCTTATCGTCGGTAAAATTATTATTTCTTATTATACTAAATAAAAACTTTTAACTTAGTGTGGGCAAAAATATAATTTCTTACCGCTTTTTAACAATTTTAAAGTATCAAGATTAATACTTAAATAATGTTCTCCACAATTTATAATATTTTGTAACTTTATATGCTATATAAATGTCCTTTAAAAGATGCAAATATTAATTAAACACTTTAAACAAATTATTACAAACACCAACAATTTGGCTATGCACACTATGAACCTTTCTTTGCAAGTAACATTGAATTCTGTTAAAGAAAAGCGCACTATATATCCTATACCAAGTATAGTCCTAGTAGGTAGATGAATACTTTATAGTGTACAGTATATAGTGATGTACAGGTAGAAACATAACATGTCACATATCCATAATTAATCCGCTATTATACCTGAAATAAAAGTTGTTTTTTTTTTGTTTTCAAATATTAAATAAACAACATACCCCTTTCAGAAATGGTTGGTATTATTTGTACCTATACCTGTAGCACAAGGTACAACATAAATTGTTTGTTTGTTAAAAAAACAACATACCCATTTCAGAAAGGGTTGGTATTATCTTTACCTGCATATATTTCATTTTGAAGTGCGTCAAAACAAAATTCGTTACAAGTACTACAAAACTTCTGTTTAAAAATGAATATAATGCATTTTGTTTCCAATCAATCAAAAAGGTTTTAATAGAATACTATTTTATAATAAGCAAGGTACAAAAAGGTACATGTGTCCACAAATTTTGATGAACACATGTTCTGATCACAAGGTTCGCTAAGTGCTAAATTACAGTCAATTTAGGCGGAAAAAGTAGATAAAAACTTCAAAGTACTTGAAATACTCGTACGGCGGTGCCGTTATAGGGGGCTACACCTAAACGTGAACCTATATCAAAAGTATTTGGCAGAGAAATTGTTTGACCCTTGGGAACCATAATTTTAGACAATTTAGGCCGAAAATGTTCATAAAAAGTGATAAATACATAAAGTCGGGCGGTACTGTTATTTGGGACCTATGCCAAAAAGAGGGCCGATATAGGGGAACTTGCACTCGGGTGCAATATTTCACCTTCCTATCTCAATGTTTGAGGACGGTAGAGTGATCACAACTGAGGAACATGGCTATATCGACTCAAATCTTTACCCTGATCAAGAACATATAGAACTTTACATGGTCGCAAATGATTAGGTTGATGTGTTACTAACAGAAAAAGAAAGTTAATATACCATCCATACTATTGTGGATGGTATAAAAAGCAGATTTAGTGCCACCGAGGTGCAATGGTATGCACACCCGACTTGAAGGCTAAAGGTCCGGGGTTCGATTGCCAGATCAGACAACATATGATTATGAACGGCGACAAGTACCCCTCAATGTAATGTTGGTGACATTTCCTGAGTACTTCAGCCATGAAAACCTACACTGGTATCGTTATATGTATAGGACCTATACAAACCGTATGAATCATTTTTTGTGAAGAAGTATTTGATATCTAGAAATGCTAAATTGAAAAATCCCAGTTGGCAACCCTGTTGAACGGACGTCATTTTTCGGCAGTGCTTAAATCGTTCTCATAAATACGTAAAATTCTACATAAAATAAACACACAATAGTCAATAAACACATTGATTTCTATAAAACCAAACACCTAGTGTCACGGGAAAATAAAATAAATATGCCGAAAGCTACAGCTCGCCGTAGTGTTTGCAATAAAAAACCCTTTGTCAACAATGCAAGAATCAAATCAAAGAGGAATGTGAAGATTATGTACAGTGTGACGTTTGTAAACATATTTATCACTTTCGTTGCTCTGGCCTAACCAAAAGAGAATTTTACAGACTCGTTAAAAATGAGAACGAACTATTTACCTGCAAAGATTGTTGTGAAGATGGTGAAGGTGAAATAAGAAGAGAGTTAAATACTATAAAAACAGAATTGAGAAAACTTGAGAAACTTGAAAAACTTGATCAGCTGACTGAATCAATAAATTTCATGTCAGAGAAATTCGACCAAGTCTTCAGAGATGTAGCAGAAAACAAAAAGAAAATAACTGTCATTGAAAAAGAAAATAAATGTTAAAAACTGAAGTAAAATCTCTCAAATATTCTATGAAAATTTTGCATGATGAACGTGTAAAAAACCATTGCGTCATTAGTGGACTAAAAATTGAAAATGATACCAATGCTGTTGAGGCCGTATTATCATTATCGAAAAGTGTTGGTGTTGATCTGGGAGAAAACGACGTAGATACTGCCTACTTTGTAGGCAGAAACAAAGAAAAAAACAATCAAAACAAAACAGTTGTTGTTAAGTTCTCTGCAAAAAATCACAAAGAAAAACTGATGAAATCCAAAGCCCAACTCAAAGAAACGAAGAATAGTGTTCGTAAATGACTGTTTGAGCAGAGATACTTTACATGTTCTTCATTATGCGAGATCATTAAAATCCATCGGATTTCAGTATGTTTATGCCAGAGATGGAAAAGTTTTGTGCAAAAAGAGTGAGTTATCCCGTAATATTTTGATAAAATGCGAAGAGGATGTCGACCAGATTTTATTGGAGGCTACAAACCAACATGCATTTTGGAAGGAGGTCTATGATAGTTGACAGGAAAAAAATTATTGATGAGTGACGATGAAGATGATGCTGATGAAGCTACTTATGAATCGCCCGAATAATCTTGTTGTATTTAGAACATATTAAAAGTTGTTTGTATATAACATTCTATCTTTTTTATGATTAAAAATCAATATCTTGGGAACCATAATTTTAGACAATTTAGGCCGAAAATGTTCATAAAAAGTGATAAATACATAAAGTCGGGCGGTACTGTTATATGGGACCTATGCCAAAAAGAGGGCCGATATAGGGGAACTTGCACTCGGGTGCAATATTTCACCTTCCTGTCTCAATGTTTGAGGACGGTAGAGTGATCACAACTGAGGAACATGGCTATATCGACTCAAATCTTTACCCTGATCAAGAACATATAGAACTTTACATGGTCGCAAATGATTAGGTTGATGTGTTACTAACAGAAAAAGAAAGTTAATATACCATCCATACTATTGTGGATGGTATAAAAAGCAGATTTAGTGCCACCGAGGTGCAATGGTATGCACACCCGACTTGAAGGCTAAAGGTCCGGGGTTCGATTGCCAGATCAGACAACATATGATTATGAACGGCGACAAGTACCCCTCAATGTAATGTTGGTGACATTTCCTGAGTACTTCAGCCATGAAAACCTACACTGGTATCGTTATATGTATAGGACCTATACAAACCGTATGAATCATTTTTTGTGAAGAAGTATTTGATATCTAGAAATGCTAAATTGAAAAATCCCAGTTGGCAACCCTGTTGAACGGACGTCATTTTTCGGCAGTGCTTAAATCGTTCTCATAAATACGTAAAATTCTACATAAAATAAACACACAATAGTCAATAAACACATTGATTTCTATAAAACCAAACACCTAGTGTCACGGGAAAATAAAATAAATATGCCGAAAGCTACAGCTCGCCGTAGTGTTTGCAATAAAAAACCCTTTGTCAACAATGCAAGAATCAAATCAAAGAGGAATGTGAAGATTATATACAGTGTGACGTTTGTAAACATATTTATCACTTTCGTTGCTCTGGCCTAACCAAAAGAGAATTTTACAGACTCGTTAAAAATGAGAACGAACTATTTACCTGCAAAGATTGTTGTGAAGATGGTGAAGGTGAAATAAGAAGAGAGTTAAATACTATAAAAACAGAATTGAGAAAACTTGAGAAACTTGAAAAACTTGATCAGCTGACTGAATCAATAAATTTCATGTCAGAGAAATTCGACCAAGTCTTCAGAGATGTAGCAGAAAACAAAAAGAAAATAACTGTCATTGAAAAAGAAAATAAATGTTAAAAACTGAAGTAAAATCTCTCAAATATTCTATGAAAATTTTGCATGATGAACGTGTAAAAAACCATTGCGTCATTAGTGGACTAAAAATTGAAAATGATACCAATGCTGTTGAGGCCGTATTATCATTATCGAAAAGTGTTGGTGTTGATCTGGGAGAAAACGACGTAGATACTGCCTACTTTGTAGGCAGAAACAAAGAAAAAAACAATCAAAACAAAACAGTTGTTGTTAAGTTCTCTGCAAAAAATCACAAAGAAAAACTGATGAAATCCAAAGCCCAACTCAAAGAAACGAAGAATAGTGTTCGTAAATGACTGTTTGAGCAGAGATACTTTACATCTTCTTCATTATGCGAGATCATTAAAATCCATCGGATTTCAGTATGTTTATGCCAGAGATGGAAAAGTTTTGTGCAAAAAGAGTGAGTTATCCCGTAATATTTTGATAAAATGCGAAGAGGATGTCGACCAGATTTTATTGGAGGCTACAAACCAACATGCATTTTGGAAGGAGGTCTATGATAGTTGACAGGAAAAAAATTATTGATGAGTGACGATGAAGATGATGCTGATGAAGCTACTTATGAATCGCCCGAATAATCTTGTTGTATTTAGAACATATTAAAAGTTGTTTGTATATAACATTCTATCTTTTTTATGATTAAAAATCAATATCTCAAGAATTTTTCAAATTTTATTAAATATATAAATGAATTAATATTCCATTGATAAGTTCAACAAATTTAAAGGGTTGGTATCAAATTTTACAAAATTACCAGATATAATAACAATTCAGGAGACCTGGTTTCAAAGCAACTTAACTCAATTATATTCAATTCCCGGATATAGAAGCGTGCATTGCTGCAGAGATGATAACTATGGTGGTACTACGATATACATCAATAATAGATTTCAGTTTACTGTTGAAATTTGTAGAAGTGAGAAGTTTTTGGATTTTATAATAGTCACGTTAAATAACTTTAAAATAAAAAATAAACCTATGCGAATTGCTTCCTTCTACAGGTCTCAGAAATATTCTGTGTCAGATTTTATTAGTATTTTAGATAATATTTTGAATGTAAATGCACAAAATCCAATGATAATACTGGGTGATTCGAATATCGATCTGTTTCATAATTCTCATTTTATAGAAATAAAATCAATGTTTCAAAGCTATGATTGCAGTAATGTTCATAATTTAATAACACGTACCGAGAGCGGATCTTGTATAGATAATGTGTTCAGTAATATGTCTGATGATTTATATATATGGATTCGGTGGAATGTGATATTTCTGACCACAATTTACTTTCATGTAAGTTTAGAAACAAATGTAGTTATACAGACCTCCGCCTATGTACTCATAAAATGTTTTATTTTGAACAACATTATGCAGAATGTGATGCAAGTACCTTCTTTGTTTATTATTGAGGGTCCTTATGTCATTAAGAAGTCACTTTGGCTTATTAGAGGAGGTAACTTTATAATTCTTACATCTCCTCTTGTGTCCATATCAAATATGTTAATATCGTGATTTATCTCAGGTACCGCTAAAGCACGTCATCAAGGATTTGGGTTGCAGCATTGTTATCGTTTGAGTTATTTGTGGCATTGTGTTCATCTTGTATTTCCGACAAGATTTCGTCAAGTTCGCCTTCCTGGTATAACTCAAATCTCATTGTCGTTCTGCAATAATTCTTCTGTTTCATCTCTCCAGGGCAAATAAAGCATTACAAAAGATCGGAAATAGTCTTCCCTGTTTGTATCGACATTGAATTTTGGGAATCTTATAATAGCTGAGTTCGTTCTTTTGTACACGTATCCCGAATTATTTTTTAGTCGAAGGGGAGCGCCAACTTGATATAAATTGGTCTCATCGTTCTCAAAGAAATCATCATCTTCCTCTTCAGTGGAACGAGATTTTCTCAATCTTCGGGAGTAACTGTAGTATGTATGCTGCAAAATGTGCCAAACAAATATGTTCTAAAATGTCGGGACGTTGTATATAGAATATCTGTTTTGAATATATCAGTTGATTCCTTTTCCAGATTTTGTAATTCTTGCCTTGACTTTATCATCCAAACTCGTTTTTCTGGTGGAAACGTGTTGACGTAAACCTCTGCAGTACTACATTGCGACATACTCATGCCCAGTATGTTACAAGATGCCTCCTGAGCTGACACATCGGTCGCGTTATAAAATTTGTGTCCTATATGCTGAAGTCTCTCTTTGACTGAAAAATTTCATTCTCGTATTTCAAGCATAGCTTCTTGCAGCAATCTGGAAACGCCTCTATTAGACTTGTTAATATAATTTACAATATAAGCTACACATGCATACGCATCCATAACGAATTGTATGTCCATATTGGATTTCTGCATTGCTAGAATTCTTGGATTGAACACATTGATAGATCAATCTTTGAATGATCTTTTCAAAAATATCTGGGGTTTTTAAATGGAAGATCTTAGTGCTAAAATGTATTCATCAATATTTAAATTAATTCTTCTGTCAGTTAAGAATCAATCAAATTGCTGAAGATCGTTGATATCTTCATTTGTAAGATTAGCGTTGAGCAGGGTATTAATTTTGTCAAAGTTATTTTTATGCACCTTTTTAACCTCAACATCTGTATCCTCAGGAAGTGGAAACAATAAGTCTGTAGCTGGCCGACAAAACTTTTGGCCCCTAATGTCCCGTTGACAAGTTCTAGAATGATTGTGTCGCTGAACGTTGATAATACTTTCCACATTCGTAATACTAGTGTCTGTAGAAATAAATTTATCTACGAAATCTATTACTGGTGGGAAAGATGCTATATCGGATAGATTAAATTGAGGCGCATTATTCTACCAATAAATGCCATGCAAATGTGGAGATCCTCGTTGCTGAAACTCAATTCGCCAGTAATATTTAACAACATAATGCTCTTCGAATATACCACCATTAGACTTGAAATGTTTGAAAAGGTGCCAAATTCGCTGATTGAAATAGCGAGAACATGCAATAGGATTCCCCCTATGAGATCGTATTTGCTTTGTGTGGAATATGAAATGGCTTCCTCATCCGAAATGTCAGTCCCCTCTAAAATTTTTACGAGGATAACAATCAATTCAGGCCATTGTGACTCTGCAGCAACCACTTTTATAAAAAACGTAGGCAAACTAAATTGTATAATCATTGCCAAAACTTTTCTCTTTTCCCCTTCCCAATGAGCTGGAGATGAACGAATACCCTTCAGTACGTGATACCCATCATCGTATTGCACCAAGTTTTAAACAAACTGGTCGTCTAATACATCTGCAGCTGTGAATTGTCTAGTTCCAAATTTCTTTCTTAAACATATCGATATGCTGCTTTTTATTGTGTGAAAATTCGAGTTTTTTTACGAATATAAAATTTTATCTACACGTATACACCGCCTATCAAATCGACAACTTCGGACTTGATAATTTTTCCAATAGTGGCTGTACAATTCCTTTTCATACCGCAGTAAATGGTAGGGTAAGACAACTCTTCGGAATCTTCATCCAGCAGCATATCTAAGGGCCTTTGTCCCTAACCGGGAGCAACTGAAATACCTTGTAATAGTATATTTTCCATAGCCTGGTTACCTAATAATGTTTCCTGCGGATTTTGTTCTTCAACTTGATCCTGTATTACATTATTTTTAATTAATTAACCGAGAGACTAAATTCGGTGTTCTGTACGCAATCCTTCGTTTGAGGTATACCTGTACTACTTCTCTCTGATCAGTCGTTCGTGGAAGCACATTAACTGTTGCGTTTAACTGAATAGGTACGTTAACAATAGCACCCCGTACAGCACATTGTCGGTTATAACCTAACGAAACGATGCGCATAAATGGAATTCTGGGCGAAACAAATCGTTCTTCCAATGGTGTTAATCCCTGAATCTCTCTAGGTATCTCAGGAAAGTTTAGACCGTTGGACAGACAGATTGTCGGTACTCTTCAACCACTACCAATTTTATGACAGGTATTACAAAACTTATATCTATCATCACTGGAGGGAAATGCAGAGGAAAGGAAAAATATTTCGATGAGACTGGGATATTTGGTTAATAGTGCGTTTTTAACAATAACTTTAATTTGGTTTGAAAACCATAATCCCTCACAGCAAATGCAAATTCCAGTTGGTCCCTGTTTGACTACTTCCGAAAATTCTGCGCATAATCTTAATTGATGTCATTCAGAATCAATTTGTAATGCCTCTAATCTCGATTCTGGGGAAAGATATAAGACAGAATATTAGCAATTCTCGCAGATTGTCGTCTGTTTTCAATTTCTCTGTTAACATGATTTGACCTATGACTACGTACACGAGAGTTTCGGCTTTGGACTTGTTTTAATCGTCTAGCTTGACGGCACTATCTTGTATTACGTGCCTGTTTAACAATACGCGCGTGTTCAGCAGTATTGGGTCGCTGTTCGGACAATCGGTGAACTGTGTCCCGTCGACGAGCACGGTTTCTCTCAATATCTCGCCTTCTTTCAGCTTGTATATATTCTGCATATTGTCGATGACGCGTGTGTCAAGCAATATTGTGTTGTTGTTCGGACAATCGAACAACTGCGTCCGGTCTACGAGCACGGTGTCTCTCGACATCTCGCCTTCTTTCAGCTTGTCGAACTATAGACAAGTTGTGTATAGTTATCATTTTCTGCATTACGCATTGCTTCAGTATTCTGGGTTTCTTCGGAGTGTTGGTTGTTTTTACCTAACTGACCACGAGATTGTTGGGTCATATAGCGTGACTGTTATACTGCTCTATTGAATGAAGTCCTTCTTCCCAATTGACTAGCAATGGGGTCAATTTGCCGCTCTTCTTCTCGAAGTTCAGCATATTGCCTTCTTGTTGCTAAAAAATGGGCGTTCCTAACTCGATCAGTGAGATTTTGGTCTCTATAATTTGCAACTCCCACCGCAGTTAAACGTTGACGTTTCAGAGAGGATTGTCTGCGTAGTCTGGGGATTTTACAATTGTCAAATGCGAAGCTTATCGTCGGTAAAAGTATTATTTCTTATTATACTAAATAAAAACTTTTAACTTAGTGTGGGCAAAAATATAATTTCTTACCGCATTTTAACAATTTTAAAGTATCAAGATTAATACTTAAATAATGTTCTCCACAATTTATAATATTTTGTAACTTTATATGCTATATAAATGTCCTTTAATAGATGCAAATATTAATTAAACACTTTAAACAAATTATTACAAACACCAACAATTTGGCTATGCACACTATGAACCTTTCTTTGCAAGTAACATTGAATTCTGTTAAAGAATATATCCTATATATCCTATACCAAGTATAGTCCTAGTAGGTAGATGAATACTTTATAGTGTACAGTATATAGTGATGTACAGGTAGAAACATAACATGTCACATATCCATAATTAATCCGCAATTATACCTGAAATATAAGTTGTTCTTTTTTGTTTTCAAATATTATTATTACAACATACCCATTTCAGAAAGGGTTGGTATTATCTTTACCTGCATATATTTCATTTTGAAGTGCGTCAAAACAAAATTCGTTACAAGTACTACAAAACTTCTGTTTAAAAATGAATATAATGCATTTTGTTTCCAATCAATCAAAAAGGTTTTAATAGAATACTATTTTATAATAAGCAAGGTACAAAAAGGTACGTGTGTCCACAAATTTTGATGAACACATGTTCTGATCACAAGGTTCGCTAAGTGCTAAATTACAGTCAATTTAGGCGGAAAAAGTAGATAAAAACTTCAAAGTACTTGAAATACTCGTACGGCGGTGCCGTTATAGGGGGCTACACCTAAACGTGAACCTATATCAAAAGTATTTGGCAGAGAAATTGTTTGACCCTTGGGAACCATAATTTTAGACAATTTAGGCCGAAAATGTTCATAAAAAGTGATAAATACATAAAGTCGGGCGGTACTGTTATATGGGACCTATGCCAAAAAGAGGGCCGATATAGGGGAACTTGCACTCGGGTGCAATATTTCACCTTCCTATCTCAATGTTTGAGGACGGTAGAGTGATCACAACTGAGGAACATGGCTATATCGACTCAAATCTTTACCCTGATCAAGAACATATAGAACTTTACATGGTCGCAAATGATTAGGTTGATGTGTTACTAACAGAAAAAGAAAGTTAATATACCATCCATACTATTGTGGATGGTATAAAAAGCAGATTTAGTGCCACTGAGGTGCAATGGTATGCACACCCGACTTGAAGGCTAAAGGTCCGGGGTTCGATTGCCAGATCAGACAACATAGATTATGAACGGCGACAAGTACCCCTCAATGTAATGTTGGTGACATTTCCTGAGTACTTCAGCCATGAAAACCTACACTGGTATCGTTATATGTATAGGGCCTATACAAACCGTATGAATCATTTTTTGTGAAGAAGTTTTTGATATCTAGAAATGCTAAATTGAAAAATCCCAGTTGGCAACCCTGTTGAACGGACGTCATTTTTCGGCAGTGCTTAAATCGTTCTCATAAATACGTAAAATTCTACATAAAATAAACACACAATAGTCAATAAAAACATTGATTTCTATAAAACCAAACACCTAGTGTCACGGGAAAATAAAATAAATATGCCGAAAGCTACAGCTCGCCGTAGTGTTTGCAATAAAAAAACCCTTTGTCAACAATGCAAGAATCAAATCAAAGAGGAATGTGAAGATTATATACAGTGTGACGTTTGTAAACATATTTATCACTTTCGTTGCTCTGGCCTAACCAAAAGAGAATTTTACAGACTCGTTAAAAATGAGAACGAACTATTTACCTGCAAAGATTGTTGTGAAGATGGTGAAGGTGAAATAAGAAGAGAGTTAAATACTATAAAAACAGAATTGAGAAAACTTGAGAAACTTGAAAAACTTGATCAGCTGACTGAATCAATAAATTTCATGTCAGAGAAATTCGACCAAGTCTTCAGAGATGTAGCAGAAAACAAAAAGAAAATAACTGTCATTGAAAAAGAAAATAAATGTTAAAAACTGAAGTAAAATCTCTCAAATATTCTATGAAAATTTTGCATGATGAACGTGTAAAAAACCATTGCGTCATTAGTGGACTAAAAATTGAAAATGATACCAATGCTGTTGAGGCCGTATTATCATTATCGAAAAGTGTTGGTGTTGATCTGGGAGAAAACGACGTAGATACTGCCTACTTTGTAGGCAGAAACAAAGAAAAAAACAATCAAAACAAAACAGTTGTTGTTAAGTTCTCTGCAAAAAATCACAAAGAAAAACTGATGAAATCCAAAGCCCAACTCAAAGAAACGAAGAATAGTGTTCGTAAATGACTGTTTGAGCAGAGATACTTTACATCTTCTTCATTATGCGAGATCATTAAAATCCATCGGATTTCAGTATGTTTATGCCAGAGATGGAAAAGTTTTGTGCAAAAAGAGTGAGTTATCCCGTAATATTTTGATAAAATGCGAAGAGGATGTCGACCAGATTTTATTGGAGGCTACAACCAACATGCATTTTGGAAGGAGGTCTATGATAGTTGACAGGAAAAAAATTATTGATGAGTGACGATGAAGATGATGCTGATGAAGCTACTTATGAATCGCCCGAATAATCTTGTTGTATTTAGAACATATTAAAAGTTGTTTGTATATAACATTCTATCTTTTTTATGATTAAAAATCAATATCTCAAGAATTTTTCAAATTTTATTAAATATATAAATGAATTAAATGAAGAATATTTTCATATTATTAATATTCCATTGATAAGTTCAACAAATTTAAAGGGTTGGTATCAAATTTTACAAAATTACCAGATATAATAACAATTCAGGAGACCTGGTTTCAAAGCAACTTAACTCAATTATATTCAATTCCCGGATATAGAAGCGTGCATTGCTGCAGAGATTATAACTATGGTGGTACTACGATATACATCAATAATAGATTTCAGTTTACTGTTGAAATTTGTAGAAGTGAGAAGTTTTTGGATTTTATAATAGTCACGTTAAATAACTTTAAAATAAAAAATAAACCTATGCGAATTGCTTCCTTCTACAGGTCTCAGAAATATTCTGTGTCAAATTTTATTAGTATTTTAGATAATATTTTGAATGTAAATGCACAAAATCCAATGATAATACTGGGTGATTCGAATATCGATCTGTTTCATAATTCTCATTTTATAGAAATAAAATCAATGTTTCAAAGCTATGATTGCAGTAATGTTCATAATTTAATAACACGTCCCGAGAGCGGATCTTGTATAGATAATGTGTTCAGTAATATGTCTGATGATTTATATATATGGATTCGGTGGAATGTGATATTTCTGACCACAATTTACTTTCATGTAAGTTTAGAAATAAATGTAGCTATACAGACAAAGTGGAGATACTGAGGAAGTATTGTGACTACAATAAAGCCAAATTAGCTTTGCAGAGCATTTTACCTCAAAGCTATGATGGCTATAATAGCGCTGATTTGGCTGAAGAGCTATTATCTTGTTTGGACACAGCCATAAAGCACTCTACAGTTGAGGAAAAATTTCACACAAAATTGCAATATCAAATTTCTCCCTGGATAAATGGGAATATACAAAAATTGATCATTTTGAAGAACAGTTTGCTAAAAAAAACGACGAAAGTCAAAGGGTAAAGATGAGAAACTAGAATACAAGTTGAAACGTATAAGTTGGGTCATAAAGATTGCGTGTAGGATATGCAGAGAGAATTATTATGAGGAATTCTACATTGCTAGAATTCTTGGGTTGAACACATTGATATATCAATCTTTGAATGATCTTTTCAAAAATATCTGGGGTTTTTAAATGGAAGATCTTAGTGCTAAAATGTATTCATCAATATTTAAATTAATTCTTCTGTCAGTTAAGAATCAATCAAATTGCTGAAGATCGTTGATATCTTCATTTGTAAGATTAGCGTTGAGCAGGGTATTAATTTTGTCAAAGTTATTTTCATGCACCTTTTTAACCTCAACATCTGTATCCTCAGGAAGTGGAAACAATAAGTCTGTAGCTGGCCGACAAAACTTTTGGCCCCTAATGTCCCGTTGACAAGTTCTAGAATGATTGTGTCGCTGAACGTTGATAATACTTTCCACATTCGTAATACTAGTGTCTGTAGAAATAAATTTATCTACGAAATCTATTACTGGTGGGAAAGATGCTGTATCGGATAGATTAAATTGAGGCGCATTATTCTACCAATAAATGCCATGCAAATGTGGAGATCCTCGTTGCTGAAACTCAATTCGCCAGTAATATTTAACAACATAATGCTCTTCGAATATACCACCATTAGACTTGAAATGTTTGAAAAGGTGCCGAATTCGCTGATTGAAATAGCGAGAACATGCAATAGGATCCCCCTATGAGATCGTATTTGCTTTGTGTGGAATATGAAATGGCTTCCTCCTTCGAAATGTCAGTCCCCTCTAAAATTTTGACGAGGATAACAATCAATTCAGGCCATTGAGACTCTGCAGCAACCACTTTTATAAAAAACGTAGGCAAACTAAATTGTCTAATCATTGCCAAAACTTTTCTCTTTTCCCCTTCCCAATGAGCTGGAGATGAACGAATACCCTTCAGTACGTGATACCCATCATCGTATTGCACCAAGTTTTAAACAAACTGGTCGTCTAATACATCTGCAGCTGTGAATTGTCTAGTTCCAAATTTCTTTCTTAAACATATCGATATGCTGCTTTTTATTGCGTGAAAATTCGAGTTTTTTTTACGAATATAAAATTTTATCTACACGTATACACCGCCTATCAAATCGACAACTTCGGACTTGATAATTTTTCCAATAGTGGCTGTACAATTCCTTTTCATACCGCAGTAAATGGTAGGGTAAGACAACTCTTCGGAATCTTCATCCAGCAGCATATCTAAGGGCCTTTGTCCCTAACCGAGAGCAACTGAAATACCTTGTAATAGTATATTTTCCATAGCCTGGTTACCTAATAATGTTTCCTGCGGATTTTGTTCTTCAACTTGATCCTGTATTACATTATTATTAATTAATTAATTAACCGAGAGACTAAATTCGGTGTTCTGTACGCAATCCTTCGTTTGAGGTATACCTGTACTACTTCTCTCTGATCAGTCGTTCGTGGAAGCACATTAACTGTTGTGTTTAACTGAATAGGTACGTTAACAATAGCACCCCGTACAGCACATTGTCGGTTATAACCTAACGAAACGATGCGCATAAATGGAATTCTGGGCGAAACAAATCGTTCTTCCAATGGTGTTAATCCCTGAATCTCTCTTGGTATCTCAGGAAAGTTTAAACCGTTGGACAGACAGATTGTCGGTACTCTTCAACCACTAACAATTTTATGACAGGTATTACAAAACTTATATCTATCATCACTGGAGGGAAATACAGAGGAAAGGAAAAATATTTCGATGAGACTGGGATATTTGGTTAATAGTGCGTTTTTAACAATAACTTTAATTTGATTTGGAAACCATAATCCCTCACAGCAAATTCAAATTCCAGTTGGTCCCTGTTTGACTACTTCCGAAAATTCTGCGCATAATCTTAATTGATGTCATTCAGAATCAATTTGTAATGCCTCTAATCTCGATTCTGGGGAAAGATATAAGACAGAATATTAGCAATTCTCGCAGATTGTCGTCTGTTTTCAATTTCTCTGTTAACATGATTTGACCTATGACTACGTACACGAGAGTTTCGGCTTTGGACTTGTTTTAATCGTCTAGCTTGACGGCACTGTCTTGTATTACGTGCCTGTTTAACAATACGCGCGTGTTCAGCAGTATTGGGTCGCTGTTCGGACAATCGGTGAACTGTGTCCCGTCGACGAGCACGGTTTCTCTCAATATCTCGCCTTCTTTCAGCTTGTATATATACTGCATTTTGTCGATGACGCGTGTGTCAAGCAATATTGTGTTGTTGTTCGGACAATCGAACAACTGCGTCCGGTCTACGAGCACGGTGTCTCTCGACATCTCGCCTTCTTTTAGCTTGTCGAACTATAGACAAGTTGTGTATAGTTATCATTTTCTGCATTACGCATTGCTTCAGTATTCTGGGTTTCTTCGGAGTGTTGGTTGTTTTTACCTAACTGACCACGAGATTGTTTGGTCATATAGCGTAACTGTTAAACTGCTCTACTGAATGAAGCCCTACTTCCCAATTGACTAGCAATGGGGTCAATTTGCCGCTCTTCTTCTCGAAGTTCAGCATATTGCCTTCTTGTTGCTAAAAGATGGGCGTTCCTAACTTGATCAGTGGGATTTTGGTCTCTATAATTTGCAACTCCCACCGCAGTTAAACGTTGACGTTTCTGAGAAGATTGTCTGCGTAGTCTGGGGATTTTACAATTGTCAAATGCGAAGCTTATCGTCGGTAAAAGTATTATTTCTTATTATACTAAATAAAAACTTTTAACTTAGTGTGGGCAAAAATATAATTTCTTACCGCTTTTTAAAAATTTTAAAGTATCAAGATTAATACTTAAATAATGTTCTCCACAATTTATAATATTTTGTAACTTTATATGCTATATAAATGTCCTTTAATAGATGCAAATATTAATTAAACACTTTAAACAAATTATTACAAACACCAACAATTTGGCTATGCACACTATGAACCTTTCTTTGCAAGTAACATTGAATTCTGTTAAAGAATATATCCTATATATCCTATACCAAGTATAGTCCTAGTAGGTAGATGAATACTTTATAGTGTACAGTATATAGTTATGTACAGGTAGAAACATAACATGTCACATATCCATAATTAATCCGCAATTATACCTGAAATATAAGTTGTTTTTTTTTTGTTTTCAAATATTATTATTACAACATACCCATTTCAGAAAGGGTTGGTATTACCTTTACCTGCATATATTTCATTTTGAAGTGCGTCAAAACAAAATTCGTTACAAGTACTACAAAACTTCTGTTTAAAAATGAATATAATGCATTTTGTTTCCAATCAATCAAAAAGGTTTTAATAGAATACTATTTTATAGTAAGCAAGGTACAAAAAGGTACGTGTGTCCACAAATTTTGATGAACACATGTTCTGATCACAAGGTTCGCTAAGTGCCAAATTACAGTCAATTTAGGCGGAAAAAGTAGATAAAAACTTCAAAGTACTTGAAATACTCGTACGGCGGTGCCGTTATAGGGGGCTACACCTAAACGTGAACCTATATCAAAAGTATTTGGCAGAGAAATTGTTTGACCCTTGGGAACCATAATTTTAGACAATTTAGGCCGAAAATGTTCATAAAAAGTGATAAATACATAAAGTCGGGCGGTACTGTTATATGGGACCTATGCCAAAAAGAGGGCCGATATAGGGGAACTTGCACTCGGGTGCAATATTTCACCTTCCTATCTCAATGTTTGAGGACGGTAGAGTGATCACAACTGAGGAACATGGCTATATCGACTCAAATCTTTACCCTGATCAAGAACATATAGAACTTTACATGGTCGCAAATGATTAGGTTGATGTGTTACTAACAGAAAAAGAAAGTTAATATACCATCCATACTATTGTGGATGGTATAAAAAGCAGATTTAGTGCCACTGAGGTGCAATGGTATGCACACCCGACTTGAAGGCTAAAGGTCCGGGGTTCGATTGCCAGATCAGACAACATAGATTATGAACGGCGACAAGTACCCCTCAATGTAATGTTGGTGACATTTCCTGAGTACTTCAGCCATGAAAACCCACACTGGTATCGTTATATGTATAGGGCCTATACAAACCGTATGAATCATTTTTTGTGAAGAAGTTTTTGATATCTAGAAATGCTAAATTGAAAAATCCCAGTTGGCAACCCTGTTGAACGGACGTCATTTTTCGGCAGTGCTTAAATCGTTCTCATAAATACGTAAAATTCTACATAAAATAAACACACAATAGTCAATAAAAACATTGATTTCTATAAAACCAAACACCTAGTGTCACGGGAAAATAAAATAAATATGCCGAAAGCTACAGCTCGCCGTAGTGTTTGCAATAAAAAAACCCTTTGTCAACAATGCAAGAATCAAATCAAAGAGGAATGTGAAGATTATATACAGTGTGACGTTTGTAAACATATTTATCACTTTCGTTGCTCTGGCCTAACCAAAAGAGAATTTTACAGACACGTTAAAAATGAGAACGAACTATTTACCTGCAAAGATTGTTGTGAAGATGGTGAAGGTGAAATAAGAAGAGAGTTAAATACTATAAAAACAGAATTGAGAAAACTTGAGAAACTTGAAAAACTTGATCAGCTGACTGAATCAATAAAATTTCATGTCAGAGAAATTCGACCAAGTCTTCAGAGATGTAGCAGAAAACAAAAAGAAAATAACTGTCATTGAAAAAGAAAATAAATGTTAAAAACTGAAGTAAAATCTCTCAAATATTCTATGAAAATTTTGCATGATGAACGTGTAAAAAACCATTGCGTCATTAGTGGACTAAAAATTGAAAATGATACCAATGCTGTTGAGGCCGTATTATCATTATCGAAAAGTGTTGGTGTTGATCTGGAGAAAACGACGTAGATACTGCCTACTTTGTAGGCAGAAACAAAGAAAAAAACAATCAAACAAAACAGTTGTTGTTAAGTTCTCTGCAAAAAATCACAAAGAAAAACTGATGAAATCCAAAGCCCAACTCAAAGAAACGAAGAATAGTGTTCGTAAATGACTGTTTGAGCAGAGATACTTTACATCTTCTTCATTATGCGAGATCATTAAAATCCATCGGATTTCAGTATGTTTATGCCAGAGATGGAAAAGTTTTGTGCAAAAAGAGTGAGTTATCCCGTAATATTTTGATAAAATGCGAAGAGGATGTCGACCAGATTTTATTGGAGGCTACAACCAACATGCATTTTGGAAGGTATCGTTATATGTATAGGGCCTATACAAACCGTATGAATCATTTTTTGTGAAGAAGTTTTTGATATCTAGAAATGCTAAATTGAAAAATCCCAGTTGGCAACCCTGTTGAACGGACGTCATTTTCGGCAGTGCTTAAATCGTTCTCATAAATACGTAAAATTCTACATAAAATAAACACACAATAGTCAATAAAAACATTGATTTCTATAAAACCAAACACCTAGTGTCACGGGAAAATAAAATAAATATGCCGAAAGCTACAGCTCGCCGTAGTGTTTGCAATAAAAAAACCCTTTGTCAACAATGCAAGAATCAAATCAAAGAGGAATGTGAAGATTATATACAGTGTGACGTTTGTAAACATATTTATCACTTTCGTTGCTCTGGCCTAACCAAAAGAGAATTTTACAGACACGTTAAAAATGAGAACGAACTATTTACCTGCAAAGATTGTTGTGAAGATGGTGAAGGTGAAATAAGAAGAGAGTTAAATACTATAAAAACAGAATTGAGAAAACTTGAGAAACTTGAAAAACTTGATCAGCTGACTGAATCAATAAATTTCATGTCAGAGAAATTCGACCAAGTCTTCAGAGATGTAGCAGAAAACAAAAAGAAAATAACTGTCATTGAAAAAGAAAATAAATGTTAAAAACTGAAGTAAAATCTCTCAAATATTCTATGAAAATTTTGCATGATGAACGTGTAAAAAACCATTGCGTCATTAGTGGACTAAAAATTGAAAAATGATACCAATGCTGTTGAGGCCGTATTATCATTATCGAAAAGTGTTGGTGTTGATCTGGGGAAAACGACGTAGATACTGCCTACTTTGTAGGCAGAAACAAAGAAAAAAACAATCAAAACAAAACAGTTGTTGTTAAGTTCTCTGCAAAAAATCACAAAGAAAAACTGATGAAATCCAAAGCCCAACTCAAAGAAACGAAGAATAGTGTTCGTAAATGACTGTTTGAGCAGAGATACTTTACATCTTCTTCATTATGCGAGATCATTAAAATCCATCGGATTTCAGTATGTTTATGCCAGAGATGGAAAAGTTTTGTGCAAAAAGAGTGAGTTATCCCGTAATATTTTGATAAAATGCGAAGAGGATGTCGACCAGATTTTATTGGAGGCTACAACCAACATGCATTTTGGAAGGAGGTCTATGATAGTTGACAGGAAAAAAATTATTGATGAGTGACGATGAAGATGATGCTGATGAAGCTACTTATGAATCGCCCGAATAATCTTGTTGTATTTAGAACATATTAAAAGTTGTTTGTATATAACATTCTATCTTTTTTATGATTAAAAATCAATATCTCAAGAATTTTTCAAATTTTATTAAATATATAAATGAATTAAATGAAGAATATTTTCATATTATTAATATTCCATTGATAAGTTCAACAAATTTAAAGGGTTGGTATCAAATTTTACAAAATTACCAGATATAATAACAATTCAGGAGACCTGGTTTCAAAGCAACTTAACTCAATTATATTCAATTCCCGGATATAGAAGCGTGCATTGCTGCAGAGATTATAACTATGGTGGTACTACGATATACATCAATAATAGATTTCAGTTTACTGTTGAAATTTGTAGAAGTGAGAAGTTTTTGGATTTTATAATAGTCACGTTAAATAACTTTAAAATAAAAAATAAACCTATGCGAATTGCTTCCTTCTACAGGTCTCAGAAATATTCTGTGTCAAATTTTATTAGTATTTTAGATAATATTTTGAATGTAAATGCACAAAATCCAATGATAATACTGGGTGATTCGAATATCGATCTGTTTCATAATTCTCATTTTATAGAAATAAAATCAATGTTTCAAAGCTATGATTGCAGTAATGTTCATAATTTAATAACACGTCCCGAGAGCGGATCTTGTATAGATAATGTGTTCAGTAATATGTCTGATGATTTATATATATGGATTCGGTGGAATGTGATATTTCTGACCACAATTTACTTTCATGTAAGTTTAGAAATAAATGTAGCTATACAGACAAAGTGGAGATACTGAGGAAGTATTGTGACTACAATAATGCCAAATTAGCTTTGCAGAGCATTTTACCTCAAAGCTATGATGGCTATAATAGCGCTGATTTGGCTGAAGAGCTATTATCTTGTTTGGACACAGCCATAAAGCACTCTACAGTTGAGGAAAAATTTCACACAAAATTGCAATATCAAATTTCTCCCTGGATAAATGGGAATATACAAAAATTGATCATTTTGAAGAACAGTTTGCTAAAAAAACGACGAAAGGTCAAAGGGTAAAGATGAGAAACTAGAATACAAGTTGAAACGTATAAGTTGGGTCATAAAGATTGCGTGTAGGATATGCAGAGAGAATTATTATGAGGAATTCTACATTGCTAGAATTCTTGGGTTGAACACATTGATATATCAATCTTTGAATGATCTTTTCAAAAATATCTGGGGTTTTTAAATGGAAGATCTTAGTGCTAAAATGTATTCATCAATATTTAAATTAATTCTTCTGTCAGTTAAGAATCAATCAAATTGCTGAAGATCGTTGATATCTTCATTTGTAAGATTAGCGTTGAGCAGGGTATTAATTTTGTCAAAGTTATTTTCATGCACCTTTTTAACCTCAACATCTGTATCCTCAGGAAGTGGAAACAATAAGTCTGTAGCTGGCCGACAAAACTTTTGGCCCCTAATGTCCCGTTGACAAGTTCTAGAATGATTGTGTCGCTGAACGTTGATAATACTTTCCACATTCGTAATACTAGTGTCTGTAGAAATAAATTTATCTACGAAATCTATTACTGGTGGGAAAGATGCTGTATCGGATAGATTAAATTGAGGCGCATTATTCTACCAATAAATGCCATGCAAATGTGGAGATCCTCGTTGCTGAAACTCAATTCGCCAGTAATATTTAACAACATAATGCTCTTCGAATATACCACCATTAGACTTGAAATGTTTGAAAAGGTGCCGAATTCGCTGATTGAAATAGCGAGAACATGCAATAGGATCCCCCTATGAGATCGTATTTGCTTTGTGTGGAATATGAAATGGCTTCCTCCTTCGAAATGTCAGTCCCCTCTAAAATTTTGACGAGGATAACAATCAATTCAGGCCATTGAGACTCTGCAGCAACCACTTTTATAAAAAACGTAGGCAAACTAAATTGTCTAATCATTGCCAAAACTTTTCTCTTTTCCCCTTCCCAATGAGCTGGAGATGAACGAATACCCTTCAGTACGTGATACCCATCATCGTATTGCACCAAGTTTTAAACAAACTGGTCGTCTAATACATCTGCAGCTGTGAATTGTCTAGTTCCAAATTTCTTTCTTAAACATATCGATATGCTGCTTTTTATTGCGTGAAAATTCGAGTTTTTTTTACGAATATAAAATTTTATCTACACGTATACACCGCCTATCAAATCGACAACTTCGGACTTGATAATTTTTCCAATAGTGGCTGTACAATTCCTTTTCATACCGCAGTAAATGGTAGGGTAAGACAACTCTTCGGAATCTTCATCCAGCAGCATATCTAAGGGCCTTTGTCCCTAACCGGGAGCATCTGAAATACCTTGTAATAGTATATTTTCCATAGCCTGGTTACCTAATAATGTTTCCTGCGGATTTTGTTCTTCAACTTGATCCTGTATTACATTATTATTAATTAATTAATTAACCGAGAGACTAAATTCGGTGTTCTGTACGCAATCCTTCGTTTGAGGTATACCTGTACTACTTCTCTCTGATCAGTCGTTCGTGGAAGCACATTAACTGTTGTGTTTAACTGAATAGGTACGTTAACAATAGCACTCCGTACAGCACATTGTCGGTTATAACCTAACGAAACGATGCGCATAAATGGAATTCTGGGCGAAACAAATCGTTCTTCCAATGGTGTTAATCCCTGAATCTCTCTTGGTATCTCAGGAAAGTTTAAACCGTTGGACAGACAGATTGTCGGTACTCTTCAACCACTAACAATTTTATGACAGGTATTACAAAACTTATATCTATCATCACTGGATGGAAATACAGAGGAAAGGAAAAATATTTCGATGAGACTGGGATATTTGGTTAATAGTGCGTTTTTAACAATAACTTTAATTTGATTTGGAAACCATAATCCCTCACAGCAAATGCAAATTCCAGTTGGTCCCTGTTTGACTACTTCCGAAAATTCTGCGCATAATCTTAATTGATGTCATTCAGAATCAATTTGTAATGCCTCTAATCTCGATTCTGGGGAAAGATATAAGACAGAATATTAGCAATTCTCGCAGATTGTCGTCTGTTTTCAATTTCTCTGTTAACATGATTTGACCTATGACTACGTACACGAGAGTTTCGGCTTTGGACTTGTTTTAATCGTCTAGCTTGACGGCACTGTCTTGTATTACGTGCCTGTTTAACAATACGCGCGTGTTCAGCAGTATTGGGTCGCTGTTCGGACAATCGGTGAACTGTGTCCCGTCGACGAGCACGGTTTCTCTCAATATCTCGCCTTCTTTCAGCTTGTATATATACTGCATTTTGTCGATGACGCGTGTGTCAAGCAATATTGTGTTGTTGTTCGGACAATCGAACAACTGCGTCCGGTCTACGAGCACGGTGTCTCTCGACATCTCGCATTCTTTTAGCTTGTCGAACTATAGACAAGTTGTGCATAGTTATCATTTTCTGCATTACGCATTGCTTCAGTATTCTGGGTTTCTTCGGAGTGTTGGTTGTTTTTACCTAACTGACCACGAGATTGTTTGGTCATATAGCGTAACTGTTAAACTGCTCTACTGAATGAAGCCCTACTTCCCAATTGACTAGCAATGGGGTCAATTTGCCGCTCTTCTTCTCGAAGTTCAGCATATTGCCTTCTTGTTGCTAAAAGATGGGCGTTCCTAACTTGATCAGTGGGATTTTGGTCTCTATAATTTGCAACTCCCACCGCAGTTAAACGTTGACGTTTCTGAGAAGATTGTCTGCGTAGTCTGGGGATTTTACAATTGTCAAATGCGAAGCTTATCGTCGGTAAAAGTATTATTTCTTATTATACTAAATAAAAACTTTTAACTTAGTGTGGGCAAAAATATAATTTCTTACCGCTTTTTAACAATTTTAAAGTATCAAGATTAATACTTAAATAATGTTCTCCACAATTTATAATATTTTGTAACTTTATATGCTATATAAATGTCCTTTAATAGATGCAAATATTAATTAAACACTTTAAACAAATTATTACAAACACCAACAATTTGGCTATGCACACTATGAACCTTTCTTTGCAAGTAACATTGAATTCTGTTAAAGAATATATCCTATATATCCTATACCAAGTATAGTCCTAGTAGGTAGATGAATACTTTATAGTGTACAGTATATAGTTATGTACAGGTAGATACATAACATGTCACATATCCATAATTAATCCGCAATTATACCTGAAATATAAGTTGTTTTTTTTTTGTTTTCAAATATTATTATTACAACATACCCATTTCAGAAAGGGTTGGTATTACCTTTACCTGCATATATTTCATTTTGAAGTGCGTCAAAACAAAATTCGTTACAAGTACTACAAAACTTCTGTTTAAAAATGAATATAATGCATTTTGTTTCCAATCAATCAAAAAGGTTTTAATAGAATACTATTTTATAGTAAGCAAGGTACAAAAAGGTACGTGTGTCCACAAATTTTGATGAACACATGTTCTGATCACAAGGTTCGCTAAGTGCCAAATTACAGTCAATTTAGGCGGAAAAAGTAGATAAAAACTTCAAAGTACTTGAAATACTCGTACGGCGGTGCCGTTATAGGGGGCTACACCTAAACGTGAACCTATATCAAAAGTATTTGGCAGAGAAATTGTTTGACCCTTGGGAACCATAATTTTAGACAATTTAGGCCGAAAATGTTCATTAAAAGTGATAAATACATAAAGTCGGGCGGTACTGTTATATGGGACTGAACGGTGTACAAAGAGTCGCAGTATGCCTACGCCCAATAATTTACATTTTATATCAATTCCAGTCGTTCCAACAATTTGTAAATAATAACATCGACTGCAATCACATCAAACAGCGTACGGATTCTCTAACACTCAATTATTCTACCTACATTTCTTTCTCTCCCTAAACAATTACAACAACATAGGACAGCCCCAAAATATTTCTGCATAAACGAAATTCGCTCTACAAACCAATTTAACTGTTTTGAACTTAATAATTAAGTTATGTTTTGCGGTTGATGGTCGTCAACATTAGAATTGTTATTGTTTTGTTTTTTGATCGCCATCAACCTGATCTTTGTGAAATGAAAAATTTTGTCTTTGAATAAACCTTGAAGTAACAAGTACAGTCTCTCGTCTTTGTTTTTAATTTTGGTAATTTTGGAAAGAGGTCTGCAAAAAAGCTTGCAGGCTGGAACATTGGTGACCCCGACGCGATCCCAGGATATCAAGATTTTTTGGTTCAATATCAATTCGGATATTTCTTTCCAGAATTATATTTTTTCTTTGGACAAAATTTTTACTTTTCTTCGCTAATTGAATAACAAGATGTCGATTGATGAGACCATGGCCCCAACTGGTGGAGCCAATGAAGAATCTAGTTTCCAGCTTTACAAGAAAAAGGTTGGTTTCCTGCAAAGACAATTGTCTTTTTTAAACACTTCGCTTACCGTACAATGTTTGGGTGAGATGGACGAGTCGGACATTTCGGTTCGACTTGGTTATGTAGATGGAATACATAACCACTTCGAAGAGGGTATTGGGTAATAAACGAAAGCGGCCAACTATGCTACACTCCTCCACTATACGTCAGTTCTCGTTGGATGAAACCCTACCACAACGTAAATTGCGTTTACCAGAATTAAAGATTCCCCAGTTTAATGGATCGTACACGGATTGGCCAGGATTTATAGCAATGTTCAACACGGTAATTGACAATGATAATGACCTAAGAAAAATTGAGAAATTTCAGCATCTTCGGGTGAGCGTAACTGGTGCGGCTTTGGATACAATTTCGTCGTTGGATCCCACCGAAGAAAATTATGACAAAGCCCTCGAACTTCTCCGGAATAGATTCGACAATAAACTCCTTAATTTTCAAGCTCATATACGAGAAATTTTTGGTTTGAAATCCGTCGACAAAGGTTCTGCTGGAAGTCTACGTCAACTGAGTGACAAACTAAATTCGCATATGCGTGCTTTACAATCTATATGCAAGCAAGAAGAAATTGCCGACGGCTTTTTGATTTATTTAGTTACATCGAAATTGGATGCGAAGTCCCAAGCAAAGTGGGAAGAAGACCTGCCGAGTAATAAGCTGCCTACATGGTCGTCATTAGCATCGTTTTTGGAACGCAGGTGCAGAATGCTCGAGAACTTGGAAAGCTCGATGGGAGTAAGCAACTCGAAGGTGAGCAAAAAATGGAGTTCTTCAGGTCGGAGTGCACTTGTGGCATCAGCAACCCCTAGTTCGACATGTGCATTTTGTGATTCTCAAGACCATAACATAACTGGTTGCCCAGGTTTCGGAAATTTATCGCCATCTATAAGGTTTAAGGAAGCAAAGAAACTGCAGCTGTGTTTAAACTGCCTAAAGAAAGGTCATATGCTAAAAAAGTGCAAGTCTTCCCGCTGCAGAATATGTTCATCCAAGCATCATTCTATGCTGCATATGGACAATGTGACAAGTGATACGTCAGTGCATCTTCTTCCACAACAAACGGTACCAGCCACTAACAATTCCTCGCAATCTGCTCTTGTGTCATCGTCGATGTCGATCATTTTAGAGGCCCCTTAACACAAACGTTTTGCTGGCGACGGCCGTTGTTTTAGTGAAAAGTAATTTTGGCGAATTCATACCGTACCGTGCATTGTTGGATTCTGCATCCCAATTGAATTTTATAACGCGTCGCGCAGCAAATCAGCTACATCTAAAGGTTAACAACTCTTCAGTCACTGTTTCTGGTATTGGCAGCGGTAATTTTGTTGCTGATAAGTCGGTGGATTTGACCATGAAGTCTCGTCATGGAGATTTTGCTACATCGTTCGTTGCTGTTGTTGTACCTACCATCACCGATTATCAACCAATTTCGATTCCTAACGTAAGTAGCTCAAACCTGCCACCAAACATAAAGCTTGCCGATCCTAACTTTGGTCAACATGGACGTATTGATATACTAATTGGAGCAGGCCTATTTTTCGATTTGTTGTGCGTTGGGCAAATTTGGCTCAATAGCGAATACCCATTGCTGCAGAAAACTGTACTAGGATGGGTAGCATCAGGTGGAATTCCCAGTACTTCGAAAGCGTTTTCGTTGGCTGCAGCTTGTAAATGTGTTGATAACGTAAGTCTGGCAGAGGTGATACAACGCTTTTGGGAAGTGGAAAACAACTTTATGGACATTGCATCAAATGAAGATGATTTTTGTGAACAGCATTTCAAGAAAAACACTGTTCGTCTCGATTCAGGAGACTACTCTGTGCGCTTGCCAAAGAAAGAAAGTGGTAGTGGTCTTGGGAGTTCATATGATCAGGCTCTTCGTCGTTTCCTGGTTCTCGAAAAACGACTCAACAAACAACCAGATGTAAAGCAGCAGTACGTAAATTTTATGAAAGAGTACTCCGCATTAAATCATATGTCACTAGTCCCATCTCTGCCTAAGCACACACAAACATTCTTTTTACCTCATCATTGCGTTCGCAAAGAAGACAGCACAACAACAAAACTCCGTGTTGTGTTTGATGGCTCGGCAAAAACAACAACAGGCGTATCATTAAATGATGTTCTCTCTGCTGGGCCAACAATTCAACCCAAACGATTTGACACTCTTCTTCGTTTTCGATTTTTTAAGGTTGCACTAAGTGGCGATATTTGCAAGATGTACAGGTGTGTACGAGTGTCTAACCCAGACAATTACCTACAGTGCGTCCTTTGGAGAAATGATCCAGCTGAAAATATTGGAGTGTACAAATTGGATACCGTCACATATGGTACAAAACCAGCAGCATTTTTAGCGATTCGAGCTATGCATCAACTTTCTTACGATGAAAAAGAGTCGTACCCATTGGCAGCTAAAATTGTAAGGTGTGATTTCTACGTTGACGACCTTATAACTGGCGGAAACTCTGTTGAAGAAGTGTTGGAGATCCGAAGGCAAGTAACTGAGCTACTAAGTAGAGGCAAGTTTGACATACGAAAGTGGTGTTCAAATGAGGCAGGTGTTTTGGCGGGAGTGGCGCCTATCGAATGTGAGCAATTGTTTGTAATGTTAGTGTCATCAGTAAACGTAAACAAAATAAGGAAAGTCTATAAATTATTGGAATATAAAAAACCAATATTTTTCACATTTGATTGAATATTTTGGAAAACATGAATGAAAACTCATTAGATTTTCTATTTGAATATTTTCACATCATTCCACTAAATGCAAAATTCCTCGAAAATAGGTGAAAGTGTTTCAATCTTTTGTTTTTGAAATAAAAAACAAATGTTTATTAGGGCTTCATTTTTTTCAAATTTATGAAAATACCACACCATATTAACAAATGTTGTACCGCCTCTAAAAGCGGTGTTTTAGTGTGCGGCACGTCGTTCGGACTTGGAGGACGTTACATGACATTGATATGAAGAAGTTTTTATGGGAAATAGTTTTTATTCTGATGAATATATTTTTTCTTCAAAAAATATACAGTTTGCCAAGGAAATGTTTTCAAACTGAGAAAACGAACACTTTCCATGCTCTAATTAGTAAAAAATGACAAATAGTTGTGATAAAAACGTCGGGGTTTTTTTTTTGCAAGAATTAGACCTTAGACCTGATACTTTTTTAGTCGATCTGGCAACTCTCTTGATCGAGTTCTGCTATAGGTAATATTCATTGTAATTGATGGCAGTCCATTGTGGTAAACCAAAATACTCATAAAACTTCTTAGTTTTTAGATATTCCCGGCTTGAGACATATAGGACATTGCTTACATGCAATATGATCTGGTACCCCCTTGGTCCATATAGTAACCCTCTTTGTGGGGATATTCCATGCCTAGTATTGTTGATACTTGCTAGCAACTAATCCTTGTTAAGAATAAAAATCATAAAACGTCATGATTTTTTAACATTTACCGAAAACATTTTGGAACCTTAATTACATTTTGAAAACATTTTCTTGGCACGTTGCATTACGTGTTACTTATTCTTTTGGTTTGCAGCAATCTGGAAACGCCTCTATTAGACTTGTTAATATAATTTACAATATAAGCTACACATGCATATGCATCCATAACGAATTGTATGTCCATATTGGATTTCTGCATTGCTAGAATTCTTGGATTGAACACATTGATAGATCAATCTTTGAATGATCTTTTCAAAAATATCTGGGGTTTTTAAATGGAAGATCTTAGTGCTAAAATGTATTCATCAATATTTAAATTAATTCTTCTGTCAGTTAAGAATCAATCAAATTGCTGATGATCGTTGATATCTTCATTTGTAAGATTAGCGTTGAGCAGGGTATTAATTTTGTCAAAGTTATTTTTATGCACCTTTTTAACCTCAACATCTGTATCCTCAGGAAGTGGAAACAATAAGTCTGTGGCTGGCCGACAAAACTTTTGGCCCCTAATGTCCCGTTGACAAGTTCTAGAATGATTGTGTCGCTGAACGTTGATAATACTTTCCACATTCGTAATACTAGTGTCTGTAGAAATAAAGTTATCTACGAAATCTATTACTGGTGGGAAAGATGCTGTATCGGATAGATTAAATTGAGGCGCATTATTCTACCAATAAATGCCATGCAAATGTGGAGATCCTCGTTGCTGAAACTCAATTCGCCAGTAATATTTAACAACATAATGCTCTTCGAATATACCACCATTAGACTTGAAATGTTTGAAAAGGTGCCGAATTCGCTGATTGAAATAGCGAGAACATGCAAAAGGATGCTTTGTGTGGAATATGAAATGGCTTCCTCCTCCGAAATGTCAGTCCCCTCTAAAATTTTGACGAGGATAACAATCAATTCAGGCCATTGAGACTCTGCAGCAACCACTTTTATAAAAAACGTAGGCAAACTAAATTGTCTACTCATTGCCAAAACTTTTCTCTTTTCCCATTCCCAATGAGCTGGAGATGAACGAATACCCTTCAGTACGTGATACCCATCATCGTATTGCACCAAGTTTGAAACAAACTGGTCGTCTAATACATCTGCAGCTGTGAATTGTCTAGTTCCAAATTTCTTTCTTAAACATATCGATATGCTGCTTTTTATTGCGTGAAAATTCGAGTTTTTTTTACGAATATAAAATTTTATCTACACGTATACACCGCCTATCAAATCGACAACTTCGGACTTGATAATTTTTCCAATAGTGGCTGTAAAATTCCTTTTCATACCGCAGTAAATGGTAGGGTAAGACAACTCTTCGGAATCTTCATCCAGCAGCATATCTAAGGGCCTTTGTCCCTCACCGGGAGCAACTGAAATACCTTGTAATAGTATATTTTCCATAGCCTGGTTACCTAATAATGTTTCCTGCGGATTTTGTTCTTCAACTTGATCCTGTATTACATCATTATTAATTAATTACTTAACCGAGATACTAAATTCGGTGTTCTGTACGCAATCCTTCGTTTGAGGTATACCTGTACTACTTCTCTCTGATCAGTCGTTCGTGGAAGCACATTAACTGTTGTGTATAACTGAATAGGTACGTTAACAATAGCACCCCGTACAGCACATTGTCGGTTATAACCTAACGAAACGATGCGCATAAATGGAATTCTGGGCGAAACAAATCGTTCTTCCAATGGTGTTAATCCCTGAATCTCTCTTGGTATCTCAGGAAAGTTTAAACCGTTGGACAGACAGATTGTCGGTACTCTTCAACCACTAACAATTTTATGACAGGTATTACAAAACTTATATCTATCATCACTGGAGGGAAATGCAGAGGAAAGGAAAAATATTTCGATGAGACTGGGATATTTGGTTAATAGTGCGTTTTTAACAATAACTTTAATTTGATTTGGAAACCATAATCCCTCACAGCAAATGCAAATTCCAGTTGGTCCCTGTTTGACTACTTCCGAAAATTCTGCGCATAATCTTAATTGATGTCATTCAGAATCAATTTGTAATGCCTCTAATCTCGATTCTGGGGAAAGATATAAGACAGAATATTAGCAATTCTCGCAGATTGTCGTCTGTTTTCAATTTCTCTGTTAACATGATTTGACCTATGACTACGTACACGAGAGTTTCGGCTTTGGACTTGTTTTAATCGTCTAGCTTGACGGCACTGTCTTGTATTACGTGCCTGTTTAACAATACGCGCGTGTTCAGCAGTATTGGGTCGCTGTTCGGACAATCGGTGAACTGTGTCCCGTCGACGAGCACGGTTTCTCTCAATATCTCGCCTTCTTTCAGCTTGTATATATACTGCATTTTGTCGATGACGCGTGTGTCAAGCAATATTGTGTTGTTGTTCGGACAATCGAACAACTGCGTCCGGTCTACGAGCACGGTGTCTCTCGACATCTCGCCTTCTTTTAGCTTGTCGAACTATAGACAAGTTGTGTATAGTTATCATTTTCTGCATTACGCATTGCTTCAGTATTCTGGGTTCTTCGGAGTGTTGGTTGTTTTTACCTAACTGACCACGAGATTGTTGGGTCATATAGCGTAACTGTTAAACTGATCTATTGAATGAAGCCCTTCTTCCCAATTGACTAGCAATGGGGTCAATTTGCCGCTCTTCTTCTCGAAGTTCAGCATATTGCCTTCTTGTTGCTAAAAGATGGGCGTTCCTAACTCGATCAGTGGGATTTTGGTCTCTATAATTTGCAACTCCCACCGCAGTTAAACGTTGACGTTTCTGAGAGGATTGTCTGCGTAGTCTGGGGATTTTACAATTGTCAAATGCGAAGCTTATCGTCGGTAAAAGTATTATTTCTTATTATACTAAATAAAAACTTTTAACTTAGTGTGGGCAAAAATATAATTTCTTACCGCTTTTTAACAATTTTAAAGTATCAAGATTAATACTTAAATAATGTTCTCCACAATTTATAATATTTTGTAACTTTATATGCTACATAAATGTCCTTTAATAGATGCAAATATTAATTAAACACTTTAAACAAATTATTACAAAAACCAACAATTTGGCTATGCACACTATGAACCTTTCTTTGCAAGTAACATTGAATTCTGTTAAAGAAAAGCGCACTATATATATAATACCAAGTATAGTCCTAGTATGTAGATGAATACTTTATAGTGTACAGTATATAGTGATGTACAGGTAGAAACATAACATGTCACATATCCATAATTAATCCGCAATTATACCTGAAATATAAGTTGTTTTTTTTTTTTGTTTTCAAATATTAAATAAACAACATACCCCTTTCAGAAATGGTTGGTATTATTTGTACCTATGCATATAAACAAAGGGTTGTTTTATATTTACCTGGATATATTACATTTTCTTCTTGTTGTTTTTTTTTTTTAATCCGCAATGATTAATCCGCAATTGTACCTGTAGCACAAGGTACAACATAAATTGTTTGTTTGTTAAAAAACAACATACCCATTTCAGAAAGGGTTGGTATTATCTTTACCTGCATATATTTCATTTTGAAGTGCGTCAAAACAAAATTCGTTACAAGTACTACAAAACTTCTGTTTAAAAATGAATATAATGCATTTTGTTTCCAATCAATCAAAAAGGTTTTAATAGAATACTATTTTATAATAAGCAAGGTACAAAAAGGTACGTGTGTCCACAAATTTTGATGAACACATGTTCTGATCACAAGGTTCGCTAAGTGCCAAATTACAGTCAATTTAGGCGGAAAAGTAGATAAAAACTTCAAAGTACTTGAAATCCCCTATAACGGCACCGCCTACACATAAACGTGAACCTATATCAAAAGTATTTGGCAGAGAAATTGTTTGACCCTTGGGAACCATAATTTTAGACAATTTAGGCCGAAAATGTTCATAAAAAGTGATAAATACATAAAGTCGGGCGGTACAGTTATATGGGACTGAACGGTGTACAAAGAGTCGCAGAATGCCTACGCCCAATAATTTACATTTTATATCAATTCCAGTCGTTCCAACAATTTGTAAATAATAACATCAACTGCAATCACATCAAACAGCGTACGGATTCTCTAACACTCAATTATTCTACCTACATTTCTTTCTCTCCCTAAACAATTACAACAACAACATAGAACAGCCCCAAAATATTTCTGCATAAACGAAATTCGCTCTACAAACCAATTTAACTGTTTTGAACTTAATAATTAAGTTATGTTTTGCGGTTGATGGTTGTCAACATTAGAATTGTTATTGTTTTGTTTTTTGATCGCCATCAACCTGATCTTTGTGAAATGAAAAATTTTGTCTTTGAATAAACTTTGAAGTAACAAGTACAGTCTCTCGTCTTTGTTTTTAATTTTGGTAATTTTGGAAAGAGGTCTGCAAAAAAGCTTGCAGGCTGGAACATTGGTGACCCCGACGTGATCCCAGGATATCAAGATTTTTTGGTTCAATATCAATTCGGATATTTCTTTCCAGAATTATATTTTTTCTTTGGACAACATTTGTACTTTTCTTCGCTAATTGAATAACAAGATGTCGATTGATGAGACCATGGCCCCAACTGGTGGAGCCAATGAAGAATCTAGTTTCCAGCTTTACAAGAAAAAGGTTGGTTTCCTGCAAAGACAATTGTCTTTTTTAAACACTTCGCTTACCGTACAATGTTTGGGTGAGATGGACGAGTCGGACATTTCGGTTCGACTTGGTTATGTAGATGGAATACATAACCACTTCGAAGAGGCCCAATCTATGATTATAAATGGCGACGCAATTGACTCTGAGACTGAAATAGCTTCTACATTTGTCAATCTCTATTTCGATGTCAAGGTTAAACTCTCCAGGGAATTGGGTAATAAACGAAAGCGGCCAACTATGCCACACTCCTCCACTATACGTCAGTTCTCGTTGGATGAAACCCTACCACAACGTAAATTGCGTTTACCAGAATTAAAGATTCCCCAGTTTAATGGATCGTACACGGATTGGCGTGACGTAGGGGATGGAAGATACCAAGGAACGGTCCTGACCGGTTTTAACATGGCAAAGCCCAGGATTTATCTTGGTCCCTCTTTCATCCCAAGTGGACACTGACCTCCCCGTGGTGTCACCTGGGGAACTGCCTTTAACACCCGTTAAAGGTAGTGAGCTAACATGTGCCGCGCGTTCACCCATAAGAACGTTAAAAACTTGGGTTTGGGCGTCGGGTTAGTAACCCTCCCCTAGAAAAAACAGCCTACTATGAAAAAACGAAAGAAAAGAAAAACAAACCCCTCTAAAGTTGACGAACCCCGCAAACGTTTTAAGGACCATGATCTGCGAATCTGCACCTGGAATGTTCGCACTCTTTATAGAGAAGGTGCAGTCTTCGCATTGGCAGACGTACTTGAAAAGTACAAGACCGATATTACTGCCATACAGGAAATACGATGGATTGGGAAAGGCGTCACAACAACACCTAAAGGTGACGCACTGTATTATAGCTGCCATGACGTAAAGCATGAGTTTGGTTGTGGATTCGTAGTTAGTCGGAGACTAAAACATCTTGTATCCAGCTTCACTCCAGTGAATGAAAGACTTGCTGCAATTCGAATAAAAGCTAAATTCTTCAACATCAGCTTTATCTGCGCTCATGCTCCCACTGAAGAAAAGGATGAACAGACCAAAGATATATTTTACGAGCGCTTAGAAGAAACATATGACCGTTGCCCTGCCCATGACATTAAAATCATTCTAGGCGATTTTAATGCCAAAATTGGAAAGGAGAATATCTTTGGCCCAACAGTCGGGAAATTCAGTCTCCACAGTGAAACATCTGACAATGGTATGAGACTGATAGACTTTGCAGCTGCAAAAAACATGGTAGTTAGCAGTACCAGATTTAATCATCTCGATATTCATAAGGGCACCTGGCTGTCTCCAGATCAGAAAACAAGAAACCAAATTGATCATGTTGTGATAGATGGAAGACATTCATCGAGCGTGTTGGATGTACGATCGTTCCGAGGCGCAAACATTGATTCGGACCACTACCTTGTTGCAGCAAAGGTACGCACCCGCTTAAACGTAGCAAACAAAGTACGAACAGACACAACACGAAAGTTAGACATCGGTAAGCTGCAATCACAACAGATAGCCACAGCATATTCCACTCAACTAGCCCAATTGCTTAATCAAAGCCCTCCTCATCCCGATAACATATCAGCGCAATGGCAAAACATTGCCCACTCCATGCAAACAGCCGCAAAATCCATACTTGGATACCAGAGACCTCCACCAAGGAATCCATGGTATGATGAGGAGTGTCGTGCTGCCACCGAAGAGAAAAATGCGGCATATAAGGCTACTTTACAATCCGTAGCAACGCGTAGCGCACGAGAGAGATACAGGGAGAAAAGGAGAGAGGAGAAACGTCTTTTCCGCAGGAAAAAGAGAGAGATGGAAAAGCGGGAGTGTGAAAAAATCGAGATGTACAGGAGCCAGAATGAAGTCCGAAAATTCTACCAAAGAGTCAAGCATCAAACTGATGGCTTTGGTACAGGCACATCCTCCTGTAGAGACCAGCAAGGTAATTTGGTAACTGATACAGATAGTGTACTCAGGATATGGAAAGAACATTTTTCAAATCTGTTGGTATCCAATAGCAGCGAAGACGACGAAGATACCACAGTCCCAATCCCAGAAGATGGTATTGAATGTATAACGCCCAGCCAAGATGAGGTAAAGACAGCAATAAATCGGCTGAAGAATAATAAGGCAGCAGGGGCCGATGGCTTACCAGCCGAGCTGTTCAAAACCGGAGGCGACACGCTGATAAGGTGTATTCATCAGCTAGTTAGCACCATCTGGCAGGAAGAACGAGTACCCGACGATTGGAACCTGAGTATCCTGTGCCCCGTCCACAAGAAGGGAGATAAGACTGTATGCTCTAACTATAGGGGCATAAGTCTACTCCCTATTGCCTACAAGATCGTGTCAGGGATATTGTGCGAACGACTAAAGCCAATGGTCAACGAGATTATTGGACCATACCAATGCGGCTTTAGACCTGGCAAGTCCACCATTGACCAGATATTTACCCTGCGGCAAATCCTGGAGAAGACCTAAGAGATGCAGATCGACACCTACCACCTTTTTGTCGATTATAAAGCAGCCTTCGACAGTCCGCTGCGCTCAAAGGTATTCCAAGCCATGTCTGAATTTGGTATTCCCGCAAAGCTCATCCGGCTTTGTAAAATGACTTTAACTGACACGAGGTCCTCAGTTAAAATAGGAAAGAACCTCTCCGAAGAGTTTGGTACCAAAAGAGGTTTCAGACAAGGAGACAGCCTTTCGTGTGACCTCTTCAACATCCTGCTAGAAAAGGTTATACGAGAGGCAAACGTCAAAAGAAGTGGCACAATCTACACCAACAGTCACATGTTACTTGCTTATGCTGATGATATAGACATCATGGGTCGATCAGTAAAAGAAGTAACTGATACCTTTATAAAGGTCGAAGGAGAATCTGCTAAAGTGGGTCTGGCGGTAAACGGTGAGAAGACCAAGTTGATGGTGTCGACGCGCAATGCGTCCATTGAGCTCGGACCGACTGTGGAAGTTGGTTCCTATAATATTGAGGTAGTAAAAGACTTCGTCTACCTCGGCACCTCCGTCAACACAACAAACGACATCAGTTGTGAAATAAAAAGAAGAATTGTATTGGCCAACAGATGCTACTTTGGATTAAGTAAGCAGTTTAAAAACAAAGCCACATCTCGTCAAACAAAAATAACGCTCTACAAAACACTGATACTACCCGTGCTGATGTATGGCTCCGAAGCCTGGGTACTTGCGCAAGCAGACATGGCAGTGCTTGGTGTGTTTGAGAGAAAAATTCTTCGAAAGATCTATGGACCAATCTGCGTTGACGGTGAATATCGACGTCGCATGAACCACGAGCTGTATCTGCTATACAACGACATGAATATTGTTAAACGTATCGAGATGCAGCGATTGCGTTGGCTAGGCCATATCATAAGAATGAGCGATGATGAACCCGCTAAAAAGGCGTATGAATACATGCCACATGGCGGTGCACGCAGAATTGGCAGGCCAAGGAATAGATGGCGCAAACAAGTGGATGATGAGATGACAAGGCGCGGTATTCCAGTGTGCAAAGCAACAAATAGAGAGGAATGGAGATCTCTTCTTAGTTCGGCCTATAGAACAAATGTTCTGTAATGGGCCAGCTAAGTAAGTAAGTAAGTACACGGATTGGCCAGGATTGATAGCAATGTTCAGCACGGTAATTGACAATGATAATGACCTAAGAAAAATTGAGAAATTTCAGCATCTTCGGGTGAGCGTAACTGGTGCGGCTTTGGATACAATTTCGTCGTTGGATCCCACCGAAGAAAATTATGACAAAGCTCTCGAACTTCTCCGGAATAGATTCGACAATAAACTCCTTAATTTTCAAGCTCATATGCGAGAAATTTTTGGTTTGAAATCCGTCGACAAAGGTTCTGCTGGAAGTCTACGTCAACTGAGTGACAAACTAAATTCGCATATGCGTGCTTTACAATCTATATGCAAGCAAGAAGAAATTGCCGACGGCTTTTAGATTTATTTAGTTACATCGAAATTGGATGCGAAGCCCCAAGCAAAGTGGGAAGAAGACCTGCCGAGTAATAAGCTGCCTACATGGTCGTCATTAGCATCGTTTTTGGAACGCAGGTGCAGAATGCTCGAGAACTTGGAAAGCTCGATGGGAGTAAGCAACTCGAAGGTGAGCAAAAAATGGAGTTCTTCAGGTCGGAGTGCACTTGTGGCATCAGCAACCCCTAGTTCGACATGTGCATTTTGTGATTCTCAAGACCATTACATAACTGGTTGCCCAGGTTTCGGAAATTTATCGCCATCTATAAGGTTTAAGGAAGCAAGGAAACTGCAGCTGTGTTTAAACTGCCTAAAGAAAGGTCATATGCTAAAAAAGTGCAAGTCTTCCCGCTGCAGAATATGTTCATCCAAGCATCATTCTATGCTGCATATGGACAATGTGACAAGTGATACGTCAGTGCATCTTCTTCCACAACAAACGGTACCAGCCACTAACAATTCCTCACAATCTGCTCTTGTGTCATCGTCGATGTCGACCATTTTAGAGGCGCCTTCTAACACAAACGTTTTGCTGGCGACGGCCGTTGATTTAGTGAAAAGTAATTTTGGCGAATTCATACCGTACCGTGCATTGTTGGATTCTGCATCCCAATTGAATTTTATAACGCGTCGCGCAGCAAATCAGCTACATCTAAAGGTTAACAACTCTTCAGTCACTGTTTCTGGTATTGGCAGCGGTAATTTTGTTGCTGATAAGTCGGTGGATTTGACCATGAAGTCTCGTCATGGAGATTTTGCTACATCGTTCGTTGCTGTTGTTGTACCTACCATCACCGATTATCAACCAATTTCGATTCCTAACGTAAGTAGCTCAAACCTGCCACCAAACATAAAGCTTGCCGATCCTAACTTTGGTCAACATGGACGTATTGATATACTAATTGGAGCAGGCCTATTTTT
This sequence comes from Musca autumnalis, assembly GCF_047663935.1. Lineage (NCBI taxonomy): Eukaryota > Metazoa > Arthropoda > Insecta > Diptera > Muscidae > Musca > Musca autumnalis. The sequence continues at coordinate 149,023,086 of NW_027411977.1, forward strand.
CGATTTGTTGTGCGTTGGGCAAATTTGGCTCAATAGCGAATACCCATTGCTGCAGAAAACTGTACTAGGATGGGTAGCATCAGGTGGAATTCCCAGTACTTCGAAAGCGTTTTCGTTGGCTGCAGCTTGTAAATGTGTTGATAACGTAAGTCTGGCAGAGGTGATACAACGCTTTTGGGAAGTGGAAAACAACTTTATGGACATTGCATCAAATGAAGATGATTTTTGTGAACAGCATTTCAAGAAAAACACTGTTCGTCTCGATTCAGGAGACTATTCTGTGCGCTTGCCAAAGAAAGAAAGTGGTAGTGGTCTTGGGAGTTTATATGATCAGGCTCTTCGTCGTTTCCTGGTTTTCGAAAAACGACTCAACAAACAACCAGATGTAAAGCAGCAGTACGTAAATTTTATGAAAGAGTACTCCGCATTAAATCATATGTCACTAGTCCCATCTCTGCCTAAGCACACACAAACATTCTTTTTACCTCATCATTGCGTTCGCAAAGAAGACAGCACAACAACAAAACTCCGTGTTGTGTTTGATGGCTCGGCAAAAACAACAACAGGCGTATCATTAAATGATGTTCTCTCTGCTGGGCCAACAATTCAACCCAAACGATTTGACACTCTTCTTCGTTTTCGATTTTTTAAGGTTGCACTAAGTGGCGATATTTGCAAGATGTACAGGTGTGTACGAGTGTCTAACCCAGACAATTACCTACAGTGCGTCCTTTGGAGAAATGATCCAGCTGAAAATATTGGAGTGTACAAATTGGATACCGTCACATATGGTACAAAACCAGCAGCATTTTTAGCGATTCGAGCTATGCATCAACTTTCTTACGATGAAAAAGAGTCGTACCCATTGGCAGCTAAAATTGTAAGGTGTGATTTCTACGTTGACGACCTTATAACTGGCGGAAACTCTGTTGAAGAAGTGTTGGAGATCCGAAGGCAAGTAACTGAGCTACTAAGTAGAGGCAAGTTTGACATACGAAAGTGGTGTTCAAATGAGGCAGGTGTTTTGGCGGGAGTGGCGCCTATCGAATGTGAGCAATTGTTTGTAATGTTAGTGTCATCAGTAAACGTAAACAAAATAAGGAAAGTCTATAAATTATTGGAATATAAAAAACCAATATTTTTCACATTTGATTGAATATTTTGGAAAACATGAATGAAAACTCATTAGATTTTCTATTTGAATGTTTTCACATCATTCCACTAAATGCAAAATTCCTCGAAAATAGGTGAAAGTGTTTCAATCTTTTGTTTTTGAAATAAAAAACAAATGTTTATTAGGGCTTCATTTTTTTTTCAAATTTATGAAAATACCACACCATATTAACAAATGTTGTACCGCCTCTAAAAGCGGTGTTTTAGTGTGCGGCACGTCGTTCGGACTTGGAGGACGTTACATGACATTGATATGAAGAAGTTTTTATGGGAAATAGTTTTTATTCTGATGAATATATTTTTTCTTCAAAAAATATACAGTTTGCCAAGGAAATGTTTTCAAACTGAGAAAACGAACACTTTCCATGCTCTAATTAGTAAAAAATGACAAATAGTTGTGATAAAAACGTCGGGTTTTTTGCAAAAATTAGACCTTAGACCTGATACTTTTTAGTCGATCTGGCAACTCTCTTGATCGAGTTCTGCTGTAGGTAATATTCATTGTAATTGATGGCAGTCCATTGTGGTAAACCAAAATACTCATAAAACTTCTTAGTTTTTAGATATTCCCGGTTTGAGACATATAGGACATTGCTTACATGCAATATGATCTGGTACCACCTTGGTCCATATAGTAACCCTCTTGGTGGGGATATTCCATGCCTAGTATTGTTGATACTTGCTAGCAACTAATCCTTGTTAAGAATAAAAATCATAAAACGTCATGATTTTTTAACATTTACCGAAAACATGAGGTATTTTGGAACCTTAATTACATTTTGAAAACATTTTCTTGGCACGTTGCATTACGTGTTACTTATTCTTTTGGTTTGCAGCAATCTGGAAACGCCTCTATTAGACTTGTTAATATAATTTACAATATAAGCTGCACATGCATATGCATCCATAACGAATTGTATGTCCATATTGGATTTCTGCATTGCTAGAATTCTTGGATTGAACACATTGATAGATCAATCTTTGAATGATCTTTTCAAAAATATCTGGGGTTTTTAAATAGAAGATCTTAGTGCTAAAATGTATTCATCAATATTTAAATTAATTCTTCTGTCAGTTAAGAATCAATCAAATTGCTGAAGATCGTTGATATCTTCATTTGTAAGATTAGCGTTGAGCAGGGTATTTATTTTGTCAAAGTTATTTTTATGCACCTTTTTAACCTCAACATCTGTATCCTCAGGAAGTGGAAACAATAAGTCTGTGGCTGGCCGACAAAACTTTTGGCCCCTAATGTCCCGTTGACAAGTTCTAGAATGATTGTGTCGCTGAACGTTGATAATACTTTCCACATTCGTAATACTAGTGTCTGTAGAAATAAATTTATCTACGAAATCTATTACTGGTGGGAAAGATGCTGTATCGGATAGATTAAATTGAGGCGCATTATTCTACCAATAAATGCCATGCAAATGTGGAGATCCTCGTTGCTGAAACTCAATTCGCCAGTAATATTTAACAACATAATGCTCTTCGAATATACCACCATTAGACTTGAAATGTTTGAAAAGGTGCCGAATTCGCTGATTGAAATAGCGAGAACATGCAATAGGATCCCCCCTATGAGATCGTATTTGCTTTGTGTGGAATATGAAATGGCTTCCTCCTCCGAAATGTCAGTCCCCTCTAAAATTTTGACGAGGATAACAATCAATTCAGGCCATTGAGACTCTGCAGCAACCACTTTTATAAAAAACGTAGGCAAACTAAATTGTCTAATCATTGCCAAAACTTGTCTCTTTTCCCCTTCCCAATGAGCTGGAGATGAACGAATACCCTTCAGTACATGATACCCATCATCGTATTGCACCAAGTTTTAAACAAACTGGTCGTCTAATACATCTGCAGCTGTGAATTGTCTAGTTCCAAATTTCTTTCTTAAACATATCGATATGCTGCTTTTTATTGCGTGAAAATTCGAGTTTTTTTACGAATATAAAATTTGATCTACACGTATACACCGCCTATCAAATCGACAACTTCGGACTTGATAATTTTTCCAATAGTGGCTGTACAATTCCTTTTCATACCGCAGTAAATGGTAGGGTAAGACACCTCTTCGGAATCTTCATCCAGCAGCATATCTAAGGGCCTTTGTCCCTCACCGGGAGCAACTGAAATACCTTGTAATAGTATATTTTCCATAGCCTGGTTACCTAATAATGTTTCCTGCGGATTTTGTTCTTCAACTTGATCCTGTATTACATTATTATTAATTAATTAACCGAGAGACTAAATTCGGTGTTCTGTACGCAATCCTTCGTTTGAGGTATACCTGTACTACTTCTCTCTGATCAGTCGTTCGTGGAAGCACATTAAGTGTTGTGTATAACTGAATAGGTACGTTAACAATAGCACCCCGTACAGCACATTGTCGGTTATAACATAACGAAACGATGCGCATAAATGGAATTCTGGGCGAAACAAATCGTTCTTCCAATGGTGTTAATCCCTGAATCTCTCTTGGTATCTCAGGAAAGTTTAAACCGTTGGACAGACAGATTGTCGGTACTCTTCAACCACTAACAATTTTATGACAGGTATTACAAAACTTATATCTATCATCACTGGAGGGAAATGCAGAGGAAAGGAAAAATATTTCGATGCCCAGTCTCATATTTGGTTAATAGTGCGTTTTTAACAATAACATTAATTTGGTTTGGAAACCATAATCCCTCACAGCAAATGCAAATTCCAGTTGGTCCCTGTTTGACTACTTCCGAAAATTCTGCGCATAATCTTAATTGATGTCATTCAGAATCAATTTGTAATGCCTCTAATCTCGATTCTGGGGAAAGATATAAGACAGAATATTAGCAATTCTCGCAGATTGTCGTCTGTTTTCAATTTCTCTGTTAACATGATTTGACCTATGACTACGTACACGAGAGTTTCGGCTTTGGACTTGTTTTAATCGTCTAGCTTGACGGCACTGTCTTGTATTACGTGCCTGTTTAACAATACGCGCGTGTTCAGCAGTATTGGGTCGCTGTTCGGACAATCGGTGAACTGTGTCCCGTCGACGAGCACGGTTTCTCTCAATATCTCGCCTTCTTTCAGCTTGTATATATTCTGCATTTTGTCGATGACGCGTGTGTCAAGCAATATTGTGTTGTTGTTCGGACAATCGAACAACTGCGTCCGGTCTACGAGCACGGCATCTCGACATCTCGCCTTCTTTCAGCTTGTCTATATTCTTCATTTTGTCGAACTATAGACAAGTTGTGTATAGTTATTATTTTCTGCATTACGCATTAACTCGATCAGTGGGATTTTGGTCTCTATAATTTGCAACTCCCACCGCAGTTAAACGTTGACGTTTCAGAGAGGATTGTCTGCGTAGTCTGGGGATTTCACAATTGTCAAATGCGAAGCTTATCGTCGGTAAAAGTATTATTTCTTATTATACTAAATAAAAACTTTTAACTTAGTGTGGGCAAAAATATATAATTTACCGCTTTTTAACAATTTTAAAGTATCAAGATTAATACTTAAATAATGTTCTCCACAATTTATAATATTTTGTAACTTTATATGCTATATAAATGTCCTTTAATAGATGCAAATATTAATTAAACACTTTAAACAAATTATTACAAACACCAACAATTTGGCTATGCACACTATGAACCTTTCTTTGCAAGTAACATTGAATTCTGTTAAAGAAAAGCGCACTATATATCCTATACCAAGTATAGTCCTAGTAGGTAGATGAATACTTTATAGTGTACAGTATATAGTGATGTACAGGTAGAAACATAACATGTCACATATCCATAATTAATCCGCAATTATACCTGAAATATAAGTTTTTTTTTTTTTTTTTTTTCAAATATTAAATAAACAACATACCCCTTTCAGAAATGGTTGGTATTATTTGTACCTATGCATATAAACAATGGGTTGTTTTATATTTACCTGGATATATTACATTTTCTTCTTGTTTTTTTTTTTTTTTTTTTTAAATCCGCAATGATTAATCCGCAATTGTACCTGTAGCACAAGGTACAACATAAATTGTTTGTTTGTTAAAAAACAACATACCCATTTCAGAAAGGGTTGGTATTACCTTTACCTGCATATATTTCATTTTGAAGTGCGTCAAAACAAAATTCGTTACAAGTACTACAAAACTTCTGTTTAAAAATGAATATAATGCATTTTGTTTCCAATCAATAAAAAAGGTTTTAATAGAATACTATTTTATAATAAGCAAGGTACGTGTGTCCACAAATTTTGATGAACACATGTTCTGATCACAAGGTTCGCTAAGTGCCAAATTACAGTCAATTTAGGCGGAAAAAGTAAATAAAAACTTCAAAGTACTTGAAATACTCGTACGGCGGTGCCGTTATAGGGGGCTACACCTAAACGTGAACCTATATCAAAAGTATTTGGCAGAGAAATTGTTTGACCCTTGGGAACCATAATTTTAGACAATTTAGGCCGAAAATGTTCATAAAAAGTGATAAATACATAAAGTCGGGCGGTACTGTTATATGGGACTGAACGGTGTACAGAGAGTCGCAGTATGCCTACGCCCAATAATTTACATTTTATATCAATTCCAGTCGTTCCAACAATTTGTAAATAATAACATCGACTGCAATCACATCAAACAGCGTACGGATTCTCTAACACTCAATTATTCTACCTACATTTCTTTCTCTCCCTAAACAATTACAACAACAACATAGGACAGCCCCAAAATATTTCTGCATAAACGAAATTCGCTCTTCAAACCAATTTAACTGTTTTGAACTTAATAATTAAGTTATGTTTTGCGGTTGATGGTCGTCAACATTAGAATTGTTATTGTTTTGTTTTTTGATCGCCATCAACCTGATCTTTGTGAAATGAAAAATTTTGTCTTTGAATAAACCTTGAAGTAACAAGTACAGTCTCTCGTCTTTGTTTTTAATTTTGGTAATTTTGGAAAGAGGTCTGCAAAAAAGCTTGCAGGCTGGAACATTGGTGACCCCGACGTGATCCCAGGATATCAAGATTTTTTGGTTCAATATCAATTCGGATATTTCTTTCCAGAATTATATTTTTTCTTTGGACAAAATTTGTACTTTTCTTCGCTAATTGAATAACAAGATGTCGATTGATGAGACCATGGCCCCAACTGGTGGAGCCAATGAAGAATCTAGTTTCCAGCTTTACAAGTAAAAGGTTGGTTTCCTGCAAAGACAATTGTCTTTTTTAAACACTTCGCTTACAGTACAATGTTTGGGTGAAATGGACGAGTCGGACATTTCGGTTCGACTTGGTTATGTAGATGGAATACATAACCACTTCGAAGAGGCCCAATCTATGATTATAAATGGCGACGCAATTGACTCTGAGACTGAAATAGCTTCTACATTTGTCAATCTCTATTTCGATGTCAAGGCTAAACTCTCCAGGGAATTGGGTAATAAACGAAAGCGGCCAACTATGCCACACTCCTCCACTATACGTCAGTTCTCGTTGGATGAAACCCTACCACAACGTAAATTGCGTTTACCAGAATTAAAGATTCCCCAGTTTAATGGATCGTACACGGATTGGCCAGGATTTATAGCAATGTTCAACACGGTAATTGACAATGATAATGACCTAAGTAAAATTGAGAAATTTCAGCATCTTCGGGTGAGCGTAACTGGTGCGGCTTTGGATACAATTTCGTCGTTGGATCCCACCGAAGAAAATTATGACAAAGCCCTCGAACTTCTCCGGAATAGATTCGACAATAAACTCCTTAATTTTCAAGCTCATATACGAGAAAATTTTGGTTTGAAATCCGTCGACAAAGGTTCTGCTGGAAGTCTACGTCAACTGAGTGACAAACTAAATTCGCATATGCGTGCTTTACAATCTATATGCAAGCAAGAAGAAATTGCCGACGGCTTTTTGATTTATTTAGTTACATCGAAATTGGATGCGAAGTCCCAAGCAAAGTGGGAAGAAGACCTGCCGAGTAATAAGCTGCCTACATGGTCGTCATTAGCATCGTTTTTGGAACGCAGGTGCAGAATGCTCGAGAACTTGGAAAGCTCGATGGGAGTAAGCAACTCGAAGGTGAGCAAAAAATGGAGTTCTTCAGGTCGGAGTGCACTTGTGGCATCAGCAACCCCTAGTTCGACATGTGCATTTTGTGATTCTCAAGACCATTACATAACTGGTTGCCCAGGTTTCGGAAATTTATCGCCATCTATAAGGTTTAAGGAAGCAAAGAAACTGCAGCTGTGTTTAAACTGCCTATAGAAAGGTCATATGCTAAAAAAGTGCAAGTCTTCCCGCTGCAGAATATGTTCATCCAAGCATCATTCTATGCTGCATATGGACAATGTGACAAGTGATACGTCAGTGCATCTTCTTCCACAACAAACGGTACCAGTCACTAAAAATTCCTCGCAATCTGCTCTTGTGTCATCGTCGATGTCGACCATTTTAGAGGCGCCTTTTAACACAAACGTTTTGCTGGCGACGGCCGTTGTTTTAGTGAAAAGTAATTTTGGCGAGTTCATACCGTACCGTGCATTGTTGGATTCTGCATCCCAATTGAATTTTATAACGCGTCGCGCAGCAAATCAGATACATCTAAAGGTTAACAACTCTTCAGTCACTGTTTCTGGTATTGGCAGCGGTAATTTTGTTGCTGATAAGTCGGTGGATTTGACCATGAAGTCTCGTCATGGAGATTTTGCTACATCGTTCGTTGCTGTTGTTGTACCTACCATCACCGATTATCAACCAATTTCGATTCCTAACGTAAGTAGCTCAAACCTGCCACCAAACATAAAGCTTGCCGATCATAAAACGTCATGATTTTTTAACATTTACCGAAAACATGAGGTATTTTGGAACCTTAATTACATTTTGAAAACATTTTCTTGGCACGTTGCATTACGTGTTACTTATTCTTTTGGTTTGCAGCAATCTGGAAACGCCTCTATTAGACTTGTTAATATAATTTACAATATAAGCTGCACATGCATATGCATCCATAACGAATTGTATGTCCATATTGGATTTCTGCATTGCTAGAATTCTTGGATTGAACACTAGGCCGGGGCGATTTGAAGATCTTAATGAGCCCTTTGCGTTTCTGATTCCTGGGATTGAACTGAGCAAAAAAGTCCACTGGACCATATATCTACCGTGAAAATCGAGCCTCCCGATTTTGACTTTAAGTTTTTTATTGACGTTTTTTGGATATTTTGGCATATAACAGCCAAACCATTGAGATTTTCGATCCAACGCAAATACAAAAATTGTACCCAAGATAGTAATTAAGAACTCTCTAATACATCGCGAAAGCATTGGAACGCTCCTTCAGGCAGTTTTGGCCTTGAGAATGTGCAAACTTTTCGAAAAATGTCGATAAATGACACTGTGCTACAAAAGTTGACCAGAAAAATATTCAAGTGTTCTAATGCAAAATTATATCGTGTTGGGATCCATGGACAACGACAATGCCTTTAGTTCGTTGGGGTCACTTCGTTTTATTTTTTTATAACGGTAAAAGTAGTGAAAATCTGGGTTTCTTACATTTTCAAATTTAAACGGACATATCTTCTTTTTTCACAACGGATTTCTAGTGATCCTTCTTCCTTTTAAAGGGGTGAATAATATCTTTAGAACAAGTTATTATTTGTTTAAATCGGTTAACAAATGGCTAAGTTATAGTGGTTTAAGTCTGAAAACCCCCTCAAAAAAACTATAACTGAATTTCTCATAATTTTGAAAATAATTATTGAACAAAACAAAAAAACATTATATTTTTGAAAATTATGAGAAATTCAGTTATAGTTTTTTTGAGGGGGTTTTCAGACTTAAACCACTATAACTTAGCCATTTGTTAACCGATTTAAACAAACTTTAAGTCAAAATCGGGAGGCTCGATTTTCGCGGTAGATATATGGTCCAGTGGACTTTTTTGTTTAAATCGGTTAACAAATGGCTAAGTTATAGTGGTTTAAGTCTGAAAACCCCCTCAAAAAAACTATAACTGAATTTCTCATAATTTTGAAAATAATTATTGAACAAAACAAAAAAACATTATATTTTTGAAAATTATGAGAAATTCAGTTATAGTTTTTTTGAGGGGGTTTTCAGACTTAAACCACTATAACTTAGCCATTTGTTAACCGATTTAAACAAATAATAACTTGTTCTAAAGATATTATTCACCCCTTTAAAAGGAAGAAGGATCACTAGAAATCCGTTGTGAAAAAAAGAAGATATGTCCGTTTAAATTTGAAATTTTAAGAAACCCAGATTTTCACTACTTTTAGTGTGATAAATATATAAAACGGAGTTAACAATCGAAATAAAGGCATTTTCGTTGTGCATGGATCCCAACACGATAGAATTTTTCATCAGAACGCATGAATAATTTTCTGGTCAAATTTTGTAGCACAATGTCATTTATCGACATTTTCCGAAGAGTTTGCACATTCTTAAGGCCAAAACTGCCTGAAGGAGCGTTCCAATGCTTTTGCGATGTATTAGAGAGTTTTCAATTACTGTCTTGGCTACAATTTTTGTCTTTGTGTTGGATCGAAAATCTCAATGGTTTGGCTGTTATATGCCAAAATATCCAAAAAATGTCAATAAAAAACTTTAAGTCAAAATCGGGAGGCTCGATTTTCGCGGTAGATATATGGTCCAGTGGACTTTTTTGCTCAGTTCAATCCCAGGAATCGGAATCGCGAAGGGCTCATCTAGGTTTTTTTCCTTCCACACAAATCGCCCCACCCTATTGAACACATTGATAGATCAATCTTTGAATGATCTTTTCAAAAATATCTGGGGTTTTTAAATAGAAGATCTTAGTGCTAAAATGTATTCATCAATATTTAAATTAATTCTTCTGTCAGTTAAGAATCAATCAAATTGCTGAAGATCGTTGATATCTTCATTTGTAAGATTAGCGTTGAGCAGGGTATTTATTTTGTCAAAGTTATTTTTATGCACCTTTTTAACCTCAACATCTGTATCCTCAGGAAGTGGAAACAATAAGTCTGTGGCTGGCCGACAAAACTTTTGGCCCCTAATGTCCCGTTGACAAGTTCTAGAATGATTGTGTCGCTGAACGTTGATAATACTTTCCACATTCGTAATACTAGTGTCTGTAGAAATAAATTTATCTACGAAATCTATTACTGGTGGGAAAGATGCTGTATCGGATAGATTAAATTGAGGCGCATTATTCTACCAATAAATGCCATGCAAATGTGGAGATCCTCGTTGCTGAAACTCAATTCGCCAGTAATATTTAACAACATAATGCTCTTCGAATATACCACCATTAGACTTGAAATGTTTGAAAAGGTGCCGAATTCGCTGATTGAAATAGCGAGAACATGCAATAGGATCCCCCCTATGAGATCGTATTTGCTTTGTGTGGAATATGAAATGGCTTCCTCCTCCGAAATGTCAGTCCCCTCTAAAATTTTGACGAGGATAACAATCAATTCAGGCCATTGAGACTCTGCAGCAACCACTTTTATAAAAAACGTAGGCAAACTAAATTGTCTAATCATTGCCAAAACTTGTCTCTTTTCCCCTTCCCAATGAGCTGGAGATGAACGAATACCCTTCAGTACGTGATACCCATCATCGTATTGCACCAAGTTTTAAACAAACTGGTCGTCTAATACATCTGCAGCTGTGAATTGTCTAGTTCCAAATTTCTTTCTTAAACATATCGATATGCTGCTTTTTATTGCGTGAAAATTCGAGTTTTTTTACGAATATAAAATTTAATCTACACGTATACACCGCCTATCAAATCGACAACTTCGGACTTGACAATTTTTCCAATAGTGGCTGTACAATTCCTTTTCATACCGCAGTAAATGGTAGGGTAAGACACCTCTTCGGAATCTTCAGCAGCATATCTAAGGGCCTTTGTCCCTCACCGGGAGCAACTGAAATACCTTGTAATAGTATATTTTCCATAGCCTGGTTACCTAATAATGTTTCCTGCGGGTTTTGTTCTTCAACTTGATCCTGTATTACATTATTATTAATTAATTAACCGAGAGACTAAATTCGGTGTTCTGTACGCAATCCTTCGTTTGAGGTATACCTGTACTACTTCTCTCTGATCAGTCGTTCGTGGAAGCACATTAAGTGTTGTGTATAACTGAATAGGTACGTTAACAATAGCACCCCGTACAGCACATTGTCGGTTATAACATAACGAAACGATGCGCATAAATGGAATTCTGGGCGAAACAAATCGTTCTTCCAATGGTGTTAATCCCTGAATCTCTCTTGGTATCTCAGGAAAGTTTAAACCGTTGGACAGACAGATTGTCGGTACTCTTCAACCACTAACAATTTTATGACAGGTATTACAAAACTTATATCTATCATCACTGGAGGGAAATGCAGAGGAAAGGAAAAATATTTCGATGCCCAGTCTCATATTTGGTTAATAGTGCGTTTTTAACAATAACATTAATTTGGTTTGGAAACCATAATCCCTCACAGCAAATGCAAATTCCAGTTGGTCCCTGTTTGACTACTTCCGAAAATTCTGCGCATAATCTTAATTGATGTCATTCAGAATCAATTTGTAATGCCTCTAATCTCGATTCTGGGGAAAGATATAAGACAGAATATTAGCAATTCTCGCAGATTGTCGTCTGTTTTCAATTTCTCTGTTAACATGATTTGACCTATGACTACGTACACGAGAGTTTCGGCTTTGGACTTGTTTTAATCGTCTAGCTTGACGGCACTGTCTTGTATTACGTGCCTGTTTAACAATACGCGCGTGTTCAGCAGTATTGGGTCGCTGTTCGGACAATCGGTGAACTGTGTCCCGTCGACGAGCACGGTTTCTCTCAATATCTCGCCTTCTTTCAGCTTGTATATATTCTGCATTTTGTCGATGACGCGTGTGTCAAGCAATATTGTGTTGTTGTTCGGACAATCGAACAACTGCGTCCGGTCTACGAGCACGGCATCTCGACATCTCGCCTTCTTTCAGCTTGTCTATATTCTTCATTTTGTCGAACTATAGACAAGTTGTGTATAGTTATCATTTTCTGCATTACGCATTAACTCGATCAGTAATAAACGAAAGCGGCCAACTATGCCACACTCCTCCACTATACGTCAGTTCTCGTTGGATGAAACCCTACCACAACGTAAATTGCGTTTACCAGAATTAAAGATTCCCCAGTTTAATGGATCGTACACGGATTGGCCAGGATTTATAGCAATGTTCAACACGGTAATTGACAATGATAATGACCTAAGTAAAATTGAGAAATTTCAGCATCTTCGGGTGAGCGTAACTGGTGCGGCTTTGGATACAATTTCGTCGTTGGATCCCACCGAAGAAAATTATGACAAAGCCCTCGAACTTCTCCGGAATAGATTCGACAATAAACTCCTTAATTTTCAAGCTCATATACGAGAAAATTTTGGTTTGAAATCCGTCGACAAAGGTTCTGCTGGAAGTCTACGTCAACTGAGTGACAAACTAAATTCGCATATGCGTGCTTTACAATCTATATGCAAGCAAGAAGAAATTGCCGACGGCTTTTTGATTTATTTAGTTACATCGAAATTGGATGCGAAGTCCCAAGCAAAGTGGGAAGAAGACCTGCCGAGTAATAAGCTGCCTACATGGTCGTCATTAGCATCGTTTTTGGAACGCAGGTGCAGAATGCTCGAGAACTTGGAAAGCTCGATGGGAGTAAGCAACTCGAAGGTGAGCAAAAAATGGAGTTCTTCAGGTCGGAGTGCACTTGTGGCATCAGCAACCCCTAGTTCGACATGTGCATTTTGTGATTCTCAAGACCATTACATAACTGGTTGCCCAGGTTTCGGAAATTTATCGCCATCTATAAGGTTTAAGGAAGCAAAGAAACTGCAGCTGTGTTTAAACTGCCTATAGAAAGGTCATATGCTAAAAAAGTGCAAGTCTTCCCGCTGCAGAATATGTTCATCCAAGCATCATTCTATGCTGCATATGGACAATGTGACAAGTGATACGTCAGTGCATCTTCTTCCACAACAAACGGTACCAGTCACTAAAAATTCCTCGCAATCTGCTCTTGTGTCATCGTCGATGTCGACCATTTTAGAGGCGCCTTTTAACACAAACGTTTTGCTGACGACGGCCGTTGTTTTAGTGAAAAGTAATTTTGGCGAATTCATACCGTACCGTGCATTGTTGGATTCTGCATCCCAATTGAATTTTATAACGCGTCGCGCAGCAAATCAGCTACATCTAAAGGTTAACAACTCTTCAGTCACTGTTTCTGGTATTGGCAGCGGTAATTTTGTTGCTGATAAGTCGGTGGATTTGACCATGAAGTCTCGTCATGGAGATTTTGCTACATCGTTCGTTGCTGTTGTTGTACCTACCATCACCGATTATCAACCAATTTCGATTCCTAACGTAAGTAGCTCAAACCTGCCACCAAACATAAAGCTTGCCGATCATAAAACGTCATGATTTTTTAACATTTACCGAAAACATGAGGTATTTTGGAACCTTAATTACATTTTGAAAACATTTTCTTGGCACGTTGCATTACGTGTTACTTATTCTTTTGGTTTGCAGCAATCTGGAAACGCCTCTATTAGACTTGTTAATATAATTTACAATATAAGCTGCACATGCATATGCATCCATAACGAATTGTATGTCCATATTGGATTTCTGCATTGCTAGAATTCTTGGATTGAACACTAGGCCGGGGCGATTTGAAGATCTTAATGAGCCCTTCGCGTTTCTGATTCCTGGGATTGAACTGAGCAAAAAAGTCCCGATTTTGACTTTAAGTTTTTTATTGACGTTTTTTGGATATTTTGGCATATAACAGCCAAACCATTGAGATTTTCGATCCAACGCAAATACAAAAATTGTACCCAAGATAGTAATTAAGAACTCTCTAATACATCGCGAAAGCATTGGAACGCTCCTTCAGGCAGTTTTGGCCTTGAGAATGTGCAAACTTTTCGAAAAATGTCGATAAATGACACTGTGCTACAAAAGTTGACCAGAAAAATATTCAAGTGTTCTAATGCAAAATTATATCGTGTTGGGATCCATGGACAACGACAATGCCTTTAGTTCGTTGGGGTCACTTCGTTTTATTTTTTTATAACGGTAAAAGTAGTGAAAATCTGGGTTTCTTACATTTTCAAATTTAAACGGACATATCTTCTTTTTTCACAACGGATTTCTAGTGATCCTTCTTCCTTTTAAAGGGGTGAATAATATCTTTAGAACAAGTTATAATTTGTTTAAATCGGTTAACAAATGGCTAAGTTATAGTGGTTTAAGTCTGAAAACCCCCTCAAAAAAACTATTTCTCATAATTTTGAAAATAATTATTGAACAAAACAAAAAAACATTTTATTAATTTTCTCGTTTAGAGTTAAGCTTAATGATCTGAAATTATTTGCAAGTGAAAAAGGAAAGCCATGGACTCGAACCCACATAGTCACCAAATTACGTTACCTGGTTTCATTGGTGGTAAAGCAAATCTTCGGACGTATCGACTATGTAATGGCTTCTCTGTCCTAGAACTTATCGTTTTTCAAATGCAAATGTGTTTTTATACATTAACGGATATTTGGCCGTTTTGAAATGTATTTTCTTCACAACAACCGCTTTTTGCGATGCCTTTGAAGTTATGAGTTTTGGCTTTGAACGCTAACACGCCGTGACAACATTTTTTTGATATGTTTTCAAGGACGTGGGTTCAAATCCCAGCCGGGCTCAGCCTATTTTTTATTTTTTGAAATTTTGCCTGTTAGGGCGAAGATCATTTTTTTAATGATTTTATTAATTTTCTCGTTTAGAGTTAAGCTTAATGATCTGAAATTATTTGCAAGTGAAAAAGGAAAGCCATGGACTCGAACCCACATAGTCACCAAATTACGTTACCTGGTTTCATTGGTGGTAAAGCAAATCTTCGGACGTATCGACTATGTAATGGCTTCTCTGTCCTAGAACTTATCGTTTTTCAAATGCAAATGTGTTTTTATACATTAACGAATATTTGGCCGTTTTGAAATGTATTTTCTTCACAACAACCGCTTTTTGCGATGCCTTTGAAGTTATGAGTTTTGGCTTTGAACGCTAACACGCCGTGACAACATTTTTTTGATATGTTTTCAAGGACGTGGGTTCAAATCCCAGCCGGGCTCAGCCTATTTTTTATTTTTTGAAATTTTGCCTGTTAGGGCGAAGATCATTTTTTTTAATGATTTTATTAATTTTCTCGTTTAGAGTTAAGCTTAATGATCTGAAATTATTTGCAAGTGAAAAAGGAAAGCCATGGACTCGAACCCACATAGTCACCAAATTACGTTACCTGGTTTCATTGGTGGTAAAGCAAATCTTCGGACGTATCGACTATGTAATGGCTTCTCTGTCCTAGAACTTATCGTTTTTCAAATGCAAATGTGTTTTTATACATTAACGGATATTTGGCCGTTTTGAAATGTATTTTCTTCACAACAACCGCTTTTGCGATGCCTTTGAAGTTATGAGTTTTGGCTTTGAACGCTAACACGCCGTGACAACATTTTTTTGATATGTTTTCAAGGACGTGGGTTCAAATCCCAGCCGGGCTCAGCCTATTTTTTATTTTTTGAAATTTTGCCTGTTAGGGCGAAGATCATTTTTTTTTTAATGATTTTATTAATTTTCTCGTTTAGAGTTAAGCTTAATGATCTGAAATTATTTGCAAGTGAAAAAGGAAAGCCATGGACTCGAACCCACATAGTCACCAAATTACGTTACCTGGTTTCATTGGTGGTAAAGCAAATCTTCGGACGTATCGACTATGAAATGGCTTCTCTGTCCTAGAACTTATCGTTTTTCAAATGCAAATGTGTTTTTATACATTAACGGATATTTGGCCGTTTTGAAATGTATTTTCTTCACAACAACCGCTTTTTGCGATGCCTTTGAAGTTATGAGTTTTGGCTTTGAACGCTAACACGCCGTGACAACATTTTTTTGATATGTTTTCAAGGACGTGGGTTACCTGGTTTTTTTGATATGTTTTCAAGGACGTGGGTTCAAATCCCAGCCGGGCTCAGCCTATTTTTTATTTTTTGAAATTTTGCCTGTTAGGGCGAAGATCATTTAAGCTTAACTCTAAACGAGAAAATTAATAAAATCATTAAAAAAAATGATCTTCGCCCTAACAGGCAAAATTTCAAAAAATAAAAAATAGGCTGAGCCCGGCTGGGATTTGAACCCACGTCCTTGAAAACATATCAAAAAAACCAGGTAACGTAATTTGGTGACTATGTGGGTTCGAGTCCATGGCTTTCCTTTTTCACTTGCAAATAATTTCAGATCATTAAGCTTAACTCTAAACGAGAAAATTAATAAAATCATTAAAAAAAATGATCTTCGCCCTAACAGGCAAAATTTCAAAAAATAAAAAATAGGCTGAGCCCGGCTGGGATTTGAACCCACGTCCTTGAAAACATATCAAAAAAATGTTGTCACGGCGTGTTAGCGTTCAAAGCCAAAACTCATAACTTCAAAGGCATCGCAAAAAGCGGTTGTTGTGAAGAAAATACATTTCAAAACGGCCAAATATCCGTTAATGTATAAAAACACATTTGCATTTGAAAAACGATAAGTTCTAGGACAGAGAAGCCATTACATAGTCGATACGTCCGAAGATTTGCTTTACCACCAATGAAACCAGGTAACGTAATTTGGTGACTATGTGGGTTCGAGTCCATGGCTTTCCTTTTTCACTTGCAAATAATTTCAGATCATTAAGCTTAACTCTAAACGAGAAAATTAATAAAATCATTAAAAAAAATGATCTTCGCCCTAACAGGCAAAATTTCAAAAAATAAAAAATAGGCTGAGCCCGGCTGGGATTTGAACCCACGTCCTTGAAAACATATCAAAAAAATGTTGTCACGGCGTGTTAGCGTTCAAAGCCAAAACTCATAACTTCAAAGGCATCGCAAAAAGCGGTTGTTGTGAAGAAAATACATTTCAAAACGGCCAAATATCCGTTAATGTATAAAAACACATTTGCATTTGAAAAACGATAAGTTCTAGGACAGAGAAGCCATTACATAGTCGATACGTCCGAAGATTTGCTTTACCACCAATGAAACCAGGTAACGTAATTTGGTGACTATGTGGGTTCGAGTCCATGGCTTTCCTTTTTCACTTGCAAATAATTTCAGATCATTAAGCTTAACTCTAAACGAGAAAATTAATAAAATCATTAAAAAAAATGATCTTCGCCCTAACAGGCAAAATTACGATACGTCCGAAGATTTGCTTTACCACCAATGAAACCAGGTAACGTAATTTGGTGACTATGTGGGTTCGAGTCCATGGCTTTCCTTTTTCACTTGCAAATAATTTCAGATCATTAAGCTTAACTCTAAACGAGAAAATTAATAAAATTATTAAAAAAAATGATCTTCGCCCTAACAGGCAAAATTTCAAAAAATAAAAAATAGGCTGAGCCCGGCTGGGATTTGAACCCACGTCCTTGAAAACATATCAAAAAAATGTTGTCACGGCGTGTTAGCGTTCAAAGCCAAAACTCATAACTTCAAAGGCATCGCAAAAAGCGGTTGTTGTGAAGAAAATACATTTCAAAACGGCCAAATATCCGTTAATGTATAAAAACACATTTGCATTTGAAAAACGATAAGTTCTAGGACAGAGAAGCCATTACATAGTCGATACGTCCGAAGATTTGCTTTACCACCAATGAAACCAGGTAACGTAATTTGGTGACTATGTGGGTTCGAGTCCATGGCTTTCCTTTTTCACTTGCAAATAATTTCAGATCATTAAGCTTAACTCTAAACGAGAAAATTAATAAAATCATTAAAAAAAATGATCTTCGCCCTAACAGGCAAAATTTCAAAAAATAAAAAATAGGCTGAGCCCGGCTGGGATTTGAACCCACGTCCTTGAAAACATATCAAAAAAATGTTGTCACGGCGTGTTAGCGTTCAAAGCCAAAACTCATAACTTCAAAGGCATCGCAAAAAGCGGTTGTTGTGAAGAAAATACATTTCAAAACGGCCAAATATCCGTTAATGTATAAAAACACATTTGCATTTGAAAAACGATAAGTTCTAGGACAGAGAAGCCATTACATAGTCGATACGTCCGAAGATTTGCTTTACCACCAATGAAACCAGGTAACGTAATTTGGTGACTATGTGGGTTCGAGTCCATGGCTTTCCTTTTTCACTTGCAAATAATTTCAGATCATTAAGCTTAACTCTAAACGAGAAAATTAATAAAATCATTAAAAAAAATGATCTTCGCCCTAACAGGCAAAATTTCAAAAAATAAAAAATAGGCTGAGCCCGGCTGGGATTTGAACCCACGTCCTTGAAAACATATCAAAAAAATGTTGTCACGGCGTGTTAGCGTTCAAAGCCAAAACTCATAACTTCAAAGGCATCGCAAAAAGCGGTTGTTGTGAAGAAAACACATTTCAAAACGGCCAAATATCCGTTAATGTATAAAAACACATTTGCATTTGAAAAACGATAAGTTCTAGGACAGAGAAGCCATTACATAGTCGATACGTCCGAAGATTTGCTTTACCACCAATGAAACCAGGTAACGTAATTTGGTGACTATGTGGGTTCGAGTCCATGGCTTTCCTTTTTCACTTGCAAATAATTTCAGATCATTAAGCTTAACTCTAAACGAGAAAATTAATAAAATCATTAAAAAAAATGATCTTCGCCCTAACAGGCAAAATTTCAAAAAACAAAAAAACATTATATTTTTGAAAATTATGAGAAATTCAGTTATAGTATTAGAGAGTTTTCAATTACTGTCTTGGCTACAATTTTTGTCTTTGTGTTGGATCGAAAATCTCAATGGTTTGGCTGTTATATGCCAAAATATCCAAAAAATGTCAATAAAAAACTTTAAGTCAAAATCGGGAGGCTCGATTTTCGCGGTAGATATATGGTCCAGTGGACTTTTTTGCTCAGTTCAATCCCAGGAATCGGAATCGCGAAGGGCTCATCTAGGTTTTTTTCCTTCCACACAAATCGCCCCACCCTATTGAACACATTGATAGATCAATCTTTGAATGATCTTTTCAAAAATATCTGGGGTTTTTAAATAGAAGATCTTAGTGCTAAAATGTATTCATCAATATTTAAATTAATTCTTCTGTCAGTTAAAAATCAATCAAATTGCTGAAGATCGTTGATATCTTCATTTGTAAGATTAGCGTTGAGCAGGGTATTTATTTTGTCAAAGTTATTTTTATGCACCTTTTTAACCTCAACATCTGTATCCTCAGGAAGTGGAAACAATAAGTCTGTGGCTGGCCGACAAAACTTTTGGCCCCTAATGTCCCGTTGACAAGTTCTAGAATGATTGTGTCGCTGAACGTTGATAATACTTTCCACATTCGTAATACTAGTGTCTGTAGAAATAAATTTATCTACGAAATCTATTACTGGTGGGAAAGATGCTGTATCGGATAGATTAAATTGAGGCGCATTATTCTACCAATAAATGCCATGCAAATGTGGAGATCCTCGTTGCTGAAACTCAATTCGCCAGTAATATTTAACAACATAATGCTCTTCGAATATACCACCATTAGACTTGAAATGTTTGAAAAGGTGCCGAATTCGCTGATTGAAATAGCGAGAACATGCAATAGGATCCCCCCTATGAGATCGTATTTGCTTTGTGTGGAATATGAAATGGCTTCCTCCTCCGAAATGTCAGTCCCCTCTAAAATTTTGACGAGGATAACAATCAATTCAGGCCATTGAGACTCTGCAGCAACCACTTTTATAAAAAACGTAGGCAAACTAAATTGTCTAATCATTGCCAAAACTTGTCTCTTTTCCCCTTCCCAATGAGCTGGAGATGAACGAATACCCTTCAGTACGTGATACCCATCATCGTATTGCACCAAGTTTTAAACAAACTGGTCGTCTAATACATCTGCAGCTGTGAATTGTCTAGTTCCAAATTTCTTTCTTAAACATATCGATATGCTGCTTTTTATTGCGTGAAAATTCGAGTTTTTTTACGAATATAAAATTTAATCTACACGTATACACCGCCTATCAAATCGACAACTTCGGACTTGACAATTTTTCCAATAGTGGCTGTACAATTCCTTTTCATACCGCAGTAAATGGTAGGGTAAGACACCTCTTCGGAATCTTCAGCAGCATATCTAAGGGCCTTTGTCCCTCACCGGGAGCAACTGAAATACCTTGTAATAGTATATTTTCCATAGCCTGGTTACCTAATAATGTTTCCTGCGGATTTTGTTCTTCAACTTGATCCTGTATTACATTATTATTAATTAATTAACCGAGAGACTAAATTCGGTGTTCTGTACGCAATCCTTCGTTTGAGGTATACCTGTACTACTTCTCTCTGATCAGTCGTTCGTGGAAGCACATTAAGTGTTGTGTATAACTGAATAGGTACGTTAACAATAGCACCCCGTACAGCACATTGTCGGTTATAACATAACGAAACGATGCGCATAAATGGAATTCTGGGCGAAACAAATCGTTCTTCCAATGGTGTTAATCCCTGAATCTCTCTTGGTATCTCAGGAAAGTTTAAACCGTTGGACAGACAGATTGTCGGTACTCTTCAACCACTAACAATTTTATGACAGGTATTACAAAACTTATATCTATCATCACTGGAGGGAAATGCAGAGGAAAGGAAAAATATTTCGATGCCCAGTCTCATATTTGGTTAATAGTGCGTTTTTAACAATAACATTAATTTGGTTTGGAAACCATAATCCCTCACAGCAAATGCAAATTCCAGTTGGTCCCTGTTTGACTACTTCCGAAAATTCTGCGCATAATCTTAATTGATGTCATTCAGAATCAATTTGTAATGCCTCTAATCTCGATTCTGGGGAAAGATATAAGACAGAATATTAGCAATTCTCGCAGATTGTCGTCTGTTTTCAATTTCTCTGTTAACATGATTTGACCTATGACTACGTACACGAGAGTTTCGGCTTTGGACTTGTTTTAATCGTCTAGCTTGACGGCACTGTCTTGTATTACGTGCCTGTTTAACAATACGCGCGTGTTCAGCAGTATTGGGTCGCTGTTCGGACAATCGGTGAACTGTGTCCCGTCGACGAGCACGGTTTCTCTCAATATCTCGCCTTCTTTCAGCTTGTATATATTCTGCATTTTGTCGATGACGCGTGTGTCAAGCAATATTGTGTTGTTGTTCGGACAATCGAACAACTGCGTCCGGTCTACGAGCACGGCATCTCGACATCTCGCCTTCTTTCAGCTTGTCTATATTCTTCATTTTGTCGAACTATAGACAAGTTGTGTATAGTTATCATTTTCTGCATTACGCATTAACTCGATCAGTGGGATTTTGGTCTCTATAATTTGCAACTCCCACCGCAGTTAAACGTTGACGTTTCTGAGAGGATTGTCTGCGTAGTCTGGGGATTTCACAATTGTCAAATGCGAAGCTTATCGTCGGTAAAAGTATTATTTCTTATTATACTAAATAAAAACTTTTAACTTAGTGTGGGCAAAAATATAATTTCTTACCGCTTTTTAACAATTTTAAAGTATCAAGATTAATACTTAAATAATGTTCTCCACAATTTATAATATTTTGTAACTTTATATGCTATATAAATGTCCTTTAATAGATGCAAATATAAATTAAACACTTTAAACAAATTATTACAAACACCAACAATTTGGCTATGCACACTATGAACCTTTCTTTGCAAGTAACATTGAATTCTGTTAAAGAAAAGCGCACTATATATCCTATACCAAGTATAGTCCTAGTAGGTATTATACCTGAAATATAAGTTGTTTTTTTTCAAATATTAAATAAACAACATACCCCTTTCAGAAATGGTTGGTATTATTTGTACCTATGCATATAAACAATGGGTTGTTTTATATTTACCTGGATATATTACATTTTCTTCTTGTTTTTTTTTTTTTTTAAATCCGCAATGATTAATCCGCAATTGCACCTGTAGCACAAGGTACAACATAAATTGTTTGTTTGTTAAAAAACAACATACCCATTTCAGAAAGGGTTGGTATTACCTTTACCTGCATATATTTCATTTTGAAGTGCGTCAAAACAAAATTCGTTACAAGTACTACAAAACTTCTTTTTAAAAATGAATATAATGCATTTTGTTTCCAATCAATCAAAAAGGTTTTAATAGAATACTATTTTATAATAAGCAAGGTACGTGTGTCCACAAATTTTGATGAACACATGTTCTGATCACAAGGTTCGCTAAGTGCCAAATTACAGTCAATTTAGGCGGAAAAAGTAAATAAAAACTTCAAAGTACTTGAAATACTCGTACGGCGGTGCCGTTATAGGGGGCTACACCTAAACGTGAACCTATATCAAAAGTATTTGGCAGAGAAATTGTTTGACCCTTGGGAACCATAATTTTAGACAATTTAGGCCGAAAATGTTCATAAAAAGTGATAAATACATAAAGTCGGGCGGTACTGTTATATGGGACTGAACGGTGTACAAAGAGTCGCAGTATGCCTACGCCCAATAATTTACATTTTATATCAATTCCAGTCGTTCCAACAATTTGTAAATAATAACATCGACTGCAATCACATCAAACAGCGTACGGATTCTCTAACACTCAATTATTCTACCTACATTTCTTTCTCTCCCTAAACAATTACAACAACAACATAGGACAGCCCCAAAATATTTCTGCATAAACGAAATTCGCTCTTCAAACCAATTTAACTGTTTTGAACTTAATAATTAAGTTATGTTTTGCGGTTGATGGTCGTCAACATTAGAATTGTTATTGTTTTGTTTTTTGATCGCCATCAACCTGATCTTTGTGAAATGAAAAATTTTGTCTTTGAATAAACCTTGAAGTAACAAGTACAGTCTCTCGTCTTTGTTTTTAATTTTGGTAATTTTGGAAAGAGGTCTGCAAAAAAGCTTGCAGGCTGGAACATTGGTGACCCCGACGTGATCCCAGGATATCAAGATTTTTTGGTTCAATATCAATTCGGATATTTCTTTCCAGAATTATATTTTTTCTTTGGACAAAATTTGTACTTTTCTTCGCTAATTGAATAACAAGATGTCGATTGATGAGACCATGGCCCCAACTGGTGGAGCCAATGAAGAATCTAGTTTCCAGCTTTACAAGTAAAAGGTTGGTTTCCTGCAAAGACAATTGTCTTTTTTAAACACTTCGCTTACCGTACAATGTTTGGGTGAGATGGACGAGTCGGACATTTCGGTTCGACTTGGTTATGTAGATGGAATACATAACCACTTCGAAGAGGCCCAATCTATGATTATAAATGGCGACGCAATTGACTCTGAGACTGAAATAGCTTCTACATTTGTCAATCTCTATTTCGATGTCAAGGCTAAACTCTCCAGGGAATTGGGTAATAAACGAAAGCGGCCAACTATGCCACACTCCTCCACTATACGTCAGTTCTCGTTGGATGAAACCCTACCACAACGTAAATTGCGTTTACCAGAATTAAAGATTCCCCAGTTTAATGGATCGTACACGGATTGGCCAGGATTTATAGCAATGTTCAACACGGTAATTGACAATGATAATGACCTAAGTAAAATTGAGAAATTTCAGCATCTTCGGGTGAGCGTAACTGGTGCGGCTTTGGATACAATTTCGTCGTTGGATCCCACCGAAGAAAATTATGACAAAGCCCTCGAACTTCTCCGGAATAGATTCGACAATAAACTTTTTAATTTTCAAGCTCATATACGAGAAAATTTTGGTTTGAAATCCGTCGACAAAGGTTCTGCTGGAAGTCTACGTCAACTGAGTGACAAACTAAATTCGCATATGCGTGCTTTACAATCTATATGCAAGCAAGAAGAAATTGCCGACGGCTTTTTGATTTATTTAGTTACATCGAAATTGGATGCGAAGTCCCAAGCAAAGTGGGAAGAAGACCTGCCGAGTAATAAGCTGCCTACATGGTCGTCATTAGCATCGTTTTTGGAACGCAGGTGCAGAATGCTCGAGAACTTGGAAAGCTCGATGGGAGTAAGCAACTCGAAGGTGAGCAAAAAATGGAGTTCTTCAGGTCGGAGTGCACTTGTGGCATCAGCAACCCCTAGTTCGACATGTGCATTTTGTGATTCTCAAGACCATTACATAACTGGTTGCCCAGGTTCCGGAAATTTATCGCCATCTATAAGGTTTAAGGAAGCAAAGAAACTGCAGCTGTGTTTAAACTGCCTAAAGAAAGGTCATATGCTAAAAAAGTGCAAGTCTTCCCGCTGCAGAATATGTTCATCCAAGCATCATTCTATGCTGCATATGGACAATGTGACAAGTGATACGTCAGTGCATCTTCTTCCACAACAAACGGTACCAGTCACTAAAAATTCCTCGCAATCTGCTCTTGTGTCATCGTCGATGTCGACCATTTTAGAGGCGCCTTCTAACACAAACGTTTTGCTGGCGACGGCCGTTGTTTTAGTGAAAAGTAATTTTGGCGAATTCATACCGTACCGTGCATTGTTGGATTCTGCATCCCAATTGAATTTTATAACGCGTCGCGCAGCAAATCAGCTACATCTAAAGGTTAACAACTCTTCAGTCACTGTTTCTGGTATTGGCAGCGGTAATTTTGTTGCTGATAAGTCGGTGGATTTGACCATGAAGCCTCGTCATGGAGATTTTGCTACATCGTTCGTTGCTGTTGTTGTACCTACCATCACCGATTATCAACCAATTTCGATTCCTAACGTAAGTAGCTCAAACCTGCCACCAAACATAAAGCTTGCCGATCCTAACTTTGGTCAACATGGACGTATTGATATACTAATTGGAGCAGGCCTATTTTTCGATTTGTTGTGCGTTGGGCAAATTCGGCTCAATAGCGAATACCCATTGCTGCCGAAAACTGTACTAGGATGGGTAGCATCAGGTGGAATTCCCAGTACTTCGAAAGCGTTTTCGTTGGCTGCAGCTTGTAAATGTGTTGATAACGTAAGTCTGGCAGAGGTGATACAACGCTTTTGGGAAGTGGAAAACAACTTTATGAACATTGCATCAAATGAAGATGATTTTTGTGAACAGCATTTCAAGAAAAACACTGTTCGTCTCGATTCAGGAGACTATTCTGTGCGCTTGCCAAAGAAAGAAAGTGGTAGTGGTCTTGGGAGTTCATATGATCAGTCTCTTCGTCGTTTCCTGGTTCTCGAAAAACGACTCAACAAACAACCAGATGTAAAGCAGCAGTACGTAAATTTTATGAAAGAGTACTCCGCATTAAATCATATGTCACTAGTCCCATCTCTGCCTAAGCACACACAAACATTCTTTTTACCTCATCATTGCGTTCGCAAAGAAGACAGCACAACAACAAAACTCCGTGTTGTGTTTGATGGCTCGGCAAAAACAACAACAGGCGTATCATTAAATGATGTTCTCTCTGCTGGGCCAACAATTCAACCCAAACTATTTGACACTCTTCTTCGTTTTCGATTTTTTAAGGTTGCACTAAGTGGCGATATTTGCAAGATGTACAGGTGTGTACGAGTGTCTAACCCAGACAATTACCTACAGTGCGTCCTTTGGAGAAATGATCCAGCTGAAAATATTGGAGTGTACAAATTGGATACCGTCACATATGGTACAAAACCAGCAGCATTTTTAGCGATTCGAGGTATGCATCAACTTTCTTACGATGAAGAAGAGTCGTACCCATTGGCAGCTAAAATTGTAAGGTGTGATTTGAATTTCCACGATGGAACAGACATTACCAAAGCCTTGGGGTTGGTGTGGGATCCGAAAGCTGATACGCTGATTTTCACCTTCATGCCTACCCAAGAATCGTGTGTTGTAACAAAACGTACAGTATTGTCGTGTATCGCAAGACTATATGATCCATTGGGATTAATAGGCCCTGTGATATCAAGGGCGAAGGTGATAATGCAAACCTTATGGAAGCATAATTTGCAGTGGGACGAAAGTTTGCCACAGTCTCTGCATACTGCATGGTCGCAGTTCGTATCACAGTTTACAAATCTTCATAAATTTATATTTCCTCGATTCGTTTCAGTGCCGAACTCCACAATACAAATTCATGCATTTTGTGATGCTAGCTTATCTGCATACGGAGCTTGTGTGTATGCACGATCTGAGTGTAATGGCAAGGTAACTGCTCATCTGCTTTGTTCAAAATCCAGGGTGGCTCCATTGAAGGTAATGACGGTGCCGAAGTTAGAGCTCTCTGCTGCTGCGCTGCTGGCTGATTTATTGGACGGACTTTCAAAGGTGTTGCCAAAAGATTTAGAATATCATTGCTGGTCGGATTCAATGGTGGTGCTGTCGTGGATTCGTGAGCAGCCGTCAAATTTCAATGTTTTCGTCTCGAATCGGGTAAGTCGCATCCAGAGCATTACAAGTACAATGAAGTGGCATTACGTACCAACGAATTTGAATCCATCCGATATTTTATCAAGAGGAGCAAGTCCTACGGAACTGTTGAATTCGCGTTTATGGAAGCAGGGTCCAGACTTTTTGGTAAAAAACTCAACAAATTGGCCTCAGCATTTAGATTTTATAACGGAATTGCCAGAGCGACGACGACAAGTTTTAGCAACATCAAAGGTTGTTGATATTTCGTTGACATGCAAATATTACAATTCATTTCCTAAGATGCAGCGAATATTCGGCTACATACATCGATTCATCAGTCAAAAATCACAACGCAAGGAAATTGGAAAGTCAACGGAATTGTCACTGGATGATATTAAAATTGGTACATGTCTCTTAATAACAAGTATTCAACGGATTCATTTTGAGAATGAATACAAACGTTTATCTGCCGGTTCGAATGTTGAACCATCAAGTAAGTTGAATTCTTTAAACCCAATGGTTGATGCATATGGACTGATTCGAGTTGGAGGTCGTCTTCAGAATACAAATTTGAATTACGAAGCAAAGCATCCAATTATTTTGCCTAAAAGGCACCCTATTACAAAGGCTGTGGTGATGTTTTTTCATGAAAAATTGTTGCATGCTGGGCCGCAGTGTCTTCTGGCAAATATTCGACAGCAGTATTGGCCAATTGGTGGACGCAAATCGATTATCAGCATCATTAACAAATGCGTCCGATGTTTTCGTCTTAAGCCTAAATTAGCTCGTCATATCATGGGAACTTTCCCTCAGGATCGAGTGCGTGCCAATAGAGCATTTTACACGACTGGTATCGATTTTTGTGGGCCGTTTTACTACAAAACCGACGTAAGGAACAGGCCCCCTGTAAAATGCTACATATGCATTTTTGTATGTTTCTCGACAAAGGCCTGCCATTTGGAATTGGTGCAGGATTTGTCGACACCCTCGTTTTTAGCTGCATTGAAACGCTTCGTATGCATTCGAGGCAAACCCAGAATCATTTGGTCTGACATTTGGTGTTTTTCAGCCAATCTAGCGTGGAGGCGGTGCTCAAACAATGTTTGGATGACGGCATAGAGTGGAAGTTTATCCCGCCAAGATCACCGCATTTCGGAGGCCTTTGGGAGGCAGCGGTGAAGGCAGCAAAATACCACTTCTACCGAGTAGCTGGCCTCTCGTTATTGTTTTTTGAGGCGCTGAGAACTTTGGTTTGTCAGATTTCAGCCATTTTAAATTCTCGTCCACTGTGCCCCCTAACAGAAAGCCCTGATGATTTGGACATATTAACGCCCAGCCACTTCCTCGTGGGAGCTCCCTTGGTATCTATAATGGAACCTGATGTAACCGAGCTTAACATAAATACTTTGAATAGATGGCAACGGGTGAGTTACATGCAGCAGATCTTTTGGAAGAAATGGAGTTCTTCAAGTCTCTCCCAACTACAAGAACGAAACAAGTGGCGAGCAGCAGCAGCGAATGTTAAGGACGGGGACTTGGTCATGCTAAGAGATGAAAATATGCCCCCTCTCAAATGGCAGCTGGGACGTGTGTCGTCAACAATAGCTGGAAAATATGGTGTTGTGCGTGTTGCTATCATCAAGACAACCAATGGAACTTGTAGGCGAGCAGTAACAAAATTGGCAGTGCTACCAATCGAAAAGGAATCTGTTGAAAGCTTGGAACTTCCAACGGGGGGAGGATGAACGGTGTACAAAGAGTCGCAGTATGCCTACGCCCAATAATTTACATTTTATATCAATTCCAGTCGTTCCAACAATTTGTAAATAATAACATCGACTGCAATCACATCAAACAGCGTACGGATTCTCTAACACTCAATTATTCTACCTACATTTCTTTCTCTCCCTAAACAATTACAACAACAACATAGGACAGCCCCAAAATATTTCTGCATAAACGAAATTCGCTCTACAAACCAATTTAACTGTTTTGAACTTAATAATTAAGTTATGTTTTGCGGTTGATGGTCGTCAACATAAGAATTGTTATTGTTTTGTTTTTTGATCGCCATCAACCTGATCTTTGTGAAATGAAAAATTTTGTCTTTGAATAAACCTTGAAGTAACAAGTACAGTCTCTCGTCTTTGTTTTTAATTTTGGTAATTTTGGAAAGAGGTCTGCAAAAAAGCTTGCAGGCTGGAACAGGGACCTATGCCAAAAAGAGGGCCGATATAGGGGAACTTGCACTCTGGTGCAATAATGTTTGAGTACGGTAGAGTGATTACAACTGAGGAACATGGCTATATCGACTCAAATCTTTACCCTGATCAAGAACATATAGAACTTTACAGGGTCGCAAATGATTAGGTTGATGTGTTACTAACAGAAAAAGAAAGTTAATATACCATCCATACTATTGTGGATGGTATAAAAAGCAGATTTAGTGCCACTGAGGTGCAATGGTATGCACACCCGACTTGAAGGCTAAAGGTCCGGGGTTCGATTGCCAGATCATACAACATATGATTATGAACGGCGACAAGTACCCCTCAATGTAATGTTGGTGACATTTCCTGAGTACTTCAGCCATGAAAACCTACACTGGTATCGTTATATGTATAGGGCCTATACAAACCGTATGAATCATTTTTTGTGAAGAAGTTTTTGATATCTAGAAATGCTAAATTGAAAAATCCCAGTTGGCAACCCTGTTGAACGGACGTCATTTTTCGGCAGTGCTTAAATCGTTCTCAGAAATACGTAAAATTCTACATAAAATAAACACACAATAGTCAATAAACACATTGATTTCTATAAAACCAAACACCTAGTGTCATGGGAAAATAAAATAAATATGCCGAAAGCTACAGCTCGAGGTAGTGTTTGCAATAAAAAACCCTTTGTCAACAATGCAAGAATCAAATCAAAGAGGAATGTGAAGATTATATACAGTGTGACGTTTGTAAACATATTTATCACTTTCGTTGCTCTGGCCTAACCAAAAGAGAATTTGACAGACTCGTTAAAAATGAGAACGAACTATTTACGTGCAAAGATTGTTGTGAAGATGGTGAAGGTGAAATAAGAAGAGAGTTAAATACTATAAAAACAGAATTGAGAAAACTTGAGAAACTTGAAAAACTTGATCAGCTGACTGAATCAATAAATTTCATGTCAGAGAAATTCGACCAAGTATTCAGAGATGTAGCAGAAAACAAAAAGAAAATAACTGTAATTGAAAAAGAAAATAAATGTTAAAAACTGAAGTAAAATCTCTCAAATATTCTATGAAAATTTTGCATGATGAACGTGTAAAAAACTATTGCGTCATTAGTGGACTAAAAATTGAAAATGATACCAATGCTGTTGAGGCCGTATTATCATTATCGAAAAGTGTTGGTGTTGATCTGGGAGAAAACGACGTAGATACTGCCTACTTTGTAGGCAGAAACAAAGAAAAAAAACAATCAAAACAGAACAGTTGTTGTTAAGTTCTCTGCAAAAAATCACAAAGAAAAACTGATGAAATCCAAAGCCCAACTCAAAGAAACGAAGAATAGTGTTCGTAAATGACTGTTTGAGCAGAGATACTTTACGTCTTCTTCATTATGCGAGATCATTAAAATCCATCGGATTTCAGTATGTTTATGCCAGAGATGGAAAAGTTTTGTGCAAAAAGAGTGAGTTATCCCGTAATATTTTGATAAAATGCGAAGAGGATGTCGACCAGATTTTATTGGAGGCTACAACCAACATGCATTTTGGAAGGAGGTCTATGATAGTTGACAGGAAAAAAATTATTGATGTCGTTGAAACAAGTGACGATGAAGATGATGCTGATGAAGCTACTTATGAATCGCCCGAATAATCTTGTTGTATTTAGAACATATTAAAAGTTGTTTGTATATAACATTCTATCTTTTTTATGATTAAAAATCAATATCTCAAGAATTTTTCAAATTTTATTAAATATATAAATGAATTAAATGAAGAATATTTTCATATTATTAATATTAACATTAGAAGTGTTTCTTCCATTGATAAGTTCAACAAATTTAAAGGATTGGTATCAAATTTTACAAAATTACCAGATATAATAACAATTCAGGAGACCTGGTTTCAAAGCAACTTAACTCAATTATATTCAATTCCCGGATATAGAAGCGTGCATTGCTGCAGAGATGATAACTATGGTGGTACTACGATATACATCAATAATAGATTTCAGTTTACTGTTGAAATTTGTAGAAGTGAGAAGTTTTTGGATTTTATAATAGTCACGTTAAATAACTTGAAAATAAAAAATAAACCTATGCGAATTGCTTCCTTCTACAGGTCTCAGAAATATTCTGTGTCAGATTTTATTAGTATTTTTGATAATATTTTGAATGGAAATGCACAAAATCCAATGATAATACTGGGTGATTCGAATATCGATCTGTTTCATAATTCTCATTTTATAGAAATAAAATCAATGTTTCAAAGCTATGATTGCAGTAATGTTCATAATTTAATAACACGTCCCGAGAGCGGATCTTGTATAGATAATGTGTTCAGTAATATGTCTGATGATTTATATATATGGATTCGGTGGAATGTGATATTTCTGACCACAATTTACTTTCATGTAAGTTTAGAAACAAATGTAGTTATACAGACAAAGTGGAGATACTGAGGAAGTATTGTGACTACAATAAAGCCAAATTAGCTTTGCAGAGCATTTTACCTCAAAGCTATAATAGCGCTGATTTGGCTGAAGAGCTATTATCTTGTTTGGACACTGCCATAAAGCACTCTACAGTTGAGGAAAAATTTCACACAAAATTGCAATATCAAATTTCTCCCTGGATAAATGGGAATATACAAAAATTGATCATTTTGAAGAATAGTTTGCTAAAAAAACGACGAAAGTCAAAGGCTAAAGATGATAAAGATTGCGTGTAGGATATGCAGAGAGAATTATTATGAGGAATATTTACAAAAAAAAAGGTACAAATTCGAAGAAATGTTGGGATTTTGTGAATAAATCTATTGGGAAAGTCGCCAAATCTCATTGTGATCTAAATGATGTCCAGGGCAATCCAATAACTAATGACACAGACAAGGCAAACTTATTCAATGATTATTTTTCAACCGTTGCATCTCAATTAAGGTCTCGAATTGAATCACATTCCGACGACACAGTGAATTCTCTGCTCACACTATCAAGGGTCAATAATAGGTTTATAATTGATGACATAGGATTATCTGATGTCGTAGAAATTTTGTCACAAATAGATACAACAAAAAGTGCTGGTTATGACAATATATCCCCCAAACTGATAAAAAATTGCTCACAAGAGTTGGCTCCGGTATTAGTTCGTATTTTTAACCTGATAAAATCATCATCGGATTATCCAAGTGCTCTAAAAGTTGCGTCATTAGACAAATATAGGCCAGTTGCAGTTCTATCTGCAATTGACAAAGTCATTGAAAAAATTATACTTGATAAACTCCAAACTTATTTAGAAAGTAACAACTTAATATACAGTTTACAGTTTGGCTTTAGGAAAAACTGTGGCACAGCAGATGCTGTTTTAAACGTTACACAAGCAATTTGCAGTGGCCTTGATGCTGGTTTCAGTGGTGTAGCTGGTATATTCTTTGACCTCACAAAAGCCTTCGATCTTGTAGACCACGATATATTGCTTGAGAAAATGGGATACTATGGAATCAATGGGAAGGAATTATTGCTCTTTAAAAGTTATTTATCAAATAGAATGCGATATGTTCAAATCGAAAATATAAGAAGTTACATGGGTTCGGTCAATTTCGGAGTTCCGCAAGGGAGTGGGCTAAGCCCATTACTATTTTCAATCTACGTCAATGATTTACACAACCTTTGTCTATTTGGGAAGTTAATCATGTTCGCAGACGACATATGCCTACTTTATCCATATAAATGTGATGCTGAACTAAAAGTCAGAATGGAACGTGATGCTGTCTTAGTAATTGAGTTTACACGGCTAAACCGTTTACTACTTAATCCCAGTAAAACTCAGATAGTAAGATTTAGATCTCAAATAGCGAGACCTAATGCTAATAATTATAGCATGTACGTAGATGGTAGCATTGTAAATGAGGTCTCTACTGTCAAATATTTGGGAATAACACTTCAAAATAATCTGTCTTGGGATATACATATCAATAATGTAAAAACAAAAATAGCTCCTGCGATTGGTATTCTTTATAAAATGCAAAATAAACTAAATATAAGAGCAAAACTTATGATTTTTGAGTCTCTTATTCAGACACATTTGAATTACATTGCAGTAGCCTATGCCTACAATAAAAACAATTCTTCTTTGAAATCTTTGCAATGTATGCTTTGAAGACAATTTATAAATTACCACTGACATATTCAACGATTTCGTTGTATAATGATATCGCTCCAACAGTATTACCGATTCACGGATTGAACATTTTTCAAACGTTGATATGACATTTTCAAAAATGTAAATAAAATTGGTCACCAAACGATTGCAATGTCACAGAATCAAAATAGTTTTCATACTCGAAATCGCAGCAACTTGAGAGTAGCACGATGCAGATTAGAAAAAACCAAACAGAGAATTGATTATATTGGTCCTAAGAAATTTAATGAGTTGCCTACAAATATAAAATCCCTTTCCACAGTTTTAAGTTTTAAAGCTGCAATATGAAAGAAACATTTTTGATGTAAGTTTAAATGAAGTATATATTTTATGTAGATATGTATATATTTATATCTTTTTTAGTTTTTAGTTAACTAAACATTTTTTATTGTAAATTACATTTGAATTGTATTAAACAGTTGCCAACTGCCTCAATAATGCCATATGGGCGCTGAGGCTTGATATAAAATTATTGTAAGATTTCCATATATGTAAAAACAACAAAGATAAAAAAATAAAAAAAGCTATTCTGTCTGAAATTGTGGTTAAAACGTCAAATTACCTGAAATCAGGCGGTGCCGTTATATTGGGGCTATACCGGGAACACTATATAGAAATTTTTGACTATCTCGGTCTGAAAATTTGTTTTAAAACGTAAAATTACCTGAAATCGCGCGGTACCGTTATATGGGGGTTATACCAAAAAGTGGATCGATATAGCCCATCTTCGAACTTGACCTGCCTATGTAAAAAAGACACTCCGGTGCAAAATTTTCTCTCAATTATTGCGGACGCTAGAGTGATTACAACATACGGACATGAATGCATCGTCTTAGAATTTTATCCTGATCAAGAATATATTTTAGAGGGTCGCAAATGATTAGTTCGATATGTTACAAACGGAATGACAAACTTAATATACCCTCCATGCTATGATGGAGGGTATAAAAATGCAGTTGTTACCGTTTGACACACTTTTTATTGTTTTCGTTACTTGTGAGTTACGTTTTACACTTCACTTATTCTACTTATATAATATATAAAAAAATGATACTGCGGTCCTCGGTCCGTACTGGAAATTTAAGGAGAATGTTCTTCGATTCGAGACCTGGATAAGTACTCGATAACACAGGAAGCCGGGGATTGATGGATCAGAGACCTGGCTAAATACTCTAGGTCCTCAGGATATGGAATCTTTTTATATGCGAGACACCTGGGTAAGTAGTCCGGCAAAATCTACAAGGAAAGCTTGGTAGAACGAACAAGGTAAAGTAAATGCTCCGACAAATACAACTCAACAACAACCACATAGACATTTTTTTGTTTGTAATGTTAGTGTCATCAGTAAACGTAAACAAAATAAGGAAAGTCTATAAATTATTGGAATATAAAAAACCAATATTTTTCACATTTGATTGAATATTTTGGAAAACATGAATGAAAACTCATTAGATTTTCTATTTGAATGTTTTCACATCATTCCACTAAATGCAAAATTTCTCGAAAATAGGTGAAAGTGTTTCAATCTTTTGTTTTTGAAATAAAAAAACAAATGTTTATTAGGGCTTCATTTTTTTCAAATTTATGAAAATACCACACCATAAGCGGTGTTTTAGTGGACGTTACATGACATTGATATGAAGAAGTTTTTATGGGAAATAGTTTTTATTCTGATGAATATATTTTTTCTTCAAAAAATATACAGTTTGCCAAGGAAATGTTTTCAAACTGAGAAAACGAACACTTTCCATGCTCTAATTAGTAAAAAATGACAAATAGTTGTGATAAAAACGTCGGGTTTTTTGCAAAAATTAGACCTTAGACCTGATACTTTTTTAGTCGATCTGGCAACTCTCTTGATCGAGTTCTGCTATAGGTAATATTCATTGTAATTGATGGCAGTCCATTGTGGTAAACCAAAATACTCATAAAACTTCTTAGTTTTTAGATATTCTCGGCTTGAGACATATAGGACATTGCTTACATGCAATATGATCTGGTACCCCCTTGGTTCATATAGTAACCCTCTTGGTGGGGATATTCCATGCCTAGTATTGTTGATACTTGCTAGCAACTAATCCTTGTTAAGAATAAAAATCATAAAACGTCATGATTTTTTAACATTTACCGAAAACATGAGGTATTTTGGAACCTTAATTACATTTTGAAAACATTTTCTTGGCACCTTGC
Source organism: Musca autumnalis (assembly GCF_047663935.1). NCBI lineage: Eukaryota > Metazoa > Arthropoda > Insecta > Diptera > Muscidae > Musca > Musca autumnalis. Next base: position 149,058,277 of record NW_027411977.1, read on the forward strand.
ATTACGTGTTACTTATTCTTTTGGTTATTATTGTTGAACTAAGTGGGTTAATTTTTTATTTATCCATTCAATTTGGTCTTAAATAAGTCGACCAACTAATTTTTGCAAAAAACCTGACATTTTTATCACTACTATTTGTCATTTTTTTCATATTTAATGCATGGATAGTGCTCGTTTTCTCAGTTTGAAAACATTTCTTTGGCAAGCTGTATATCCCTAATATACATCGAACAAATATATATATATATATATATATATATATATATATATATATATATATATATATATATATATATATATATATATATATAAGTTAACAACATAATTATTCCCACATCATAATAAATGCTTACAACACTATAAATCCTTCTCACAGTCAGTTAATGCAATAACAACGGATCAGGTTACAACTCGCGCAGCCAAAATATGGAACATGAGCTAGCATAAATAACTGTAACGTATTCCCAAGCCTTGAGGTAGCAGTAAACGTTCCCAGCTCATCGTATGACTAGTGGCGTGATCGTTGAGAAATGCGAATGTCATCAAAATATGTAAAATTAACAGCTAACATTTAGAGTTAAGTAGATTTAAGTTTTTAGTCGCAAATTGGTATCCATAAAGACAGGCGGCATAAAAACCGCCCCGGTTATCTTTTTAAAAAAACAAATTCATTAAAAGACTTTTTAATTGGCGCCCAACAACGTGGGTCATCCTTTAGCTACGAAAAGGATTACTCGTGTGTTAAGAAACCGGGTTTGTGTGCTCAACAAAATAATACAGTCCAAGGAAAAGAAGCGCCCTAGTAGCTTAAATGCAAACGGGAGGCTACAAAATGCCAGCGGCCTTGGTACAACTAATTAAAATTAAGTAAAAATAAAGTGGAATTAAGAAAATATAGTGGAAAATACAAATTATTAAAAAGTAAAAGAAAATTGAATTAAATAAATGAAAAATTAAAGGAAAAAATTAATTATTAACAATGAAATTAAGAAAAATATAGTGGAAAGTGAATAAATAAATTACGAATAATAAAAGAAAATTGAACTGAAGTGATAAAGTAATTAAAGAAAAAATGTGAATTATTAACAATGAAAAAAATTGGAAAAAAACTGAATAAACAAATAAATTAACGAAAAATTAAAGAAAATTTAATTAAATTGATAAAGTAATTAATGAAAAAATATGAATTATTAACAATGAAATATAGTGAAAAAACTGAATAAATAAATAAATCAACGAAAAATAAAAGAAAATTTAATTGAATCGATAAAGTAATTAAAGAAAAATATGAAATATTAACAATTAAATATAGTGGACAAAATTGAAAAACAAATAAATAAATACGATTAAAGTGAAAAAAAATAAGAGCATAAAAAATATAATGACAAATTAATTAAATAAAAGACATGAATGAACATAAAACTAAATAAGGATTAAAAAACATTCAAACGTCGTAAGGAGCAGAATATCAAGTGAATGTTAATAAAGAATTTTAAATAACCAATAAAACTTTTTAATTAGATAAAATTAAACAAGAACAGAAATTTAAGGAGAAAATAATCTAAAAAGTTTAATAATTAAATAAACACTGAGTGAACAAAAGAAATGAACAATTAGAAGAGCAAACCTGGAGGATCAACACCAACAATAAGTAGCAGTTCAATCATCAAGCAACTCCGAAACATATGAAACATGAAAGTCACCGTACTGTAAGCCCTATCTTTAAGTACTTTTATCTCCTAATAACTTAAGGTTTTTGTTAAACGAAAATATAATATTAATTTTAAGTTAAGATTTTTATTCCTAAACATTAGATTTTCAAAATCAAAAACAATTTTATACGTAAACAGAAAATTTAACAATTATCTTGTAAAATAAATCCCTTAACCTACATCCCAAAATCTCCAACCATGACGAACGTAGACGCTATAACTGAAAGGTTAAAAAATAGCTTAGATTTAGGAGGGTCTACACTTACATTAGGTCTAACCCCAGCTCAGAAAGATGACGTAGTCAAAATTATCAAAAGTTTCTTCCCTCAGGACAATACAGTAGAAATAGGGGATCAACCTATAACGCAGGTTAATATTAAGGAATTGGACTCTATCCCAGACATAGTTAAAAGTCTTAGAGAATTTAGTGGAAGGCCAGGTGAATTTAACTCTTGGCGAAAATCGGTTGACAGGATATTAGAATTATTTGAGACTATAAAAGGTACAAGTAGATATTTTGCTATCTTGCATACCATTAGGTCGAAAATTATCGGGGACGCCGACACAGCTCTGGAGTCATATAGAACTCCCTTGGACTGGGGAAAAATAAAGAAGTGTCTTATGATGCACTATTCTGACAAACGTGACATAAGTACACTAGAATACCAAATGAGTTCTTTGTGGCAAGGAAATATGACAGTAACGGAGTTTTACCGTGATGTCTACCAACACCTCTCTCTTATTCTAGACAAAATAGCATGCTTGGATTACGATGAGAAAAGTTTATCAAATATGACTAAAGCTTACAGAGATAAAGCTTTGGATACCTTCATCAGAGGCCTTAAGGGTGAACTACCAAGATTATTGGCAATTTCGGCCCCTAATTCGCTTCCCCAGGCCCTACATATTTGTTTGAAACTTGAGAATATGAATATCAGGACCCATCATGCTCTAGGACATACGAAAGGAGCCAGTGCGAATCACCAAAATCACTCGATCTCCAAACAAGGATTTTTCCCAGAGCTAGTCCACTTTGGAGGACAATATAAATCTCAACCGAGACCACCGGTCCCTCCGCGAAATTCAAACCCATCCTGGTTTAGAACTCCCCAGTTTCACAATAGTAATCCACGTGCATTCCCACAACAATTTGTTCAACATCGTCCTCAATTTAATTCCGCTAGACCAAATAATGCGTTTGGACAACAGTTCGGACAAAATCGCCCTCAATTCAATTTCGCACAACAAAATGTTGCTAACAATCCACAACCTTGGGATGTCGACCAATCCATACAAACTAGAAATGTTAATTACAGTAACAGAGCACAATTTAATAATGCCCCATTTAAAAGACCGTCAGCTGGTACCTTCCAAGGACCGATAAATAAAATGCAACGCAATTTCCATCTAGAAACTACCGATAATGATGGGCTAGGTTGTGATGGGAATACAAGCGCTATAGAAACAATAGAACCCAACATATCTCATGGATCTATAGACACTCCTATAAACGGCGATGAATACGACGAAGCAATCGCTCAGAACGAAATAAATGATTATCTTAAACCGTATGACTATGACAATGAAGAACTCGATCATACCAATGATTATCCGTCTCAACCTTATGAAGATATGAATTTTTTTGGTTAAATAGTTCCTCGTTGCCATACTTCAAGATTAAAACGAGGAACGGAAAAGAACTCAAAATTTTAATAGATACAGGTAGTAATAAAAATTATATTAAATCAGAACTCGTACAGGATCCATTACCAAATCAAGACATATTTTCGGCAAATGCAATATCAGGTAATGTTTTAGTTGCTCATCATACAAGCATGGATATTTTTGGAAAAAATGTTGGAGGAATTAAATTCTATATACTGCCAGGTTTACGCACATTTGATGCAATTTTAGGAAATGATACACTCGTGGAATTGTCTGCTGTGATCTTCTCTTCGAAAAATTATTTCACGCTTCGTGATCAAGTAAAAATTCCAATACACCGATATGTGATTCAAAATGTTAATAATATCGAATTGAGAATGGGTCATATGACTCCAAGCCAAAAGGCACAACTTTCGCGGATGGTGGACACTTTTAGGAAATTATTTGCTGATCCAGACGAAAGCTTGACTTATACCACTAGGGTAAAAGGAGAAATCCGCACAACAACAGATACACCGACGTATACCAGAAATTACCCATGCCCAATATCTCTTATGGGAATAGTTGACGAAGAAATCAGTAAGTTACTCAAGGATGGAATAATTAGGCCTTCGCGTTCACCGTACAATTCTCCTATTTGGGTAGTGCCAAAAAAGGAGGACGCATCAGGGTTAAAGAAATATCGTGTGATTGTTGACTTTAGAAAATTGAATTCTATAACCATAGCAGACAGGTACCCAATCCCGGAAATTTCCGAAGTTTTGTCAAGGCTCGGAGGTAACAGGTTCTTTTCCGTCATTGACCTTAAAAGTGGATTTCATCAAAGAGGATATTGAGAAAACCGCTTTCTCTGTCAATAATGGCAAATATGAATTCACGCGATTACCGTTTGGGTTGAAGAACGCCCCTTCCATATTTCAACGGACACTAGATGATATTTTGCGAGACTATATCGGAAAAACCTGCTATGTTTATATCGATGATATAATAATATTCAGTAGGGACGAACAGAACCATTTAAAACACTTGGATGAAATATTCAGGACATTGGATAAAGCCAACATGAAAATACAGTTAGACAAATGTGAATTTTTCAAAAAAGAAGTGGAATTTTTAGGATTTTTAATTTCAGGCGACGACATAAAGACTATAAAGAAGAAGTTAGATGCAATAGTTAACATACCATATCCAACCACATTAAGACAACTAAGATCATTCCTAGAACTCTGTAACTATTATCGCCGATTTGTACAAAGTTATGCAGACAATGCAAAACCATTAACTTCCATGTTAAGAGGATCCTATGGTAACATTCCCAGATCAGAGTCGAGCAAAATAAAAATAACATTAGGAGAGAATGAAAAGAAAGCGATTGATAACCTTAAGAACGCCCTTGTGTCTAGAGATGTTATGCTTTATTATCCAGACTATACGAAGGACTTTCATTTAAATACGGATGCATCAAATAATGCATTAGGTGCCGTTCTTAGTCAAGGCTGTAGACCAATAACATTTATATCTCGAGTTCTTTCACAGACGGAAGAGAATTATGCCACTAATGAGAGGGAAATGTTGGCAATAATATGGGCTCTAGACACTTTAAGGAATTACGTATATGGAACTGCCAAAGTTGTAATTTATACCGACCTCTTACCTATGCCCTTAGTAACAAAAATAATAATGCCAAAATGAAAAGGTGGAAAGCCATTTTGGAAGAATATAACTATGAATTGCGATACCAACCAGGAAAGACTAACATCGTTGCAGATGCCCTTTCCAGGACAAATATGACAAATATAAATTCACTTACAGGAACTGCGCATAGCCACGAAAGTTCCGCAGAAAATCTGATCCATAGCGAACGTGTACAAAAACCAAATTTGGTTTTCAATACACGATGAACCATCATATCAATTCCAAATTATATTTCCAGGTTATCATAGACATATTATTAAAGAAAGGGAGTTTACAATAAATAACTTGACTAACCTGTTGAAGCGATATTTGAATCCGTCAGTCAGGAATTGTATAAAGGCATCAGAGTTCATAATGGGTAAAATTCAGGAAATCTATCCTGACAATTTTCAAAATTACAAAATAGTCTTTTCACAAAAGTTTGTCGAGGATATAACATCGGAAACAGATCAAGAACATATCATAATCGATACTCATAGCAGAGCACACCGTAACGCAGAAGAAAACAAAATACAGATTTTAGAAAAATATTATTTTCCTGGCATGTTTAATAAGGTAAAGAGAATAGTAAAACTGTGTTCTATCTGTAAAAGAAATAAGTACGAGAGGCATCCAAATGAACCTAAACTAAAAGAAACCCCGATCCCCACGTATCCGGGACAAGTCATACACATAGATATTTTTTCAACAGATAAAAATCTAATTTTAACATCCATAGACAAATTTTCAAAATTAGCTCAAGTTCGAATTCTTAAAGGGAAATCTACCGAAGACGTACGAAGACCATTTCGAGATCTGTTATTTTATTTTGGTGTACCAAAAACCGTTGTGATAGACAATGAAAGAGTACAACCATTCAATCCATTCGACTACAGGGAAGAAACCAGTTGACTTGTTTTTCGGTAGGACTGTCGATTTTTCTCCAGGAAGTTATGACCGTACGCGACTCTCAAATATCGACAAATTGAAGCAAAAACAGGCAAATGATACAAATTACCACAATAAAAGGAAGACCGAAGCAAAAGAATATTTACCAGGACAGCATATTTTTGTAAAAGTTAACAGGCGATTAGGTACAAAATTGTCAGAAAGATACAAGGAGGAAATAGTGAAAGAAAATAGAAATTCTACAGTAATAACAGAAAGTGGACGAGTCGTCCACAAAAGTCACATTAGAAATTAATCGCTATTTACTTTATACATTGCAGAGTACCATTACTGCTGCTATTGTGCAGAGCCGAAGTGCAAATACTGGATTATTCTAACTCTAAATTAATAACCATGTACGCAGGTCTAGCAAAAATTCAAACGGGATCATTCAAAATAGTCCACACTATCGATCTGCAAAACTATGAGAACATGGTTCGTCAATTTGAAGATACCATTTTTAGAAACAGCAGTCGTCATCCCCTAATCCCATACCTTTCCTTTACCATATCCCAAATCAAGAATAAGATTCAAAAGATCTTTAGATTTTATTGGAACAGCTTGGAAATGGTTGGCTGGTAGTCCAGACCGCCACGACTTTGAAATAGTTCAGAAAAAAATTGATAATACACTAATTAATAGTGAAAATCAAATAATAATTAACAAATTGCCAATAGAAAAAATTAATCAACTTACCAATATGTCAAATGAAATAATTAAAATTATAAAATCAGAAGACTACCAAGAAAATGATAAACTAATCGAATTTAAATACTAGCTTGAAATATTAAAGGATGAAATTGTAAATGTTGAATTGGCAATCCATTTGGCCAAAGTTAACGTTGTAAATTCCTTTATCTTATCGTCCATTGAAATAGAAACAATAAATAACATATTTGATAAGGAAAATATCCCATTCAGTAGTATTGATGAATTATTACATTTCTCTAAAGTTAAAATTGCGTCAGAAGGACTAAATGTAATTTATATCATAAGTACCCCAACGACAAACGAAGAAAATTGTAAGAAGAAATTAATAAAACCTTTAAAAAATGGAGGAAAAATTTTGAAAATAGATTTTGATTATATTGTTGAATGCAAACAAAGAATTTTTGGACTTGTAAAACGTATAATACTCTAAATATTTGCGAAACAAAAGAACTTGTTGATATCATTAACTCTAATTGCATTCCAAAGCTGGTCAACAGCCAACACTCAACTTGTACTACAACTAACAATGATCACGTCCCAACGATAGAAGAAATAGATGATAACGTTATAATACTTAACCAATATACCGGAGAAGTTATAACTGACAACTCAACATTATGGCTTAATGGCTCGTACGTTATCCACTACTACAATTCTACAGTGCAGCTCAACAATAGAACGTACAGCTCTTCCCAGATGTCAGGCCTGAAACCTCTACCAGCTTTAGTCCAACCTATGAAAATCATGGACCAAAAGAAAATACTCTCACTAGAGCTTGTTCACCAGATGAATTTAAATAACACCCATTTGTTGAATGATTTAAGAGAGAAAAACAACATTAATATGATTATTGGTGTTGTTCCGCTGTGTTTATTACTATCATTTATTGGTTTTTTGATCATATGTTCCCTGAAAAAAAATCATTTTACCAACCCAAAAAACTCTGTTTTTCCCAAAAAGCCAAAAACCGTTCCTGAGTCCCCAAATAGAGAAGATCCAAAATCTAATAAGGCCCATTGTGCAGATGAAGAGATACAGAACCCGAAGACAAACAAAAGTATTCATAGCCTGCCTTTCTTCTGTCTCCACAAGAAAGCAACTTCCACACGAGGACGCGTGGACTTAAAGGGGGAGGAGTTAACAACATAATTATTCCCACATCATAATAAATGCTTACAACACTATAAATCCTTCTCACAGTCAGTTAATGCAATAACAACGGATCAGGTTACAACTCGCGCAGCCAAAATATGGAACATGAGCTAGCATAAATAACTGTAACGTATTCCCAAGCCTTGAGGTAGCAGTAAACGTTCCAGCTCATCGTATGACTAGTGGCGTGATCGTTGAGAAATGCGAATGTCATCAAAATATGTAAAATTAACAGCTAACATTTAGAGTTAAGTAGATTTAAGTTTTTAGTCGCAAATTGGTATCCATAAAGACAGGCGGCATAAAAACCGCCCCGATTATCTTTTTTAAAAAAAAAAAAAACAAATTCATTAAAAGACTTTTTAATTTATATATATATATATATATATATATATATAAAGAGTGTTTTTTTAAGCTAGATAGAACTTTAAATTGTAAAAAGTAACACAAAAAATTAAATTTTGATGAAACTTTTTTTTATTTGTTTCAGTATACTCTGACAAATCATCATGAATAGACTCACGCTTGAACAACGCTACGAAATTATCCAAATTTAATTTGACAATCAGTCGTCGATTCGCGCAACTTATAGACGACTTCGTCATTTGTATGGCGTACATAATCGTCCATCTGAACAAGCGCATTTTTGGCTTAACGGGTTTGTTAATAAGCAAAATTGCCGCATATGGAGTGAGACCAATCCACAAGAGACCCTACAGACTCCATTACATCCAGAAAAATGCACCGTATGGTGCGGTTTTCATCGGACCTTATTTTTTTCAAAAATGAGGCCGGAGCTCGCGTTACGGTCAATGGAGATCGTTACCGCACCATGATCAATGAGTTTTTGTTTGAAAATATGGATGACATTGATCCGGAGGAGATGTGGTTTCAACAGGATGGCTCTACGTGCCATACGGCGAACGCAACCATCGACTTATTGAAATCAAAATTTAGCGATAAGTTGATTTCGAGAAGTGGACCTGTCAATTGGCCTCCAAGGTCGTGCGATTTGACACCTCTCGATTATTTCGTGTGGGGCTACGTGAAGTCACTGGTTTATGCTGATAAACCAGCAACAATTGATGCCTTGGAGGCCATCATTGTTCGTGTTATTCGTGACATACGGCCAGCAGTGCTCGAAAAAGTGGCCAAAAATTGGACGTCCAGAATGCACTTCGTCAAGAACAGCCGCGGTGCCCATATGCCCGAAATCATTTTCAAATGTTAATGTCACGTATTGATCTTTCGAATAAAAAAAATTTTGATTACAATTTAATTTTTTGTGTTATTTTTTACAATTTCAAGTTCTATCGGGCTTAAAAAAACACCCTGTATATATATATATATATATATAAATATATATATATATATATATATATATATATATATATATATATATATATATATATATATATATTTTATTGAAAAGGCATAGCATTGTACAGATTTGTACAAATATATTTGTCTGGCTATTTTTGTTATATTTGTTAAAGGAAAGAAATGAAATAAAATTAAGAATTCAAGAATTTACATTTGCAGAATAATATTCCGAAAAAAATAAAGCAATTTATTACTACCTATTATAACTTACATAAGTACCCAGCGAAAAGTTTGCCTCCAAAGAGGCAGTTAAATGATATGTACAAGTGATTTGGAAGTGCATCAAATTATGCATTTTCACTCATGATTTTTACAAGGGAGTGACCCCGGAAAGAGGCACTCCATTGCACCGCATTTTAACTGACCCTTTGGCATTGCATTTTAACTGAACCTTTGGCACTGCATTTTAACTGACCCTTTGGCATTGCATTATAACTGACCTTTTGGGGTAGAATAGGAGGCAGTCCAGAGCACGTGTTTTGAATAACAAAATAAAATGCATTTATTATTTGTGTAAAACATAAATATTAATAACTTTATTAAATTAACACAAATTATGAAAATTCTCTATTGAATTCAATCGCAAACATGTGTGTTTCCTCCGCTCTTCATATAATCCAAGCTTAAGTGCTTTTGCTTCATCTGCTAAATGGGTTTGATATTGTCTTCCCATCACCAGTTAAGATTTCGACATGTACTCCAACAGCACTCCATTGGGAAATTTTCTTCTCGTGAGTTACCGGAAAAAATGTTCACAAATTAAATATTATTTAGTTTGTATTAACAAATGTTTGGAAATGTTAACACGATTATCTCTTTTTGGACTGCTGACTCTAGAGATGTACAAACTGATTTATGTACATGTAGGGATCTCTAACAACTGCTAATAAAATGTAGTGAACGGAGTGCCTTTTTCACGACTCCGTTTGAACTGCATCCGGATGCTGTTAAATTGTGAGGAATTGGAGTGCCTTTTTCACGACTCCGTTGAACTGCCTCCCGATGTTATTAAAATGTGACAAATGGATGTGATTCTTTGGATTGCATCCAAATGCGGTTAAAATGTGAGGAATGGAGTGCCTTTTTCACGATTCCGTTTGAATTGCATAAAACCATGCCGTGAAGGAACTAGTCTACATTGCACTACTTCCAATTTATTTTGCTGGGTACTATTTAAAAATATTATATTGGTTCCAATTCTCTCATATTATGCATTTCGTCCTTTTAGTTACTCCATTTCTGTTTTGTTTCCATTTTTTTTGATTAATCAAATTAATTGGAAGGCAGTCTTTTACTCCCGTATAATGGAGTTTATAACGGATAATAGAGGTATTGGAAAGAACAGCAACATTTATTTTCTATCCCGGATAATGGAGGTTCCCGGATAATCGAGGTTCCACTGTATATATATATATATAACATTACAGCCCAGTTCAGTCAGCTGGGTATTGCTGCTACCATTTATTGTTCTACCATGCAAGGAAAGGTAGAGGTAATAAGTACTCAAGCGAACTACAAGCATAATCAAGTTATATACAAACTACAAGGGTATTCAAGGCTACGGCGGCAAGGGCCCTTAATAAGTACTTAAGCCAAACTACAAGGATATTCAAAGCTACGGCGGCGAGAGACTTTAAAAAGTACCCAAGCCAATCTACAAGGAAATGTAAAGCTACAAGGATACGTAAGGATAAAATGAGGAGTAAGGGTACCAGTGGGCTATTCTCTAACACATTTTTTGAGTTACCGACAAATATCGGTAAAAAAAAGTTAGCGACCGAAGTAAGTTAGCGACCAAAGGAAAGTAGTCGTATAGTTTTACCGATAGCAACAGTATTGTCAACTTTTTATGTCAGGCTGCATCATTTTCAGTGACAGTCACTGTCTATCAAATTGCTGTCATGAAAACCGACCAAATTTGCCAAGTATTTTTATGGGTGTATGCCAATAAGCCGGCGAAAACTTGTGTGATGCAGCGGTTGATATTTGGAGTCACTACCTGGATGACTGTCCAAAAGCCGTACATGAAATCATGGATCGAAATGACGTCGATGATAATGTCGATTGCTTCAACGCAGAGGACGACGCATTCTAACCGACGTAATAAAAATTCAAAAATCGACCGGTTACCATTATTGTTATGTTCACACGAGCTTTGAAGTACGTTGTTCGAGAGTCGAAATACGTACACGAATTAACCCGTTTCCACGACGCCATTCGTTGTTCACAGTAATAAACTTCATTTCTTCTCACTTTTTATTTCCTGGTTTTTAAGGAAATTTGAACAAAAAACTCATATGATACACATTAAATGAACAGGAAAAACAATAGCCATTCCTTTGAATGTACGTTTTATATTTAATTACACGCTTTTCATTTATATTTTCCATAAATTCTGTAAATTTTGCTATCTTCAACATATTTTTATGTATGTATTTCTATTTTCAAAATTAATAAGAGAGAAAAAGAGAGACATGCCAAAACAATATATGTGTATACAGACTTCCAGGCAGGTATTTGATTTTTGTTTCTAGATTTGTACGCGGATTTAAAACAATAGACAAAAATGTAACTGCAATGGAAGAGAATAGAAAGTTTGCTATGCTTTGACTGTATATTAATCGTTGAACCGTTTCGAAGTTACGAGTCGAACAACGAATAGAGAACGAACGACGTACGGTGGAAACGTCACATAACTGGTCTGTTCCTTTACTTTTGAAAGTGGTAAAAGCGGCAAAAGTAGTAAAAGTTTTAAACTACTCCCATATGAATTGTATGGTGTCTGAAGTAAAGGAAAGCTTTTCGAGTAAAAAGTGGTAAAACTTGAAGATTCTTGCACGTAAAGGAACAGAGCTAACATGGGGTAAAATCCAATTCCAAATATAATATAAGTAGTATGGCATTTCCACTGATGAAGAAGAAACATGTGGCAATACATTTATTTATGATGGAGTGAAACGGGTACTCGTTATTCGATGAGTCCCATAACACAGATCTTTTTGTTCTGATTTATGAGTAAACAAAGTGGACGGACAAATAGTAAAATGTGAAAAAATGTCAAACAAAACCGGCAGAAGTTATCTTTAAATATGTCAATTTTGACCCGTGACAACAAAAATTATTATGCAAAGTGTCTGGAAGAGTGAAATCAAATCGGATGACGAGTTGCCGACGGAAATATACTGCCAGTGGAAAGCAACGATGTTATACTCCGAATTTTATTTCTAATGTTGTAGAATTACATATATTTACAGATGCAAATGAAGAAGATATGGCTGCAGCCGGGTATTGGCGTGTGATATATAACGACATTAAGGTGTTGTGTGTTATGTTTAAGACGAGCTGTGCACGTTATCACACAACCCCGAAGATGGAACTGAATGCTGCTATGATTAAAAGAATATATTGTAAAAATCATTTAATAGATGTTAATGATATCCATTTTTGGACAGATTCCTCAAAAGTAGTACAGTGGATTACATCTGGCCACGGATCGTCCCGGTGTATACAATCCAGCTGATGAAGGGACCCGAATGATACTCTCTAATTAGTATAATGCTGAAGGAAGATGAAGAACTGGGCCAGGTATTTTGATGAGTGGTGAGAAGCATTTGTCAGTAGAGACATTAAGAGGTAATACATCTGATGGAAGTGAAACTGAGCTGCGTTTCCCATATAAAGGGATGGTGACAAGGCAAGTAATTTTTATTATACCTAATATTAATCGTTTCTCCAAGTATAGTAGATTCAAGAGGACTACGTAAGTACGCAAAGTAAAAAGCCAAGAAAAGATGACTAGTGTTCTGTCCGTCGAAGAAATAGAAGAAGTATCCCTGCTGGGACGAACAACAAAAAGGTTTTGGGGATGATTTGTGGCGCTTACCATAAATGACAGATTATCTGAAAAAGATAAAATTAAGATATTCAATCCTATTAGTTAGGGCGATCGAGTGTTGCGAGTGTCGGGAAGAATTGGAGAGTACACCCAGAGAACAAAATGACAACATACCTGGTCAAGCTGACTACATCCCCTATTGATAGTTTATCAACACCGTTTGTGGTCAAAATGAGCCCGCCGTTGGCAATTTGACAACGAGATGGTGTCAACGCTTTCGAGAACTGACAACGAATATTAAAGATTGAGCAAACATGTGCTCCGTTCGTGATGAGACTTAAAAAATTACAACAGCCGTGGTAAAAAGAAATTAACACGCCTGTGCTCATGTTGACACTATACGTTTTTGATTTTGAATCGACTTTTTCCCTCTGTGTAGACGATCTATAATTTTGCCAATGAATCCTTCATTCACAAATCTTAATTCCGCAGCAACACGATCAAGCGAGCTGTGTATAATATACAATGTATATTGTTGAATCGCCAAATCACGTCAGCCGCATATGGCACCATTACCTTTATGTACCATTACGCTTATGTCAGGGCAATTACCTTTACCGAGTTGGCCTATTTTGGCGCTAAAGATAATAACTGTAGGTAGCACTCTTTAACTGCCTGACATTAAGGACAGTTCACTTAGTAATTGCCACCGACCTCTCAAGCGATGCCTGCTTGCTGTGAATTCTTGTGTCTGGGAGCGGCAAGTCCTTGAAGAAAGCCTTGTATTCCATGATGAAGGAGCATGCGACTAAAACAGAGATTTTTCGGGAGGCTTTTTAATTGGTAGAAACTCGGAGATATAATTCGATTCGTACGCCAGCACTATTTATACCTTGTTTGATGAGTTTGAAGAAGCAGAAGCCTGTTTTGTATGAAGAATGGTTTTTGGTATAAATGGGTGAATACCTACCAGAGCCGACGAGTCGCTCAAAGTGGTTCCTGCCTTCACGGCCAATCACAGTCAGCTGTCTAGTTTCTTTTTTGTGATCAGGGTCTGCCAAAAAGTCAGTAAGAGAGGCTGGATAGTGTGACTGAATTCGCTCTCATATACATATATTTTACATATTCACAGTGGTGTAGGATGTCACATAGTCGGCCTAGATCGACTTGGATCCTTTCCTTACTAATTTAAATAATATTTTTCTCCACCGTAAGAATGTCTGAATAGGGTTTTTCCACAAACAACCCAGACTAATATTACAGCGAGTTGAGTTTCGAAAAACTTTGAAATGTGTAGATTCTAAAAATTAAAACGAGGATTTTTTTATATTTGTCGTTTGCCGTAACCTCTGTTTATTGTATGCAAAATTAGATTTTCATTTGGCATCCTAGCTACGACGGTGCACCAGGCAAAATTGTTACCTTTGTAGCGAAAGGAGTGAATGATTTCTCGACAAAATGTACTCCCCTATATGCGACAAAAAAAAAAAAAAAAAAAAAATACAAAATATTTGAGTCCAATGAATAGATAAGTCATTTCAGAATTGAATTTATCCTGACACTTAGTCTTTAACGAACGATCCTTTTTCAAACACTGCCATTTACATTGCGATACTCGATCAGGGTAAGAAAACATGATCTAATGATTTGAACCATCACAGTAAAGCCGAGATAGTATGAGAATGCTACGCCTCGAGACATTTTCTTCAAAATGTTATGGAAATTTTCGTGGAAATTTTTGAATAGATATCACTAAAATTGCGACTTCTAGATTGATTACAAGGTTTGTATGGGCACCAGGCAGACGGACAGACAGGCATAGGTCGACTCATAATGCAGAGAGAAGTCGATCGGCATAATAAAAGATGGGTCCAGCTCCATTATTTCGGTACGTTACAAACTTTTGATCTAAAACTATCTTATTATACGTAGCGATGTAGGGTATAAATTAAAATAACAGTTTTGATGTTTTTCAAAAATCAGTGAGTATAGATGAGTAGACATCGGATTTTGCATATTTGCATACTTTTTAATATTAAAGATACGAAGATTCTGATTGGACCAAAATTCGTTTCAAAGAAAACGGAATTCAATAACAGGGTCATATTTTGTATTTATTTTGCATATGCACAAAATATGCAGAATATGCAAACAGATTTTTGCCGAAAATCGTCATAAGACCATGTTTATATTATAGACTTTTGCAGGGTTAACCTTCTTAATGAGGATTTATTTGACGTATCCGCAAAGTAATTGACATTTGAAACCCAGTGTGTTTGTTAAATCTGGCTATATATAAACGCACTATAAAAGTCATAAAATTGTCATTTAAAGTTGGAAAAACCATCAAAAAATACATAAACTAAGACTGTCGACCGTTTATCGTCGATTTTTTCAGCAGATTTTTATGTTATTGAGACCATTTATGACAGTGTGGTGTAGGGTATAATAATATGGTATCATAATACCATTTTTTATTATTAAACTAGCAAAAATATAAAATTTGATAAAATATGAAACGTTTTATGTAAAATTCAATATTTTTGTATTAATTTATAGCATTGAGCTGGTTTTAACTCAAAGGACCAAATCGATCTCGGATTTTTTTAGCCGGGGAGCCGCCTAAACCTTTTAGTATTGTTAGATTGCCAAAGTTTGAGCACAATTGGAATATGTTAACACGAAGTTATGAAAATCTAGATCTTTTGCTATTTGGCGACTTCGACGACCCATATTTGTGGAATGGTTAAAAGTATTTGCCCGTGTTATGCATTCAATTAAAGGCCATTCTGTTCTTAACATTTCATGCTGAACAACAAAGTACGTAAGTGTTACTGAATTCCAGATAATAAAGCCAATGTCCCGAAAAAGGTCTTAGGGCACATTTTCGGGAAACGAATATATTTTACTTTATTTGAAAATATTAATAGGCGAAGATCTATTTTAATATTAATTTTAATTAATTTCTCGTTGGAGTCGAGCTTAGTGACCGATGATTTTTGCAAGTGAAAAAGGAAAGCCCAAGATTCGGACCCACACAACCACCATTATGTGACATGTTTCCCCATTTTGTAGAGACTCATTAGACATATCGACCGTGGAATGGCTTCGCTTTCGATCAAGCATTTCCTTCTTCAAATGCAATTTTGTTTATACAAAGGTGGAAATTTGTACATTCATTATATGGCTTCAATGACAAACGCTTACATTTTTTTTATTTAAATTTACTTAAGGGGCTGACATTATGTGGTAATATTGGTGATTTTCATTCAGATTTCGCAAAATTATTGCCACATAGAAGTGTTTTACAACTTTTAACACATTGGCAACGATTAACCAGGTAAAATCCTTGGTGAGGGTAACACGGCCTTTTTTGACTCTGTAACGTTACCTATGCGTAGAAATTATAAAATGTTGCTTACACGGGAGATATGTATCTGTGAACTCATAGATAACTAACTACGCGATGAAATTACGGGCATTAAGGGATTGACATAATGTGGTTTTTGAGCCATCTGGGTACAGATGACACTTGTTGATTAACTCGACTCCTTGCTATATCGCTCACAATTTTCACGTTGTTTACCATCCTTTACCCCTCCAGGTAATTGATGTTCTGTGGTCAAGTTGGAGGATCTTTTTCAAGAAATTCGGAGTTAAAATTTAATCACATGTAATTATGCCTGCTAAACCTTTTTTTAAAAATTTCGGCAGTTGATTTTTGTAAGTTTGGATCGAATATTTCTGGAGAAATTTCTATCTTTGCTTTGTTAGGATTTTTGTCGTCTTTTGGATCTTTACGGTGTTTTGCACTATCAGATCAAACAATGCCAGGCCAATAAGTTCAGGACTAAAGTACCACATATATCATTTTGTTATTTCCTTTATCTGATATTTGTTTGTGAATGCCTTTCGTATTAAGTAAATCTTCAATGCGGTTTAGGTCTTGTTTCGGACCTAAAAATATTTCTGAACATTCTTTACACTATTTTTTGTATTAAACTCAATCTATTGTCTATATTTCTTTACAACCTATTGATAATGTTTACCCAATATATCCTATATTATATCTATATAAACATTATCTTCTTCATTATACGTTTTGTAAAATCAGTAACCCAAACTCTCACTTATAACACTCAGTTGTTGTCGTGTGGGATACCAAATAAATAAATAAAATAGAAAAAACATTCTGGGGGCGTTAAACCAGTCTCGAACGATTTAAACGCAAGGTGCTTCTACGGCCTCTTGTTCTTCGGAAGTGAGCTGGGCAGTAGTTTTAAAACACTCTCGCCTACTTCGAACTTGGAGTTGTCAATCGCAGACTATTCTTATAGAAATCGCTTGAATGGATTTGGTTGATGTCCGGATGTGCTTCCAAACTTACAGTCAAAAATACCCCTCAACAATTTTTCTAACAAGTTTGTACGATGGTACAGAAGCTCTCGACCTAATATTTGCTCGAGCTCGAGAACCCATTATTCTAGGCATTTATACACTGCTAGTTCTTTTTTCTCCCATGAGCTACTGTCCGTTTCAGGAAAGCCTAGGAGTTGTTCTTTGCCCTCATGTGATACCAGAACAGCAACCCCCTTTTTCTTCTTTTTTTTAGAATATAGTTTTCCATGCCAGTGCACGCAAATAGCCTCGTTCATTGAAGCTGTTGCGTGTATTTTTCACGGCTTATTCTCCGCTTTTCACGGATAAAGCTTCTAGAGATCTTATATTTGAAGGGATCCTCTCCGATAGCTTCTACTGTAGCCAAAATGATACTAGTAACGTTCTTATACACCTTACAGGGGTCCAGCACCAACGACAATTTCATAGTTACGATTTTCTTGAAGCCACGCTTGATTCTTTTCGGGACAGATGGTTCTTCAGATTCTACGATACGTTTAGGATCAAAACAAAACCTAGACCTCATTGAAAATCTATTGAAATATGAAACTTTGATTTCAGAAAACAGGAAATAACAACATGATTAATAATCTGTGGTATCTTAGTCTTAAACTTGCTGACCTGGCATTGTTTGATCCAACGATGCAAACGCCGTAACGAGCCAAAAGGCGACAAAAATCTAACAAAGCAAAGATTAAAATTTCTTCAGAAATATTCGATCCAAACTTCCAAAAGTGCAACTGCCGAAATTCCTATTAAAAGGTCTGGCATAATTCTTGTTGTTCAAGGAATTAAACATTAACTCAGAATTTCTAGGAGGCGCAAAGGATGGTAAACAACTTCAAGTAGTCAGCTGTACCCAGATAGCTCCAAAATCTGACCAAACTAAAAACTTTATGCGCGTGCCGCCTTAAAAAATCCGATCCATCGATTTGTTCCCTTTGAACAATATCCAGCCCAATGCTACAAATGATGACAAAGAAAATATTGAATTTTACATAGAACGTTTGATATTTTATCAAATTTTATATTTTTGCATAGTTTAATAATAAAAAGAATTGTATTACTGTCGTAAGAACATTTGAACATTTTCGACGATTTTTCTAACATTAATTGACAATTTTACGACTTTTATGACGATTTTCGGTCAAAACCTGTTTGCATATTTTTTCATATTTTTTGCATATTTTTAATATTTTTTGCATATTTTTGCATATATGTATTTTGCATATTTTTGATATCGAAAAATTGACCCTTAAAACGCCTAGATCCAAAATTTGAGTCCAATCGGATGAGAAATAAAAAACATTAAAAAATCCGATGTCTATTGATGAGTGTAATGAAGTTTCTGTTACTGTTACAAACAGTTATTGGTGGTAATAACACAGGTATCTGTTGGGCGTTGTCAATGCGAAAGGGTGGTTGATGTTGAGGATGGTTGATACTGCAGAATAATTCCATATTAAGCTTTGATCATTTTTTCCATTAATATTATTATTCCAAGATATTTTCAATTGTAGTGTTATCGAATGTTATCGATTCACGTACCTACAGATCCCTATAGATCCCCACTTGATCAGCTGTACAACAGCTGTTTCATCCACAGATGTTTTATTTGTTTATGTTTTACTGTATACATTTAAGGATAATAGTTCATAAGAAAATATGACTAAGTAAATCCCGTTACTTTTTATATATACAGTTAGGCAAGAAATGTATTGCAAAAACCAAAATTATAGAAAATTTCTTATTAGTTGTTCGTTTATGGCAATAAATTATTTAAAAACTATACAGGTTTTTGTGCAAATATCTTGCTATAGGTCCTTACAACAATATTCCGTCAAAATATGCAAAGGTTATTTGCGATTTATAACAAATACGGTCAAAAATAAGAATTAACTACTATTTGGGGGTGACAATAAAAGTATTGCAAAAAATACCAAATCGATCGTTTCTTCGAGAATTACCAAAGGTGTGTTCCTTAATGAGTTGTCTATCCACTTTGGACATTCATTGGAGCATTAATGAGCTTAGTTAAACCAAAAAATAAGGCTCGGTATGTTATACTCTAAGGATACTGGATCCCCAATTTTTAGTAAATCCTGATCCTTCGTTGGAGGATGTTTTTGGAGTTTTTTTGTTAAGTTGGACCCAAACATTTTATGAGGGTTGATATCAGGATGTTGGCCCGATGTATTTAAGAGTTTTGTGTTGTTATATTACATCGGCAATTTACACAAATAAGATTAACATGTCATGATCTGGTCTTTGGAATTGCGGTAGTTGACTTTGTTTGAGCTTTCGCGATCGATTTTTCAGACTTTCAGACTAATGACTATTAAATATTTATTAATGATATCAGTGGGAATGTCTTCCCAAATGATTATTATATCCGTAAACCCGATTTCGCATACTATTTTCCATGGTAAAGAATATAGTACCCAAATATTCGGTATTACAGCTTATCCAGTAGCGGTTTAATTTCCATATTTGATGGGTTTTATTGGATTTGGCGCAATTTTTTGGATTTATTATGATATCAGAGGATAATATCTATCCACTTAGTAAAAATTAAATCATATCAATACCATTGAGAGACGAAATAGTGCTCTGTCGTAGGTCGTTTCAAAATACTACACTGGTGTCAATTTTTCCATATACTTTCCAGAGGAATTTCGATGTTCTCAAAGCCAAAATCGGACTGTTTTGCATTGTTCCATTATCCTACAATACATATTGAGGCAAATATTCATTCTTGGCATACTTGCCTGTGGCCGATTCGTCATTGTTTATTGTTTATATGGTCCCATGCGTTTTTTACCTGTCTGAAGACCCTCCATGACCGCATTTTATATCAGTGAATTTTATTACATTCAATACTGTTAGTCTATTATTAGCCGCAAAAGTCATAAAAGTGCATAATGACCGCAAAAAATTGCAAAAAATGTATAGTTTTATAGTACTGATTTTGCCGTTGCAATACTTTTATTGTCACCCCCAAGTAGTAGCTAATTCTTATTTTTGACCGTATTTGTTATAAATCGCAAATAACCTTTGCATATTTTGGCGGAATATTGTTGTAAGGACCTATAGCAAGAGATTTGCACAAAAAACCGTATAGTTTTTACATAATTTGTTGCCATAAACGAACAATTATTATGAAATTTTCTACAATTTTGGTTTTTGCAATACATTTCTTGCCTAACTGTATGTAGGACAAATTTCCTAAATAAATTAATCAAGTTTTTACTGCCGACTAATTGGCAACTAATAAAAACTTAGTTTCATTTAGCACTCTGGAAGTGCTGACTAAATAGTTGTATTGGCATTTTTGAGTGTCTAAAACCAACCAACGGAATACCAGTGGCGTTTGTCAGCGCCGGTACAACAAGTCAAGCAGGAAATCTAATAAAACCTCCTCAAATAAATCCACCCACACTACTTGGCGATCCTGCCAGATAACTCTAAAATTCCTGTCGAAGAAACTCCATCTGTGAGCAGGCCTGGTCCAGCACGATTAACCATCGAAGAATATTTTATGAGGCAGCAAAGGAAGAAAGAAGAAGAGCTGGTTAGGATTCCGCGGACGGAAAGCCAAAACATAAGCGAGGCGGTAAAATCGTGAAACTCCGTCGTCAGTTGGCAGATCTAAAGGCCAGAATAAATTCTGATCCTCCACCACCATGGAATGTTGCCGTCGAGTTATGGGAGTCGGTAGACAAAATTAAAACCCAAATGAAGCAGAAGAATAAAGAAGCACAAAAATGAACATGAAATAAACAACAGTATATATATTTTTTATTGAATAAAATTATTTACAAAACACTAAAACTATAAAAACTATAAAAATCACTACTTATTACACAGAAAAATCAGAAGGAAATAAAAACTCAAAAAAAAACTACAAGAAATTATTAAAATCACAGACTGGAAGCGAAGAAATGTAAATATAAACTAGAAAAAAAATGAAATGTCACGTTTACTAACAACAACAATTACTCGGGTACTGTAATAACCAGTAACCACAATCAGAGTTGATTTCGAATTGAATAAATCAATATTTGTTGATGGCAATGCTGCAGTTTCATAAGGGGGGTTCACACTGGCAAATATATTGGAAGTAATGAATTTTAAGTGATTATAGTATATACATGGAGGAATTTATTGCATATGTACATGAATTAGATACATTAAAAACAAATTTAAAGAAGAGTGTGAATATAGTGTTTTCACATAAATATGTTAATGAAAAATTGGATAAATTAAAATTAATTAAAGATAGAGTAAATTAATTTAAAGATACTGAAGAATTAACACCGTCAAAAGAGAAAATTGAATCATTGTGTAAAGAAGTAGAGGATATTTTAAGGAATTTAAAAACAAAAAAGGAAACAACTGAGGAAAACTTATCAAATATGGCAGAATTTGACATTTCGGTGGTAGGAAAGAATCTGCAGGTATTCAAGGGGACATACAAGTTCTTAGACGATTTTTTGTCTCAAACGGAACTATTACACGATTTGGTAATAGAAGAAGAAAGAGAGTTATTCATTAAATACGTTTATAACTTTAAACTTTCGAGCCAAGTGCGGAGCACTTTAGGTCGGTCAAATAAATCAACAACATATGTTGAGTTGAGAAAGCTTTTAATAGAGTCCTACCCTAATCCGAGAACCTTGCAACAAGTTTTATCAGAGTTAGGAACAACTAACCAGGGCAATGCAACGATTACTGAGTTTAGAGAACAAGTCTCAGAACTTGCAGACCAACTAAGCGCTTTCGAAATCAACAGTTTAGCAAAACAATCACAAGAAACGAGAGATGCTATTTACAAAGTTAGCGATAAAATGGCATTAAACGTGTTTGTTAAAGGAGTTAATTCTGAGTATCAAACTATCCTGTTATCAAACCCTCCGGGTAATATGAGTGAGGCTGTTCAGAGATGTATGCATGCAGAAAAATGTTTAGGGCATGAAAATAAAAGTGTTTACGCTATAAAGAAGAACATAAATGAGGAAAGAAATAGTACAAACAATAGTTACAATGTTAGATACAAAACTAAGCGGAATTACAGAAAATTCGGTGCAGTGTATGGGAACTTCTCGCTTAACTTTGTGTGCCGACACTGAAGAAATAATACACACATTCTATGTAGTGGAAAGTGATTTGTTGGCGTTTTTATTGTTGGACTGCAGAATTTTACATCTTTGTGTTTATTTCAGCTTGAGTCCATATTTTGTTGTAATTCAATTGTTTGAATAACAACAAAATATTTTAAAGTGGATATGAAATTGATTAGTTGCGGGCGAAGGGTAGGGAATACTATAGTTTCAGTTGTCACCAAACAACTTCATCAGTTCCCTTTTTCGCCGACTCTGTATCGATAAACAGGTCAATAAAGCCATCTAGCAAATTAAATAAAATGAGAAATTTGCTGTATGGCCCTAAAGCTGTTTAC
The DNA here is from genome assembly GCF_047663935.1 of Musca autumnalis. Taxonomy (NCBI): domain Eukaryota; kingdom Metazoa; phylum Arthropoda; class Insecta; order Diptera; family Muscidae; genus Musca; species Musca autumnalis. The sequence continues at coordinate 149,081,213 of NW_027411977.1, forward strand.
CCTACAATTTGAGTGGAACTAAAGAATTTCATATCCACCACTGTTTTTATGTCGTCTTTGCTTCGCAAAAATACGAACATAGTAATGTTGCTTCAATAAGCGGGGGTAAAAACAACAAGAAAGTTGTTTTTGCATTACGCATTGGTCAACAAGGCCGTGCTGATGCCTATTATTGTTGTTGCCGTTTTTTTATTGTTGGACTGCAGAATTTTACATCTTTGTGTTTATTTCAGCTTGAGTCCATATTTTGTTGTAATTCAATTGTTTGAATAACAACAAAATATTTTAAAGTGGATATGAAATTGATTAGTTGCGGGCGAAGGGTAGGGAATACTATAGTTTGCTAGATGGCTTTATTGACCTGTTTATGGATACAGAGTCGGCGAAAAAGGAAACTGATGAAGTTGTTTGGTGACAACTGAAACTATAGTATTCCCTACCCTTCGCCCGCAACTAATCAATTTCATATCCACTTTAAAATATTTTGTTGTTATTCAAACAATTGAATTACAACAAAATATGGACTCAAGCTGAAATAAACACAAAGATGTAAAATTCTGCAGTCCAACAATAAAAAAACGCCAACAACAATAATAGGCATCAGCACGGCCTTGTTGACCAATGCGTAATGCAAAAACAACGTTCTTGTTGTTTTTACCCCCGCTTATTGAAGCAACATTACTATGTTCGTATTTTTGCGAAGCAAAGACGACATAAAAACAGTGGTGGATATGAAATTCTTTAGTTCCACTCAAATTGTAGGGTAAACAGCTTTAGGGCCATACAGCAAATTTCTCATTTTATTTAATTTGCTAGATGGCTTTATTGACCTGTTTATCGATACAGAGTCGGCGAAAAAGGGAACTGATGAAGTTGTTTGGTGACAACTGAAACTATAGTATTCCCTACCCTTCGCCCGCAACTAATCAATTTCATATCCACTTTAAAATATTTTGTTGTTATTCAAACAATTGAATTACAACAAAATATGGACTCAAGCTGAAATAAACACAAAGATGAAAGTGATTTCCCAATACCGACTGATGGTATAATAGGGCGCGATATACTGACAAAATTTTTGTGCAAAATTGACTTTGAGACGTATACAGTCAATTTCTTCATAAATAACCATGAAATTACACTACCAATAAATACAAATGAACAACGTGCGAAGGTGATAGATATACCAGCGAGAACAGAATTAATTTTGCCAATCAGATTCAATATTAATGAAGACAGCGTAACACTGAATGAAGAGATCATAAAGGGTGTTTTTATAGCAAATTGCATAATACCTAGAAATGGTGTAAAACATGTTAAATGATTGAATACAACTAATAGTACAGCCACCTTGGAAAAACTGGATATCAAAGTACACAGCTTGGATGATTACTACATTTTTAAATCGACTAAACCCGAGTCACGAGTAAAACTCGAAGCGAAGTATTTTTCAACACTAGACATGACTAGTTATTTTCACCAAGTCAGTCTTGATGAAGATTCCCGTCCACTGACAGCGTTTTCCACTGGAAATGGCCACTACCAATTTAAAAGGTTGCCGTTTGGTTTAAAGATATCGTCCAACAGTTTTCAACGAATGTTGGCAATAGCGTTAAGCGGTTTAGACGCGTCTGCCTTTTTATATGTTGATGAGATAATAGTCTACGGATGCAGTCTTAAACACCACAACTACAACTTAATAAATGTATTCAGTCGTCTAAGAGACTACAATTTAAAGCTAAACGCAACAAAATGCAGCTTTCTGAAACCAGAAGTTATTTATCTTGGACATTTGATCACGGACAAAGGCATAAAAACTGACCCAATGAAGGATGAAACAATAAGAAACTATCCAGTACCGAAGAATGCAGAAGAAGCCAGAAGATTTGTAGCGTTCTGCAACTACTACAGACGTTGCATCCCAGGATTTGCAGGCATTGCTAAGAGCCTTAATGCTTTATCGAAGAAAGACAAGCCTTTTGAATGGAGCCCAGAATGTCAAAAAGCTTTCGAAACACTGAAAGGGAAATTATTGAAACCACCTATACTTCAATACCCAGACTTCGAAAGACCATTTATATTAACTACGGACGCTTCGAATTATGTTCTTGCAGCTGTTTCATCTCAAGGAGATATAGGTTCTGATCTCCCAATATCGTATGCCAGCACAACTCTACAGAAACATGACTTAAATAAACCAATTATAGAGAAGGAATTACTAGCTATACATTGGGGCATAAATTTTTTCAGATCATACCTTTACGTCAGGAGGTTTATGGTTGTAACAGATCACTGTCCTCTTGTGTCGCTGTTTTCGCATAAAAATCGATTGTCAAAAATGACTCGTATACGAATGGATCTCTCTGATTACGACTTTGAGATCATTTATAAGAAAGGCAAAATTAATACAAATGCGGATGCACTCTCGAGGATAAAGTTAAATACTGAAACACTGAAAGCAATGATACCGACAAGAGATGATGAAAAGCGGATATTTGCAATAACACGAGCCATGGCCTTGAAATCAGCACAAAATGTACAAAACAGATCGAACGCAGAAATACATATCACTGGAACAAACACAAATGAAATCCTTATTTGGGATTGTACATCAATAAGCGACATCAAATACATGAGAAGGCTGCAATTTTTTCCAGAGAAGATAAGGGAGATATACAAATAAACATTACAGATATACAAAATGAAGACAAAGAACGGATAAGAATACTAATCTACAACGAACCAAGAAAAATTTATAATCCTTAAACTCAAACGGAGATAATTGAAGAATTCCACAAGTCGAAGCTTGGTGGACACCTTGGAATAAGAAAAACAACACTGAAGCTTAAACAACGTTATTTATGGATAAATATGAACAAAATGTTCAAAAAGTACATATTAAATTGTGCGCAATCCAAACTCAATAAACAGACAAAACACACTAAAAAAAAAGTATACACTTACTCACACACCAGAAAAAAGTTTCGAAATAGTATCAATAGACACGGTAGGACCTTTAAGAATTTCTGATAAATATCATTATATCCTAACAATTCAATGCGACTTAACCAAGTATATAGTAGCTTGTCCAATGGAGACAAAAGACGCAAGAACCGCAGCTAAAACTTAGGTAGATAACTTTATTCTTATTTATGGTATTTTCAAAATTTTAAAGTCAGACAAAGGCACGGAATTCACTGTCCAATTGATATCAGAAATATGTAAACTACTTGAAATTAAACAAACTTTTAGTACTCCGTACCACCATGAAACTTTGGGCTCAATAGAAAGAAACCACCGCGTACTTAATGAATTTCTTCTCAATTATTCTAAAGACAACGAATGGCATTCTTGGATACCTTACTTTGCATTCGCCTATAATACAACACCACATGCTGACACCGAATATTCTCCCTATGAACTAGTATTCAGTAAGCTTCCATATCTACCCAATGATGAGATAAAAAATATCAAACCCTTATATAACATGGAACATTATGTCAAAGAATTAAGACACAGACTTAATTTTTCTCTTCACAAAGCCAAACAATTTCTAGAACAAAGTAAAATTAAGCGATCTTCTTTACAGGATAATTCTAATTCTTTGAATCTTAAAGTTGGGGATCAAGTTCTTCTCAGAGTCATTAATAGCAGAAAGTATCAGGCTCCGTATCAAGGGCCCTATACTATAGTAAAACAGAATGGCGTTAATTCTTCAATATCAATAAATGAAAATATAAAAGAATACCACAATAATATGCTGAAGAAATGGAATTTAGTTTAAGCATACTAACATCTATAAATGAAGTAAAAATATCAATCTAAAGCTAAAACTGTTGGTCCCATGTTATTGAGCTAATATGAATCGTGGTGCACTCATTGATATGATAGTCTGTTCATCTTTCTCTTCGGTCGGGGCATGGGCGCAGATGAGACTGATGTTAAAAAACTTTGCTTTTATTCGGATTGTGGCAATTCTCTCATCAACAGGAGTGAAGCTGGAGACGAGATTTTTAAGCCTCCTATTTACCATAAATCCAACACCTAGCCCATGTTTCGTTTCATGGCAGCTATAATACAGTGCGTAATCGTTTGTTATTTTTACGTCTGCCCGGTTCCATCGCACTTCCTGTAAGGCGATAATATCAGCATTGTACTTGTGAAGTACATCCGCCAGTGCGCAAATTGCACCTGCTCTGTAGAGAGTCCTGACATTCCAGGTGCAGATTCGCAGATCATGGTCCTTAAAACGTTTGCGGGGTTCGTCAACTTTAGAGGGGTTTGTTTTTCTTCTTCTTTGTTTTTTCGTAGTAGGCGGTGTTTTGACGGGGTGAGTTACTAGCCCAACGCCCAACCCAAGTTTTTAACGTTCTTATGGGTGAACGCGCGGCACATGTTAGCTCGCTACCTTCAACGGATGTTAAAGGCAGCTCCCCAGGTGACACCAAGGGGAGGTCAGTGTCCACTTGAGATGAAAGAGGGACCGAGATAAATCCTGGGCTTTGCCATTTTAAAGCCGATCAAGACCGTTGCTTGGTATCATTCATCCCCTAAATTTAGTGAGGAATAAAGTTTGTCAAAAAATCTCATATAAAAATTTTTCAAATAACTTCGTGCGTGAGCTTTTTATCGAATCAACTTATAATTAAGATTTTAAATTTGTTTCTTTATATAATCTTAGATAAAAACTCATCAACAGGGATACGAGGTTGTAAAAAGTCATAACCCTAATATGCATACTTTTGCTTAGGCAATTATTAGAAGTTTTGCATAAGATTCCTTTGAGGACCAACAATACAACGAAGATATTCTATGGAAAATAGTACATATATTTATTATGTAATATCTGCAGGAAAATGAGTCTTGTGTTATTTCAATTGTTTTCCACAAAAAATCGAACAACTTGTCGCAATTCTATCTGATTAATCCCACTTGTGTTTTAAACTTCGTTTTGGGATTCCAATCAAGATGTTCAAAATGCAAAGATTGTCATTAACTGCAAAACATAATTTGTATAGCAAACAAACAATGCATATCGAAAGCACATTTGAGCTGGGAGTTTAAAATTCCCCTCCAATATATGATGAATACAAAAGCATGAATACTGATTCAAATGACACATTTCCATTAGCAATTAACTGCTGTTACTTGTTAACAATAAACGCGAAAGTTGCAAAGTGTTCAACTGTACAACTGAAAGTGTCCACTACTTTGTATATGCATAGGAAATGAAATACAAATTAACAATATTTAATATGGAAATAGTGAGCAATGAAATTAACTACATATTTTAACTGTCATTTAAACTTCAAAAATCAATTCATGTAGCATGGTACAGCATTAAGTGCCACTTGGTTCTTCTGGTAACTTTCCAGTCCGAATTTCCAAAAAAAAAAAAAACCGAGCTTGTCTCACACTTAACAGTAACCATTCAAAATTTTAAGCTCCTAGCTTTACAAGTTCGTTATAGAGCTTGGTACACCATTCAGCATATTTTGGTACTTTTGGTTTCCTTCCAGTACGAATTTCCCAAGATTCGGTCTCATCTCACACCAACAATAATCCATATTCCAAATCTCATAGTTACAGCTTCAGTGGTTTCTTCCAAGTAGGGAAGGCCCTTGAGGTTCTCAAGTCAAACTCTCAAGGTATCCTTGATTGCGGAAACGCTTTGTATGATATGCGCCATATCGGTAAACTCGATGTGGTTCCAAGTCTAAGTCGTCAAACTTCATGAGATTTACTTTAAGAAGGCACATAGCAGATGTATTATGGAACCTGGATGCAACACATCTAAAGAAATTTGGCCTGCGGTCTCTCATCCTAGAACGACTTCCCTTATCTCACTTGATAACTTAATGCCCTGTTGGACTTTTAAAGGGCCACTGTAGGTTAGATATCTAACTTCACCAATGTTCTTGCAACTTCTACATCATCTTCTTCTGAGCAGAATGGACCAAAGGTCTCCGAGTGAGGTCTCCTTAAACCAAACCTAACCTTCCTCAGAGCGTTGAACTTTCAGTCAGACTTAAAGTTCAACAAAGGGATAAATTCGAACTGTTCCGTGATATCCAATTAAAGATCTCAGATAAACGCGATATACTTAGGGACACACACACTCTCGAACATTTTAATACAAAGTGTTTTTGTCACTGAAATATGTTTACTATACAAAAATAACAACTGATGATTGTCTTTACTTCTTCCCCTACATCATACTGTTCTCGAAACGTCTTAAACAGAAATTGCGGTTTAGCTTTTAATAATTCAGGCATTTAATAAAGGAATCCATCGTTTGGAATTCTTTGTAATCCACTATCTATTGTCCATATAAGATCTGATACAAATTTGTTCGCATTTACTACAAGGCCTTCTAATGCCAACAAGGACTCATGTAGGTTGACATGGTATTCCTTGCATGACCTGCAATAACCAGGCATGTTAGGTAGGTTTAAAATCATCTCAAATATTGTTGATATTTGAGCTCCAGGCGAAATTATAATTTTGATACGAATGTAAGTGATAGGTTTGAGTTAAATTAGTTTAGTTTCCGTTAATTTGAAAAATTTAATTGTAACGTAAATTTTTAGTATGCATTTCACTGGCTCAACAATTCCGCAGTATCTACTGTCCCCTTCAGTACCACTTCCCTTGCCTCTGGAGTTGTTTTTTGACCTTTTTCTCTGTCTTCATAAACGAAAGGAAACCAATTATGCAATTTTAGTTCAATTGTGGATTTTGTCACAGGTTCCGGTTTAAGAAACCCCTTTTCATATTCTCAGAAATAAGTGTTTTAACTTTATTACCACTAGTGGGGGAAATTGAAATTTACACGTGAGAATTTGTTCTCGGGGTCGACAACAATTTATTTATTTAGTATATTTATTATAGTATATTCCAAAAACGGCTTTATATAGGTATATTTTACTGTGTTTTATTTAACTTGTCTGGTTAATTCCAATCTAGTAACTAATTTTTAACACAGTTGACTAATCGAACTTAAACTTTGCATGAAGTAGAATATATTATTGAGACTAAGCGAAAAATTATTTTCTAGTTTTTAGTGCATTTATAAATAAAACACTCTAACTTAATTTTTAAATTATTTTTTATTGAGTTATTGTAGTGCTCTGTTTTATTTAAAGTAAAAATAATCTTAAGAACAATTATTAGAATTTGGTTCAATAAAACTTAGATCAGCGTCAGGCGAGAGAGCGCCCATGGGCGCTCATTGAACGTTGCTGTCTCCACACACACACTTCAACCAATTGAAAAAGCATGCACTCACACAATGACACCCCGTAAAGTAGGCAATAGAAAAGTATGTTGCCTGACCCTGACTTAGATCATTCTGTAAAGAAGAGTGCACGCATCTGTCATAAATCTTATGGAGAGATCAACAACGCACTAAACCAGCAATCGGATAACAACAACAACTATACACACTAAACACTGTTGTTAGTGCATGGTTTTTAAATTAGTGAGTGGAGGGAGAAGCTATCTTTGCTTGTCCGCGAGTAAAGGGCTGCGGAATGTTGCACTAAACCAGGTATCGGCACCAATACAAATGCATTGTTTGCGGCCTCACGCATACGACTCTCTCTCGCTCTCTCCACAAACAGCGTGTGCGTTAATGCATTGCTAAAATTAAAAATCATTGAAACAACCGACAACAGAACCTTCTTCTTTGACTTCTGAACGAAGACTGAGAGGTGGTTGTTCTGTTGTTATTCTCATCAAGGGCACGTGTGCCCCTTTTTGCCGGACATTGCACTAAACCATCTCATATGTCGCAATCTTCTATCTAAACCAATGTCCGGCAAAAAGGGGCACACGTGCCCTTGATGAGAATAACAACAGAACAACCACCTCTCAGTCTTCGTTCAGAAGTCAAAGAAGAAGGTTCTGTTGTCGGTTGTTTCAATGATTTTTAATTTTAGCAATGCATTAACGCAAACGCTGTTTTTGGAGAGAGCGAGAGAGAGTCGTATGCGTGAGGCCGCAAACAATGCATTTGTATTGGTGCCGATACCTGATCTAAACCAATGGTGGGCAAATTGCGAGAGACTCATGTATTTTTTACACTTTTGTGTATGAGGCCGAGCATTTCTGCCCAACAGTGATCTAAACTTGACACAAATGCTTATCAGTCTATAGCAATGGTGCACAAGAAGAGAATGCTATTTTGGGTTTTTGTATGGGAAAGAGAGTTGTAGTTAACTTTTTCGTAAAGACGCGTGCATGGCTGGTCTATAGCAGGGGCGAGTTTCTTTGCTTTTTTGTATAGTGAGGGCGCCCACTGAGTTGTTTTTGCATTTGCTTCTCTTCCTCACGTACAGTGTAAGTGTACATAAACAAACGATGAATATCATGTGGTTGTTGGTTTTTTCACCCATGCATAGGCATATGCTTTAGTATTGATGGAAATATTGTGGTCGACACTGGTCTATAGCCTAGATTACATCTCACAATCTAACCTAGACATAACACACCAAGCAAAGTATGTATTTTTATACCCTATACCACAATGTGGAAAAGGGTATTATAAGTTTGTTTTGGTAAAAATTCATGTAACACCGCGAAATATTCGTCGGAGACCCCAAATGTGGTATACCAATCTTCATATCTCGACAAGATAAAGCGATTTTGAGATGTGTGTCCGTCCGTCTGTCCATTATAAATTGTAAACACGCTCCAGGCCGCAATTATGGACCGATCGTCACGAAATTTTGTATGGAAGTCGGGTTCAGATCAGAATAGGTCCCTATTCTTATTGGTGATGATCGTGAAATATTTAGCGGGTGAAATGGACCAAAAACATAATATTTATCCAATTTTCTAGCGGCTCTGTAGGTCTCAATAATAGTCCGATCAACGCGTAATTTTAAATAAGGTAAGAGTATATCACAAAGGAGAAGCTTGCAATTTGAGATGGCGATCGGATAATATTTAGAGGGTTAAATGGACCAAAACTTTTGTGTGAAAATTGTGAAAGTTTTTAATATACAGCTTAATCTTAATTCCTGGAAGTGACATTCCGGACAAGTGAGATATACTTGAAAGTGGAACGCTTGACCTTTCAATTGATGCCAATTATATTGGTGTGCATGATCAGATAACAGAGTTACAGCCTATTATATTCCGTTATTTGTTTGTAGTGTAATAATAAACTCGCTAAAAGTCGCAATTATACATCAATAGTCACGAAATTTTGCACCGGGTAAGAGTATAGGTCGAAAAAGATGCCTACAATTTTGAATGATGATCTGATATTCTTTAGCGGGTGAAATGGACCATTACTTTTGTATGAAAAATATAAAAATTTTATTTTTGGTCGATATTTTAATTCCTTAAAGACATATATATTTCGCAAAGTTGCCTACATATGGAAAAAAAACTACTGACCTTTCCTCTCATGTAAATTGTAATAAAGTGTTCGCTAGATAAGGGGCCTACTGCCTAATATATAATGGGTTCTGTGTAGAGAACCACATTTTTATCCCATGCTACATATTGTCTCTCCAAAAGTTTATGTAATACCACGAAATATTCGTCCCCTTATTTGGTATGCCAAAATTCATATCTCGAAGAGATAATGTGATTTAGCGATATGTGTCCGTCCACAAAAAATTGTAAACAAGCTTAAGGCCGCAATTATGGACCGATTGCAACGAATTTTTTAAGGAGGTTGGGTTCGGGCCAGCATAGAAATGATTAGTTTTTGGTGATGATCGTGAAATGTTCAGGGGATGAAATGAACCAAAAACAAAATTTTAACCAATTTTGTAGCGACTCTGTAGGTCAAAATAATAACCCGCAAAATTTTAAACAAAGTTTGAGTTTATGATGAAGAAAAGGCGTACAAACCAACGTGAAGATCAGATAATACATAAAGAATTAAATGGACTGAAACTTTTGTATGAAATTGGTAAAAATTTTAATAAGGTAGCTTTTAAACAACGGAAGTAGTAGTACTACATAAGTGGGTTTCATTACATTTTAGTTTGTGTGAACTAAATTTTCCTTTCCTACTACAAAAATGTCTTTGTCATGCTAGATAACTTTTTGGTTTTGGTCATAAGTATTATACATTACATCTCTGATATTTGATAATTAAATTTTCACAATCATTGAAAAGAAGTTCCGTGAAGAGCGATTGTCCATGGTTAGTTGTATAGGGTATCCCAATGTCGGCTCCGTCCGACTATAGACTTTTCTTACTTGTTCTCTTTATTTTAAGTCTGCTCATCAAAGTTTGTGTTATTTTAGTGGACTATATATTAAAAATAGATCCATGTTTAACTATATATCTTTCACTTCTAAGAAACCCTCACCAAACCATTCACTATCTTTATAAGAACAAAACCCGGTTTGCTACGTGAAAAACATCATTAAAATTTTCTATTTCCATTTTGACATGCCACATACCTATATTCAATATAAATAATATAAATTTTCCTACATATCTCTGACTGTAAAGTATCATTTAAAGAGTCTCTTGCTATTATTTTCCTTTAAATAAATATTCAATTTTATTTACTCAATCAATGCAATTGCAATGTGTCATTTTCTGGCATTCACAGAAACATTACAAAATTTTCTGGGAAATTGTATATGGTCTCTTTGTTCTTTGAACCTTTAAATTCCAATTATAAAAATGGAAAAGAAAAGGGGAAATAATTAAAGGCTAGGAAATGTGAACGTTATGTAAACGTTACTCGAAACACAGACAATCACAATGTAAAATAACAAAAAAAAAATGGGCACCAGATGTAATGAAGATGCCGGCATAATGAACTCAACTTAATGACAATCATTATACACAACAAAATATGCGAAACAAATGAGATGGAAATAACGAATATATTGAAAAAGATACATATATAATTTATAATTGTTTTCCTTTGTCAATTCAGATCAATGTTATTTATTCATATTTTGGCCCTATTGCAGAATTTTCATTAAAATCCCAAAGTACAACAAACCCCTGTACGTAATGTAATTTAATTGCAATTTCATTTTTTCGAAAACTACAAGAAAGTGAAACTTATAGTGAAATATTCTACAGAATCTTAAAACAATTTGTCTAAAAGTTACTTTCATGCATCAACTCGAAAAAAGGACAAGATTTTTTGCGTTTTGTAGGCAAATTTAATAATTTTATGACAAATAACATTGTTTAGCATATTGCCAAATTATGAAAATCATGTATCAATTAGGCTTGTGTTTTTGTAAGTCACTCATTTAATAACCGTAAATTAAGAGAGAAAAGTTTTTTTTTTAATTTTCAATTTATTATACCGATCGACTTCTCTTCGCATTCTGAGTCGATTTAGTCGATAACCTGTCCGTCCGCCTGGTGTCCATCTAAACCTTGTATTCACTCTAGTGGCCGCAATTCTGCAAAGAAGATAACAATGATTTTGGATCGGATAGTGTTTATCTAGTGAAATTGACCATAAATTTTGTGAAAAAAAATTATTTACATTTTTGGTCTATATTTTAATTCCTTAGAGACATATTTCGACAAATTACGAAAACAACTTTTTTAACACAACTCCTTACCTCTCCCATGCAAATTTCATCAATGTAGAGATAAGATAACGGAACTACTATCTAACTTGTATAAGTGGGTTCCTATATTTGCGAATCCTTGCAATTTAGGTTTATAGTGTCTTTGACAGATTTACTGAGGAGGATGTGGGGAATATTTTTGTTAAAACTGTTAACCCTCATTTTACGAAAGGCTCCATAAATGACAGGCTATGTTAGCGTATTTGTGTGTTTCGCAACAAAAACAATACAGTTAGAACCCTGCTCCGATTTGTCCTCAGCTGCATTTCAAGCTGCTTTTGCTCGCTTCGTTGGCAGGCGGGGACTCCCCCATAAGTTATTTTCTGATAACGGTCGCAATTTTATTGGAGCCAGTAGAATTCTGCTACAAGAATTTACACAATTTTTAAAAGTAACTTCCAATGACGTTTCTCAAACATACATGGATTTGAGTGGAGTTTTATTCCTCCGCATGCACCTCATATGGGCGTTCTGTGGGAAGCCGTGGGAAGCTTCAAGATACATTTTAAGAAAATTGCCGGTTCTCATAAGTTCGATTTTGGACAATTTTTCACTCTGCTAACACGTATTAAATGCGTTTTAGACTCCCTGTCTGCTCTGTCAAAAGGTCATTTTTTAAAAGGAGGTCCAATGTATTCCCTTCCAGTGCCATTATCACCAAAAATTCCTCTTATAAAGCGATTGTTAAAGTTGAAAGCTTTACATCATCAGTTCGCGCTACGTTGGAAAGACTATCTAAAAGCTTTGCATAAAAGATATAAGTGGAAAAATATTCCACTCCCAACTTAAACGGTGATGATTTCTTAGTGGTTATTGAAGATTTACATCCTACATGTGAATGGCGCTTGGGTCGAATTGAGAAAACATATCCAGGCACTGACGGGAAAATTCGCGTAGTAGATGTGAGAACATCCACGAAATTATGTTTCCTTCCATATGCCAAATCAAATGTGAATAACTAATATTATAATGTATCCCAAAGCCATTACATTCACGTATTAACAATTTTATCAACATGATAATAAAATGTTCATTTCTTCAAATATGTATAAAGGCAAATTATGCAATCGCTTTCACGCAGTAAAGGTTTGTCCGAAATATATTTATATTAAAGGAGAGGTATTCTTATAAGATACATTTTTTACTTCTCTTGGCAGGTTTGAGCTTAAAATTAAAACCACTGAACAGCATACTTTGAACAAACACCATACTTTGACGAAAGGGACTCTTTGGATCCACAAATATTTACAGTCCACTAACCATTCTCTCTTGGATAAATCCTGACGCTGTACATACTCAGCAGGTTTGGGCACCGTCCAATCCCATTGTCTGTCCCTTTGTCACTAAACACCGTCAATTGAAAGAAGTTAACATTTGATTTTTAATTTTTTTGTCTTTGTACTATAGCATACAATGAAAGTGCATTCCTTAAAAACGGGATGACGGACGGGACGACCCCGCGGACCCCAAGTGAAAAATATAATCATCTTTTGATGAAAATATATATCCCTTTTATATTTGGTAGATTATTTGGCTCGGATGTCCAGTCATATAATTCCCGAGCTGTAGTTATTTCATCATCAGTTTAGTTAGTTTGTTGTCCAGCTTGTACAATAATTGCAAATCCATTTTTAAAATCGAACAATAAATCCATTTTTAAGATGTTTAAGATAAATTCCTATATGAAACAAAAAACAAATGTTAAAAAATTAATTTTTTGGTAAAATAAAAAATGTCTCATATTGGTATAAAGGAAAAATTGTACTGACAAATTTAAAAATTATGAAAAAATAGTAATTATTCGAATCTCACTACCAAATAGAACTTACAATTGTTTTAATTAATCGTAGTTGATTACAAAAAATTTCGAGAATATCGAAGAGTACAATCATTGATAAAAATGATTTTATATATTAAATCGCGAAAATTGCATCCAAGCCCACTGTGTAAATTTTTTTCTATTATTTTTTCTATCTGGACCACTATCAAAGAAGTTATAAGTATAAGAGGTTCTTTAGTTTGTTAGTTATGCCGTATATAACAGCCAAAATATACAATGTACTCATCGTTTTACCACCATCGTTTAATAAAGAAGATATAATTCATACAAAACAATTTGGGTGACCCAACAAATGTCTGAGTAAAAAATTAATTGAGGTCTGTTTTCTGGAATATAAAAAATAATGAAAATATTTTCGTTCTGGGGGTCGGTTAAATAACAAAGAAAAAAGTTTTCATTTTTTCCTAAAATAATTAAATGCAACACAAAAGAATTACGAAAAGCGCATTTAAATGGCATCCATTTGGGGTGTCTTTATTGTATACCATTGTTTATTTTAAGGACGCTTTTAAGATACACTTATTTCTTTTCTAGGCGATAAAGACAAATGGAGCATAAAAGCAACGCTGTGGGTGGTATGGAAAAGGAAATTGGTGGACGAAAGGAGAGACTTTTTATTTAAACTTATATTTAATTATGCACACTACTAGGTCAATAGGAAAAAAATCTAATTCAAACTAATTAAAAAATGTCAACAACAAGATGAAATCCCCACAACGAAGAGGAACAGGAATCTTAAACCCAGTTAGAAAAGGATCAAAGTAGCAGTGGTGTACTACGATTTCGACATAATTTGTCGATTTTTTTTTCTAAACCAAATTGCGTCACATTTTCCAAATTTCATCAAAATGTCTTCCAATTTTTCGTTTGGTGTGTCAAATACATGAAATCAGGGGAACATTCATGGCAACTATATCCAACTCTGGGCTGATTTAAATATAATGCCTGTCCCAGAACCTGCAAGAAGCTACTAATTTTTACTACGATAACAATTTTTCCTTTATGTTATCGGAAAAAGTAGTAAAAATTAGTAGATTCTTGGAGTTCTGAACCAGACTAATAATTTGGCAAACTTTTTTGTGCAGATTCCGTCACACATTCTAAATTTCATTAAGATTGCATATACATGGCGTGATTAGTGTGTAACAAATACCTCAAATCGCGCGAAAATATGTATAGCTGCTATGTATATACAAACCTGTCGTAGGATTCTCTAACTCATTTATTGAGTTACCGATAAAAAATCCGTAAAATTAAAATGCTTCTAATTTCGGTAATTAACGATATTATTCGGTGAGTTATGGTAGAATTAAACGTGACATAACCATAACGCCATAAGGCCATATCAATCAGCTGATTGAACCAAACCAATGGGAATCAATGTATTCGATTAGCAATAACTAGACAGCGGAATCCTATGCAAATGCATATATGGTTAGGATGGTCGTAGAGAAAATCTGATTAGACAGAAACTCGTTTTATCACAAAATAAAACGGATTAGGCCCAGAAATTTTTGCTTATTTTGCATATTGTGCATATTTTGACATATTTGCAAAAAATTAGCATATGCAAAAATATATACAAGGATTTGTGGTCTAAAAATCCCACCGAAATGGCTTAAATGTGGTATTAGGTCTTCGTTAGGGGTATAAAACATTACACCCGAAATATGTCCGCATGGGTCGGCGTCTTCAAATAGATCCCATAAAGCGGTACCCCCCGATTTCCGATATTTTGAAGGTTGTGGCCTCAACATCACACTTAAATGGCAGACATTTTGTATAAAGTCTTTTTTGGGAGTATAAAACTTTCCACCTGGAATTTTTCAGTATAGGCCCACGTCTCCATATAGCCCCAAAGAACGGTACCTCCCGATTTTTGGTATTTTGAAAGTTGTAGCCTCAATATCCCACAGAAATGACTGAAATTTGGTATTTAGTCTTCGTTAGGGCTATAAAACTTTCCACCTGAAATTTCTCGGTACAGGTTCAGGTCGTCATATTGCCCACATAGTACGGTACCTTCGGATTTCTGGTATCTTGAAGGTTGTGGCCTCAATATCCCTCCGAAATGGCTTAAATTGGGGTAAATCTACCTTGGGGGTATAAAACATTCCACTTGAAATTTCTCGATATGGGTCCACGTCTTTATATAGCCCCCATAGAACTGTACCACCGGATTTCTCCACACAGAAAAAAATGGCCTCTCTAACATATGTCCCAAACATATTTTGCAGCAAACATATATTTGTTTGCAAGCAGTCCCAAACATAACAACGCCTTTCATAAAGCAAAAAAAAATACTGGTTTTTCTGAGAGAATTTGTAGTTGCGAAGTGTTTGACTATACGAACTTTGTTTTTTCTACACCAAACGCACTGTAGTTGTTTGGTTTGTCGGTTTGTCAGTTAACTAACAACAATTGTTGCGACAGCGGTAGTTGTTGTGTGTGGTTTGTTGATAAAGTCTCAGCCCTCCAAACATTTGTAAGTTGAATATACCTTCTCTCAGCAAATGCGTCTCTTAAAAGTTCCTGAAAAGCGTTAAAAAGCAACTGTTCTCATTTTACAAAAACAATTTCATCGAACCATCTCACTCTTACTTCGTTTAATCCTTGTGCAGAATCCCTTGCGTTTTTAGATCAAAAAAGCGATTGTTTACGTTTATTTATTTTGTACAACGTTGAACATATAAAGGCCATTAGTCTATCTGAGTATTATATGGAGTGGTGGTGCAATCGATAGCATGCTCGGCTGGCATTCTGTATACCCGGGTTCTAATATTGGGCCAAGCGACATTAGATTTTCAAAATGTTGAAATTAATGTTAAAGACAATTCCTGAGTAATTCAGCTATGTATGTAAAGTAGTAATCTTATTATATTAAAGAGCTTAGTGATAAGTGAGTGAGTGACTGACAGATCATCGCCCAGACGAATCGGCTGAAGCTAGAAGTTTGAAATTTTGACTGTGGGTTACTGTTGGTATGTAGGCGTGAGATAAGGCTCGGTTTTTGGAAATTCGAACAGGAAGGGTAAGAAAAGTACTAAAAGGTACTAAATATGTTACCCTTTGTATTAGACAAACGGGACGAGCTAGAATTCTGGTGGTCACAGGTGGAGAGTTAGAAAGATGTACCAAAGGGTTTTTGGAATTTCGACCTATAAGTGTACGAAAAGTACTAAAAGTTATAAAATTTAGTACAAATTGTATATTTTGAACGGCTATAGCTAGAATATTGAAATTTGGTATGGAGATCAAGGTTGGGAAGTGGTGTTTATGAGAGGAAATGGTTTTAGAAATTCGTACTCATGTGTACGAAAAGTACAAAATGGTACTAAATTTAGGACAATTTGGATTTGGGTGAACGCATAAAGCTGGAGACTTGAATTTTGGAATTAAGATTACTGTTGAAGAGTAGGATTGAAATATGAGGGTGGTTTTGGAAATTCGTACTTATGTGTACGAAAAGTACTAAAGTGTACTAAATTTGGTACAATTTGGATTTGGGATAATGGATAGAAGTGGAATCCTGAAATTTTGAATTATTATTACTGTTAGAGCATAGGATTGAGGTAGTTTTGGAAAATCGTTTTTATGCGTACGAAAAGTACTAAACGGTCGTGAATTTGGTACAATTTGGATTTGGGTGAATGGGTATAGGTGGAATCCTGAAATTTGGAATTAAGATTACTGTTGGAGATACGATTGAGTTGTTTTACTAATTCGTACTTATGTGTACGAAAAATACTAAACGGTACTAAATTTGGTGCAATTTAGATTTGGGTGAACGGATAGAGGTGAAATCCTTTATTTTGGAATTAAGATTACTGCTGGAATTGAAGATGGAGGTATGGAAGTGGTTTTGGATTATCGTACCTATGTGTACTAGAGTGGTTTTAAAAAATCGATGTTGGATTTTCTATGCGGCACCCTACTAAAATGTTTAGTTTTGTTAAAAATTAAGATTGCCCAAGTTTGAGCACAATCGGAATATGTTTACAGTTGCCACTGGTGCCTCACAGTTTCCAAGGGCCCTTTTATAGCCAAAATTAAAATCTGACCCGATTTTCAAAATTTTTTGTAGGCCTACTTGTTTAGTCCCTACAAAGAACTGGTAAACTGTTTGCATCGATTGGACAATAAATGTGGCCTCTAGAGTGATTTTGTGAAATTTTTTCTTTGGTCTCACACAAATTTGTATGTCGCCTTTGGCGAATTTGAAAGAAATCGATCTTTACACCACATTTTCTGTCCGATCGATGCAAACAGTTTACCAGTTCTTTGTACAGGCTAAGTAAGTAATCCTGCAAAAAATTTTGAAAATCGGGCCAGATTTTAATTTTGGCTTATAATGTCTGTGTTTAGAAACACAAATTTCTCGGGAAAGTAAATTGAGTTTTTGGGAGAGAGCGGAGAGGAAAGAGCTCCTCAATACTCTTTCCTACCCCCTATTGCCTAAAAACTGAATTTACTTTCCCGTGTGTCTAAACACGGACAAAGGGCCCTTGGAAACTTTGAGGCCCCAGTGGCAACTGTTAACATATTCCGATTGTGTTCAAACTTGGGCAATCTTAATTTTTAACATAACTAAACATTTTAGGAGGGTGCCTCATAAAAAAATCCGACATCGATTTTTTTCCTTTGAGTTAAAACCAGTCTAATGTGTACGAAAAGTACTAACCGGTAGTAAATTTGGTACAATTTGGATTTGGGTGAACGGATAGAGCTGGAAACCTGAAATTTGGAATAATGATTACTGGTGAAGTTTAGGACTGAGATATGAAGGTGGTTTTGGAAATTCGTACGAAAAATACTAAATGGTACTAAATTTGGTACAATTTGGATTCTGGTAAACGGATTCTGTTCCATAGATATTAAACCGCTCAAAATTCAAGAAAACTATCAACCACAATAGCGTAGCAACGGCATCAATAAACAACTTTCTGGAATTTGCGAAATGTCTATGAACGGTTCTTAATGGTAAAAATAGCAAAAATCTTTTGAAAATATCCCATTTTTATACTTTTTTCTCCGACTCTGGTCCAAAGATACGCAACCGCCCAAAAATTAAGTATACCGTCAACCACAAAAATGTACCTAAGATTTCAATAAACAACTTTTTAGAACATATGAAGATTCTAGGAATGATTCTTAGGGCTGAAATTCACGAACAATTAAATTTTTTTAATATTTCCCCTGCTCAGGTTTGGAAATAACAAACTGTTAAAAACTCAAGGAAACTTGAAAGGTTTGTTATTTACGGACCTGAACAGGAAAGAATGATCTAAAATAATCGAATTTTGAGCTTGCAGAATCGTTCCTAGAATCTTCATTTGTTCAAGAAACTTGTTTGTTGGAATCTAAGGTACATTTTCGTAGTCGACTGTATCCTTAATATTTGGGTGGTTGCGTATCTTTGGACCAGAGTCGGAGAAAAAAGTATAAAAATGGGATATTTTCAAAAGATTTTTGCTATTTTTACCATTAAGAACCGTTCATAGACATTTCGCAAATTCCAGAAAGTTGTTTATTGATGCCGTTGCTACGCTATTGTGGTTGATAGTTTTCTTGAATTTTGAGCGGTTTAATATCTATGGAACAGAATCCTAGAAAAGAGGATAAAAATCGCAATTGTTTTGCTATTTGGAACATTAAGATCAGTTTCTACAGAGTTCGTATATTCTAGGAAGATGTTTATTGAGATCTGAGGTACACTTTTGTAGTTGGTTGTTTGCTTCAAATTTGATCGGTTTGAAAGCTGTATAACAAAGCTTGAGAAAAAATGTTAAAAGAAATTTGACCATAGCGATTTTGACCTTGATGGAGCTTGATGGATTATATGTGTTCACAATTTTGTTCTTTAAGACAAGAGCTACAACTTTGCCACGGAGATAAATTCAAATTTCCTAACGGTTTGGAAGATATAGTCCTGACTATATGACCCTTTCTACATCAAAGCCTCAAACCTTTGGAGGCCTATTACCGCGAAAGTTGATGAGATAGGGAAAAACGGCGAGATACGTGTCTTCTCATTTTTGGTGTTCTTTCACACTGCGGTGTCAGAATATGGTTAATAATTTTTGTGTTGCACAGTGTTACTTAACCTACTTAACTAGTGTGTAGAAAAGAGAAAGAGTGCACATATGTATGTGTACGAATGCATCTGCCATACAATCTTATGGAGAGTTCATAACACACACCCCATGTGGCAAGCAGACATGCCGCACATGCTTATCAGCCTGTAACTTAGATTGCACGCCGTAATCTAAAACAAACATACAACATGTAGCAATGGAAAACTCCTATCTATTTTTAGTTTATTCTATCGACCTCCTACGATAAGGCGGTCTGCTTACCACATGTTTACCCTTTTCAAGTGGACTGTATTGAAAATAGATCCCTATTTAACAAAATGATCTCTTTAATCTACACACGCAACCCTCACCAAGACATTCACTATCTTTATTATAAACTATGTCTGTTTACTACGTGAACATCTTGGGGCCCAAAAAATACTTATGAATATCAAAAATTATTCCAAAGTACAAATATTGGAAACATAAAAAATCAAATCAACTTGCAAGACAAAATATAAAAAATAAATGATATTCAAAATAGCCCGCTAAGTGATAGCACCCAGGAAACTCGACCATCTCTCCAGCCAGTCATCCTTTACTTTTCCACCGCCTTTATCAGCCGGCTTTATCTTCCAGGCGGGACCATATTCATTTAGCTGCATCCTTCCAGGAGTCGTCAAGTCGTCCTTCTGTGGCGGCTTCTTCACTCTAGCAGTAAAAACGTCATCCTTCTGATGTGGCTTCTTCTTACTAGCTTTAAACATCTTCTTACCACGTTGAAGAAAGTCATCCTTCTCTGGCGACATCACCTTTTTGGCCCTCGGTATCTTCTCCTTCCAACGTTCAAGGCAGCTATCCTCCTCCGGCTTTTGCTTGGCTTTCACACATGCATTCACACGAAAATCCTTCTTCGTCCAATTGGTTTTACTTACTACCGCGTAGTTCATCTCTAATATGTGCGATTTGTCTTCTGCACAAAATTTCTCATCGGTCGTCTTGATGAACTCGCTGCTATTTACCCTAATTTTGTTGGCCAAATACTCACTTTCCACGCTAGCACTATTCGCCTTCTCCAAATTTTCAACCTTCATCGCTGCATCCTCATTGGCTATAAGTTTTGCAGCCAATACATCACGCTCGTTTTCCGCTAAATGTCGAGCTTTCTCTGCACTAGCCAATTCTTCATTCAATTTTCTCACTTCTGCCTTCATAGCCGCCAACTCACAATTTCCCTCTTGGATAGCCACTATTAATTCTTCCTTAGCTATCTTCGATTCCTGATCCTCACGCTTGACATGCTCCGTTAGTGTAGCCAAATCTTCATTTGCTCTTCTCAACTCTGCCCTCAAAGTCTTTACACCACGTTCTGCCGCTAGGTTAGTCGCCTGTAATTCTTCTTTGGCTACTTCAGCATTACGCAGAGCATCCTTGACTTGCTCCTGTAGAGTCACAGCAAGATTGACTACATCTTCTTTCTCCGCATGCGGTCATAGCAACTTCCATTGCCATGATCTCCACTTTCATCACCATTATAGCTTCTACAGCGGCCCTGCGTTGCATCCGCTCGTTGTCCACTTTTTTCTGCAGGCCACGGTCTTCCATTTTGGCCTCTTCATCCCTCATGTGTAGGTCTCTTATCACCTCACACTGAGAGCTCACTCTGGTTTCAAGGCTTGCTTTAGCCTCTTCAGCTTTTTCAAGGTCAATTTCCAGAATCTTGTTCTTGACTTTCAATTTCCCTTCTTCATAGTCCATTGCGTCGATATCCCATCGCAGGAATTTTATTTGTTCCTCCAATGATAGGGGCCTAACAGGCATCAACATTACTGGTACCACTTTTTTTTTCGTAAACAATTGGAGGATTTTCTCGTTTACCATTTTATCTTTTGCTGCCAGCTTCGATGCTGCAAACCTCTGCTTATCCACGTACGTATAAATGCCCTCATTGTAACGCTTAGTCTGGGTTTCATTGACTTCTTTAATCGCCCAGTTGATGAGAACAAGAAGCTTCTCCACCAATTTTTGCCGCCGTTTCCATTTGGCTCAGCATGGTGAATTTCTCTTCTCCTACGGATAATATTCCCAATTGGATATCAAGACTTCACCAGCCAGCCGACCCAATTTCCTCCCTGTGAGGCAAATTATCAGCTTTCCAGCTCTTTTTGGATTCAGCCACTGATCCGGCTCGAAGGACCAATGTAAATAAGGATCCGATGTTAGGAAAGAAACACACGTCTTTCCTATATGAATGCTATACATGCACTGTTTATTAAAAGTAAAATTATTCTTAAGAACTAAATAGTAAAAGATTACTTAACCTACTTAACTAGTGTGTAGAAAAGAGAAAGATCTTATGGAGAGTTCATAACACACACCCCATGTGGCAAGCAGACATGCCGCACATGCTTATCAGCATGTAACTTAGATTGCTCGCCGCAATCTAAAACAAACATAAAACATGTAGCAATGGAAAACTCCTATCTATTTTTAGTTTATTCTATCGACCTCCTACGATAAGGCGGTCTGCTTACCACATGATTACCCTTTTCAAGTGGACTGTATTGAAAATAGATCCCTATTTAACAAAATGATCTCTTTAATCTACACACGCATATGATTACTGTTGGAGTATGGGGAAACTCGAGTAATGGAAATTCGTACTTATGTGTACGAAAAGTACTAAATGGTACTAAATTTGGTACAAATTGGATTTGGGTGAACGGATAGAGCTGAAAACCCGAATTTTTGAAATAATGATTGCTGTTGAAGTGTTGGATTGTGTTATGGAGACAACTTTGGAAATTCGTACTTATGTGTACGAAAAGTACTAAATGATACTAAATTTGGTACAATTTGGATTTGAGTGAAGGGTAGAGCTGAAAACCTGAAATTTGGAATTAAGAAGTTTATGATTGAGATATAATTATGGTTTTGGAAATTCGTACTTATGTGTACCAAAAGCACTAAATGGTTCTAAATTTGGTACCATTTTGGTTTTTTAGAACGGATGGAGTTGAAATCCTCACAATTTGATTACTGTCGGAGTGTGGGATTGAGATATGGAGGTATTTTTCTAAATTCTTATTTAATTCTTAATTTGGTACTATTTGGACTTTATTGAACGGATAGAGATGGAATTCTGAAATTTGGAAATAAGATTACTGTTGGAGTATAGGATTGAGGCAGTTTTGGAAATTCGTACTTATTGTGTAAAAAAGTACTAAATTTGGTACAGTTTGGATGTGGTGCACGCATCGAGCTAAAATTCTGAAAAATAGAATTAAGATTACTGTTGGAGTGGAGGATTGAGATAGTTATTGAAATTCGTACTTTCCTACGAAAAGTATTAAATGGTACTAAATTTGGTATATGAATAGAGGTGGAATTCGGAAATTTGGTATAAGCGTTGGTGTTGGGTTGAGATATGAATGTGGTTGTGGATAGACGTACCATAAATGTACGAAATTTACTAAATGGCACAGAATTTTGTTCTAATTGTTATTGTGTAAAGATGAAAGGTACAGCTGAAATTGTGAAATTCGGTATAAGGTTATCGGTTGACGTTTAGAGAGGAGATAAGGATGGGGTTTTGGAAATTTGTACTTATGTGTACGAAAAGTACTAAATACTACTATAATTGGTTTTGAGAGAACGTATAGAGCTGTAAATAAGCATCGCGGTTGGAATATGAAATTGGTACCATTTTGGTGTTGCATGAAGGACCAGCTATGTCTCAGAATTAAGATTTTTTATATTAGGATTTGTTTTGGTGTTTAGATAAGGAGTTTTCCAAATATCAATACAAATTCTGAAATACGGTATGGAGGTCGCTGAGGGCTGAGTTATTCAGTTCGTGTTAGAAATACGAAAAGTACAAAATGGTACTAAATTCGGTGTTGGGTGAAAAGTGCGAAAAGTTCTATAGTGCAATAAATTTGGTATTGGGCTAAGGAATAGATGTGGAATTCTGATTTCTTATTTATTTGTCAGGCTCACTGTTAGTGATGGTCGCACAATAAAAATTCTAGAAGTATTAAATTATACTAAGTTTTGAAGAACTGGTAATGAGTGAACCGACAAATGAAATTTGTTGTGAAAATCCGCCTTTAAAATCTATGAAATATTTCTACATGTAATACCAACGGCATTGGGCGAACATATAGAGCTAAGACAGTAAAATTTGAGTTAAGGTCCTGGATTTTTAAAATTCTGCTGAATATAGGTTTTATGCTAACGGGAAGGCGGTTTCTAAATAATGCACTGAAATCAAAAAGTATAACGTATCTCTTAAAAAAATATTTTTTTATTCTAGACGTTTTAGTAAGTTAATTTGAAATCATAAATCAATGCGACTATAGTTTTACAAGAAGAGAACAAAAAGGCCCACATTAAAATCTCGAAAATTAACTGTAGTATAGAGGCCCTGTCAATGCGTGCGCATTAAGTAATATTTTTTGAATAAAGATTTTCTACATGTTGATATCACAAATTCCGAAATTAGAGCAACTTCGGTTGCAAAATGTGAATAAAATGTTCAAAATACCCGTACCGTGGACTAAAATTAAGAATGAGGGTCGGTTCTGATGTGATACGATAAAGTTTTTTGTGGAAATTCGAACCAAAGGTGTTTCGTACACCTTTACTTACTTTACAGTACTTAGCTGAATTTATAATATATACTCGTAATTGTTCCACAAAGGGGACTTCTCTCATATCAATGAGTGCACTCCGATTCATATTATCTCAGTGATATGGGACTTGATTTAAATTGCATAGGGTGCAATGAACATTTGTGTTATTATTCCCAGTAAAGTTTTTGGCATTTAAATCAAGTAAACCTCATCTTGCTTTTATAACCATGCTTGTTGCATGTGCAGATAAATCTTTTGTAAGATATGGTATTTGGTTGTATTGCAGATAAGGGTAAAGATCGTAAAATTGCGAGTTATTAGCACTGTTAGAGAATTCAATACGTTCTCGAGTAGTTAAGATGTCAATAATCTCTTTGCAATAATAATTAAGCGGAAAGTTATTACTTGGAGGAGGGTATTGCAATTTTTCGCAAATACTGGAACATTCCTTCGCCCAGTATATATTCAACTCTATAATATTTTCTGTCAGTATCCGTGGTAATCTGTGTGATCTTAAACTCAAGACTCGGTTCATATAACAGAAATGGGTTTTCAAAGTAGAAATGTATAAAGTGGAGAGACCACTTCCTAATTGGTGTGTTATTTGGAAGATACAACATTTTTTTTTAATGAAGAACCTTAGTAGTTTCTCAACACTTTTATATTTATGAAAACCCCAGATTTGTGATGCATTAAACATTATTGATTTAGAGCATGCATTAAAAATTTTTAGCTTATTTGTTTTTGATATTTTAGGTTGTGCTAGATATTTGGACCATGTTGAATTTATGGCCATCTTGGAAGATGCAAATGTTGTGTATTAAATTGTAGTGTGTATTCATTGTAAATTAGCTCAACTCCCAAATAAGTATATTTATTTACAATTTCCTGATTGTTATAATGTCACATTAAGTTTGAACTTATCTCATTACATTTGCGAAAAAACAACTATTTTTGATTTTAATAAGTTAACCTTCAAATTCCATTTAGTACAATAACTTTGTAGATCATTTATCATTCCTTGTAACTCCGTGGGAGAATCATACAGAATATATCATCAGCGTATAACCTGCAACAGGTTGATTTAAATTGCATAGGGTTCAATGAACATTTGTGTTATTATTCCCAGTAAAGTTTTTGGCATTTAAATCAAGTAAACCTCCTGCATGTGCAGATAAATCTTTTGTAAGGTATGATATTTGGTTGTATTGCAGATAGGGGTAAAGATCGTAAAATTGCGAGTTATTTGCACTGTTACAGAATTCAATACGTTATCGAGTAGTTAAGATGTCAATAATCTCTTTCCAATAATAATTAAGCGGAAAGTTATTACTTGGAGGAGAGTATTGCAATTTTTCTCAAATACTGGAACATTCCTTCGCCCAGTATATATTCAGCTCTATAATATTTTCTGCCAGTATCCGTGGCAATCTGTGTGATCTTAAAAGTTACGATATCACCCCACCGTGTACTAATTTAACATTACATTTCTCGATATTGATTTCTGCAAACATTGCACACACGTTTCCTGTTTCAACATTGCAACCTTATTTTTTATTTTACCATTTCCTGTTTTGCAGACAAAATTATGGAAAACATAATTTTTCTTAAATACACTTTTGCTAACCAATAATTCTAAGAATTAAACCATAATGTTGCAAAGAAACAGAAAACGATTAGTAAGCTATTTTAATTTTCAATTCTGTTATTTACGATTAATAAGCTATTTTATTGTATTCAATTTAGTTATAAGAACGGAATGTAATTATTTACCTTTTAGTCATATTTTTGATTCGCAATAATAAAGCTAGAGGTAGCAGAAGCTACGAAAAACAAAAAATTATTTTTGGTTTTTTTAATAACTCGGAAGAACAAACAACATTGTTCCACAACATCCCATACGGGACAAGGGAGACTTCTCTCATATCAATGAGTGCACCCCGATTCATATTTAGCTCAATGATATGGGACCTACTGTTTATCGCCGAGTCCGAACGGCGTGTCCTAAGACACCACTTATAGAGAAGTTTTTCAAGGCTGAAATACTCAGGAAATGTCGCCAACATTACTGAGGGGTATTTTGCCACCGTTGAAAAATGTTTGGTGTTGCCTGGCCGGGGAATCGAACCACCGACCTTCTGCGTGCAAGGCGGGCGTGCATACCATTGCACCACGGTGGCACTCGGAAGAGTAAAACTAAAACTGGCGACGAGGATGGGATACCGCGGAAAGGATCGTAATTAAAGAATTAATTATCCCTTTTGAACATTTCAATGTTATAACGCGGTATCGGAAAAGAAAAGTGATTTGTTAGAAAACAAAACCAACCAAACAAAAAATAATTTTTGTGAAAAGTGATTTGTTAGAAAACAAAAACAACCAAACAAAAAATAATTTTTGTGAATAAAGATCTTCGTCAAATCTTTTGACAATTATATAAATTAAAATATCGTTAAAAATAAAAAGAATTTTAAAACTTTTAAATAAAAAAACATCGTTAAGAAACTGTGAAAAAAAAATATTTTATCCTAAAAAAAGGATTGTCAACATTTTTGTGAAAATTTTTGTGAACCTGTGAAAAAAAATGTAGAGATTGTGAAAACTCTAAATAAAATTACTGTAATAAAATTGTCTGAGAATCTGTGAAAAAATAAAAGGATTTTCAACATTTTAAGTAAAATATTGTGAAAAATTTGTGTGAACATTCTAAATAAAATCACTGCAATAACATTGTCTGATAAACTGTGAAAAAATAAAAGGATTGTCAACCCTTAAACAAAATATTGTGAAAATTTTTTGTGAACCAGTAAAAAAAAAAAAACGAAAAGTATAAAAATTGTGAGCATTCTAAATAAAATCACTGTAATAAAATTGTCTGAGAAACTGTGAAAAATATAAGAATTGTGAATATTCTAAATAAAAATATTGTGATAACATTTTTGCGAACCTAATAATTAGTACCGTAAAATAAAAGAAAATTAGAAAAAAACAATCTAAATAAACTTATTGAAGAAAATCTTGTGAATCCTATAAGAGAAAACCAAAATAAAAAAAAAAAAATCAACAAAAGTGCCTTAAAAAGGAGAAAGCCAAGTCAATCCAGAAGAAGAAAGCCAATCCAAAGGAGACGAAAGCCAAGTCAAGCCAAGCCAAATAAAGAAGGACGTATCCATCCACCACTGAAGCAAAGCATAACAGATATATACAGATTAACAGTACGCTATAGTTTTTAAGATTATTATTTCATAATTTTTAGATATACACGTTTAAACTATTAATTTCAATAAATACAATAGAAAAGAAAACTTAAAACAAAAATTCAAAATGGCTCAACCTAACCAAATTCAATTAGACCCCATTAAATATCTGAACACAATTCCCCAATATAATGGAAACCGAAACGACCTTACAAACTTTACGAGACTTATAGATAGAATGCACCCTATGTTAAGGACATATGACGTACTTTCGCAGCTATTATTTTCAGACATAATAAAAAGTAGGTTAATAGGTAGTGCCAAAGAAATCATTGAAATCAATACACAAGCTCAATCATGGACAGAAATTAAGAATATATTAGAAAACAATTTTGGTGAAAAGAAGAATTGTGAACAATTATTCGACGAATTAAGATCCGTCACTTTCGAGAATACTACGGTTGATTTCTATAATGAAATAAAGCACCGTCTAAGACGACTCAATAATAAAGCCCTTCAAGTCTTAGGAGAGGGCGAGGCAGCCAATCAGGTAGCCTTAAACAATAGGAGATCTGCTTTGCATATCTTCAAGAATAAGATGCCAGAACCTATGAAGACCGTATTAACTTGCAGGAATCCCAACAGCCTGGAATCGGCAATGGATATATTGTTCGAGAATGGATACGCATACATGGGAAAAGATGGTCGCATAGTCAAAAAGAACCGAAACAATAAAGGACAAGATGGACACAAGGAATCCTCAGGAAACAAGACAAATACAAATAAAAAGCATAATTATAATAATCGTAATAATTATCAGCGTGATAACAATTATAGACAAAACAACCAAAATTATAATTATGATTGGAATCAACAAGGAAACGCAGGAAATCACAACCAAAATTATAACGGACAAAATTACAATCAGCCTCAACAACTGGAACCAATGGAAGTAAATAATGTACAATATTTCCAACCAAACAATTATCAAAACCACGACCACAATCAACAAAATAATGGGAACAATGGACAAAACTGCAATCCACAAAGACAAGCAGAAGAAAACGGGACCAATATGAACAATGCCCAAAATTTTCAGCCGACAGCCTCAACGGAAACCTACCATATATAGTAATCAAAACCAAATTAGGACGTCTAAAATTTATTATTGACACTGGAGCAAGACACTCTATAATTAATCCTGGGATTTGCAATCCTAAATGGAAAATACCTTGCGATGTAACGAACGTTAAGACTCTCCAGCATACTATTACAATTTCTGAAAAAGTAGCAATTCCAGCTTTTAAGGAATTCGGCTTACTTACTGACACAAAATTAGAATTTTTAGTTTGCCAATTTCACGATAAATATAATGGTATAATTGGTAATAATATATTAAGACAAATGAAAGCAATAGTAAACATGAAAGATAACTTGTTAAGAATTGAAGAAACTGACATCCCCATTCGATATACCAATGACGGTATTGAATACTATTTCGAAAAAAGAGGACTGCATCAAGTAATGTTACAAGTTGAACAAAAAGACGGACTAATATATAACCCACAATCCATACTAAACGATAAGAATATCGAAATAATGGAGGGAGTATATGAAGCGGAAAATTATAAAATTAGTGCTTTCGTTAAAGTAAATGGAAATTTACCACAACGAGTTATGTTAGAAACACAAGGAACAGATGAAGTTACATCTGAAAATTTTTATACGTTTGATTTTGATGAAAAAACAGAAAAACCTATAATGGAGCTAATTCGGTTAGATCATTTAAACGAAGAAGAACACAAGAAACTTATACCAATTATTAAAAAATATAAAGACATATTTTATACCGAAGAGAGTGATCTTACTTTTACCAATGCAATCAAACATGAGATAAGGACAGTTAATAATATACCTATTGCAGCAAAAACATACAGATATCCTTATATACATAAAGACGAAGTCAAAAAACAAATAAAAGAAATCTTAGACAAAAAAATAATAAGACCCAGTCATTCACCTTATTCAGCACCAGTCTGGATAGTTCCAAAAAGGATGGATGCGAGTGGCAAAACTAAATGGAGACTTGTCGTAGATTATAGAAAACTCAATGAGGTAATAATAGACGACAAATACCCAATCCCAAACATTGATGAAATCCTGGAAAAACTAGGACGCTGTCAGTACTCTACAACACTCGATTTGGCGAAAGGATTCCACCAAATCGAAATCCACGAAAAGGATATTCCAAAGACAGCATTTAACGTGGAAGGTGGTCATTACGAATTTCTTCGTAAGCCATTCGGACTGAAAACAGCTCCGGCCACTTTTCAGCGTTTAATGAATAATGTTTTGGGCGATTTAATCAACAAAATTTGTTTAGTGTACTTAGATGACATAATCATATTCTCGACCTCTCTCCAAGAACACATAGAATCAATAATAAAAGTATTTCAGAGACTTAAAGAAGTCAATTTGAAAGTTCAGCTAGATAAAAGCGAATTCATGAAAAGGGAAACAAACTTCCTTGGACACGTAGTATCAGAGGAAGGTATTAGACCAAATCCCGATAAAATAATATGTGTACAAAAATTCCCTTTACCAAAGACTCAAAAAGAAATAAAACAATTTCTTGGATTATCCGGCTATTACCGTAAGTTCATGAAAGATTATTCTACCATAGCCAAACCAATGACAAGATATTTCAAGAAAGATTCCGTTATCGACGTTAATAATATAGAATATATCGAAGCATTTGAATCTCTTAAAAGACTCCTTACAAATTCTCCCGTTTTAGTATACCCAGATTTCAATCAAAAATTTGTTCTTCAAACCGATGCAAGTAATTTTGCTCTAGGAGCTGTTCTATCCCAGAATGGTCATCCTATTTGTTATGCTAGTCGAGGTCTAAATGGCTCAGAACAGAATTATAGTACGATAGAGAAAGAGCTTCTTGCTATAGTGTGGTCAACAAAATATTTTAGACCATATCTTTTTGGAAGACGATTTATAATTGAAACAGATCACAGACCTTTAGTTTGGTTATTTTCTATGAAGGAACCAAACTCAAGGCTAATTAGATGGAGACTTAGCCTACAAGAATATGATTTTGATATACAATATAAGAAAGGAATTATGAACGGTAATGCAGATGCACTATCTAGAGTAGAAATCAATTTCAATGAAGAAGAAGACTTACCCAATATTATTTCTGAAACAAATAATCCAATCAATTTTTATCGACGACAAATTGTAATACAAAAGGCAGTGTCAGGATCACTGAAAATAAAAACTGAACAAATTTTCAAGAATAACAGGAAGACAATTTATGCTAAAAACTTTGATGAGAATACACTAATAACTCTTTTAAAAAATCATTTTAACCCTGATAAAACCAATGCAATTTTTATAAATGACGAGTCTGTTTTCAATGGACTGAAAAATGTTTTTGACAAATACTTTGCTGAGAACAAGGATTTCAAAATTATACGTTGCAAATATCTTAAAGATTTAACAGATGAAAATGAACTAACGGAAATAATAGAAAAAGAACATCTAAAAAATAATCATAGAGGAATTAACGAAAATTTCGCGCAACTTAAATTCGAATTTTACCACCCACAACTAAAACTACGTATAACGCAATTCATTAATAATTGTGATATATGTAATAAAGAAAAGTATGACAGAAAACCCATAAAACAACAATTCAAAATTACAGAAACACCCGATAAGCCCGGTGAGATTGTTCATGCTGACGTTTTTTATACTTTATAAAAAACATTATTCTTAACATTTTTAGACAAATTTTCCAAACACGCTCAAGCTATAAGAATAAAAGATAGATCCTGGATCGAATTCAAAAAAGCACTTACCCAATACCTTTCAACAGTCGGAAATATAAAAAAGTTGATTATGGATAATGAACTTGGATTTAAAGCTTTACCCCTACGCGAATTTTTAAGAGAACAGGATATTAAAATACACTATACATCTAACAATAATCATACTTCAAACGCGGATGTCGAAAGACTCCACAATACAATCAATGAGCATATCCGAATTTTAAAACATGACCCTAACAAAGACACAGAAAGCGTCGAAGAGAAAATGTACCGAATAATAATGTATTATAATACATTCGACAACTTCTAAGAAACCCATAGACTTTAAAAACGGAATAGTAAGCCAAGACGAGTATCCCTTGATTAAGGAAAAAATTGTTAAAGCAAAAGAAAAGATTATAAATAAATTAAATGAAACACGTGAGAACATAGATATTCAAACAGGGCCAATATATTTAAGATATGAACGAGGAGGCAAAAACCATTCTAAATTTCGGAAAGTAGTAGTATCTCAATTAGACGATGATCATATAGTAACGGATCGGAATTTTAAGTACTATAAATCTCATATAAAAAGGAAAAAGAAATTTCAGAATACTGAGGAAAATCAAGCGTCAACATAACCTAACTAATTGTATAAGTTCGATACATTGGTTACGCCAATGTACACGTTCGATACTTTGTTTCCCCTTCTGCAGTATTACAATTAACCGCATTAATTGGCCGCTCTTCGAGCTCAATGGGGAAATCTTCTCTGCCTTTCTTTTAGGAGTCATATTCGCCTGGTTCGGATGCTGGGAGAGAATATTCATTCTTTCCCACACTCTCTCCTAAAAGTCACATTCGCTCAGTTCGGATGCAGAGGGGCGCTTTCCAATGCTGCAGTCGTAGTTGATGACACGGCCTTGTGAACGTTATTCTGCCCACCTGCAACTTTACTTGCTATTTAACTTTCGAAGGAGTCACACTCCTATTGCTTTCGTTCGTAGCTTCACATACAAAAGGTAATGTTTCTCATTCGCAGAAACCCTATACCAACAATAAACCGAAAATATATTTGAACTGATACACTCGTGTTTGTCTTTTTATTTCTTCTCTTTTCATCCCTGAGCTATCGACGGTCAGTGGTATCACGCCAACATTTTGATCCAATCGAGCCGGATCTGTTCCAGTCGAAGCCATTTGTTGTTGCCCGCTGAACAAATTGCATTTGTTCAAGAAGAGAAGAATTTTGGATACTCGCATTCGTTGTTGTTGTTATCGTCATCAAATATCACTCCTCATCAGTTTTAAACAACAACATCATCTCTCACAAAAATTGCATTACATCAACAAAACACAGGTACGTAAATCAGTTTCTGTGCAAAAATTGAGCAAAATTGCTCAAAAATTGTTCGCTACATCGCGCATTGGTCGCCTTGTAAAATTGTCCATTGCTTCAAATCATATACAGTCCACTCACTTAGTCGTAGCAGTAATTGTAGTGATCCTCGCCAACAGTGCTGCTTATTTCAATTTGTTGTTGTCCCTTTATTATTTCGGTTCTATTTTCGAAAATAAAACACTTTAATAGTAAACACAACAACAAATTTCCATTTGTCGTTGATCTATTCAGAGATCATTTCTAGCAGTGCTGTTCCTTTGAATTTGTTGTTTTCTACTTTTCTCGTTTGGTTCTGTTTTCTAAGGCAGAACCCTTTCAGAGAAATAATTACAACAATTTCACTACAATTATCCGCTATACGTTTCGTTCGTTTTATTTCTCACTCAAAGACTTCATAGACACCCCCGCTTTCTTGTTGATATCCCCAGCCAGCAGTAAGAAATAACATCGTATTCCAAGTACTTTGCTATTTTTGAAATCTCGTTTCTAACCCAATTTACACTATCGATCTCTTTTATTAGTTGTTACTGTTGTTGTTATTCCCCAAGGTCTTTTCTAACCATAGATGGTCAAAATTACTCTTAAATATTTTTTAAGGGAAAAATAAAACAGCGTTTTTTTAGAATTGTTTTACTTTTTTAATATTTTTAACACACATACGACATCTAAACAATTACAAAAAACTATTTTATTAAAAATAAAATAACAAAACAACCCGTAAATGTTTATTTATGTTGTAACAACGAAAAAGAGAAACAAACCACAGCAACGCTGGCGTGCGAGAAAGCCCATCTATGTTTCTAACGAAGCCCTTTAGTTGAGAATTTGCATTGGCAAATTTGCAATAACAACACACATTGCTACAGTCATACGGTCGTTTGGTTTATTTGTTGTATAGGTCGTTCTTCACCAACCAAACGCATTCGTTTTTATTCTCCTGGAAGTATTGATATTCCTATTTGAGAATTTGCATTCTAATTGCAATAACAACGTACATCTTTCCACGCACAATTATAAAGCGTCGGTTAGATTACATTGTAAACATACCAACAAAATTCTGTCGATCACTGTTTGGTCGTTTGTAGCGTCGGTACTTGAGTGGGAGCTTCGCTGCCCACGCATAGCCATTTCTCTGCTTGTGTTTTACTACCTTTTGTGAGGTATTCGTAGTCGACACTCGCACAGTGGGACATATCGTCTCAAAATATTTATTTTTTCTTATATTTTTTGTTGAATATTTTCGATTAGATTTTTTTGCTTTTTACTTCGTGTGGTGCTACAATACCATTTGTTGTTGTTTATCTTCGGTTAAGGCACCCTACTTTCGGCATTTTATGCAGTTTATAAATATAATTATATTAAATTTGGTTCAATTGAATTACAAATAATATCGATATTATTTATCTATATTGTTTATACAAATTAGTCGTTTTTGAAAAAAATCTTGCATCTACAAATCGTGTACCCTACAGTCGGTATTGGTACATTTTATCATTGGTCAAAGCAAATAACTTTAAAAAATCCACCAATTTAATCATTTTTCGATTTTTACCCGCTGCTTTTGTTTAGAAATCTCGTTCTTGAAATTTGTTTGGCTTTTTTGACGTCTTGTTCATTGTACCCTACACCCTTCAAGCTAAGTTTGAAAAAAAATTTAAATTTTTTGGAAATTTTCTTCTTGTTTTTTTGTTTCTTGCTCTAAATTCTCCTTTCGAATTACATATCTGTCGTTATTCTTCAATTCTTTAGAAACAATATCGATAATTTCTATATTCTCTAGTCGGCAAATTATCCCAGTTCGGTACTTGTTTTCAATTTCTTATCCTTCTTGCAACTTTGCTGTCTACTCACGTACTCTACTGGTGGAATTTTGCATTTTATATTTCATTGTCGCAAATTAGAATAGTTTTCGACCCTTTCATTGGTTGAGTATTCGCACTCGTTTGTACTTCCTTTATTTTGCATCCCCTTTGTTGGAATCGTATTGGTCACATCTTCAACTTCTTTTACAGCACTTCACTCGTTATCGCCTTTCTAAATTTGCGACGCTTGGATTTAATTAGTCTTGTCCTAAACTTCTGAGTCCACATACCTTTTTGGAACTGATTCGTTTCCCTCTTTCGTCCCCACTCTCTAAATTCGTTGAAATGTCCATAACACCCCTCGTGCATTTCATTCGAGCTGCCGACGCTCTTGTTAAATTTGATTCGTTTTTCGAACGTATAAATCCTGATAAGCACACAGTATTTAATCTCGAAATATACGGTTCCGAGCTTAATCAATTATGGACAACATTCAAAAGCACTCATCAGAAGTGTCTTGACCATCTGGCGACATCACAGAGTCCTCAACCCTCTGACAAAAATGTCGTCGAGGGTAAATACGACAGCTCCTTTCGGGCTTATCAACATTGCCTTTCGTCAATAAACCAGAAGCTAGACGAGCTAAAATCGTCCAAGTCTTCTCCATCATTGAATGGACCAACTCCACAAAACAGTCCACCAATGGTTCCTCAACCACTTTCACCTTCGGAGGAACTCCCAGTGAGTACGTCTGTTCCCCCATCGACTTGTTTGAACACAAAACCTTTTGTGTCAAATAATTGTAAAGAAAGCCAAACTTCTCCTTTACATCCCAGCGAATCACTCGCATCATCGATTTCAACCCAACCACACTCCATTAGTCGTCTCTCTCATGTTGATTCACCTTCTCACAATTTAGTTTTGCCTCCTATCGACATCGAAGTCTATAGTGGAGATTTTATTTCTTGGCCAACCTTTCGAGACCTCTTTAGTACAATTTTCATCAAAAATTCTCGCTTGAGTGACATTGAGAAATTATGTCACTTAGTTCAAAAAACCAGCGGTGAGGCTCGGGAAATTGTTTCGAAATTTCCTCTCACCCAGCGTAGTTTCGAATTGGCTTGGAAGGCATTGTCGGATGTGTATGATAATAAACGTATCCTCGTATATAGTCACATTAATCTTCTTTTCGGCCTTCCCGCAATAGAAAAGGAATCTATCTCTGGTCTTAGAACAATTCAGCGCGGAATCAATAGTTGCATTTCCGCCATGTCTGTTTACGACGTTGTAACGGATCATTGGGATCCAATAATAGTATACTTTTGCTTACAGCGTTTACCAAAAACCACTGTCGCTCTCTGGGAACAAACTATCAAAGACAAATCTTCTCTATCTACATGGAAACAACTAGATTCGTTCCTTACCGATAGAATTCAAACCTTGTCGTGTCTTGATAGTATAATTGGTGTCGAACCTCATAAGAAATCACATTCTCAACCTCGTCGATCTCTACAAAAATCAACAATTATTTGTTCAATTTCTAAAAAGTTCCCATCTAAAAGTTCCCCGAAATCGTTGGTAAACCATTCTTGTGTGATGTGCACAAATCAAGATCACCTGCTTCGACACTGTTCTCGCTTTCAAAATCTTTCATTTGAGAACAAGTTTTCGTTTGTTAAAAAACATGGCCTTTGCATTAACTGTCTCTCGAATGGACACCAAGTTAAAAAATGCAATAGCAAACACAATTGTTCGGTCTGTAAATGTAGACATCATACACTACTCCATCGTAGCAAAAAATCTTAACACTTCGACAAACTCGTTGATTTCTCCTTCATCCAATCCTTTTATTCCACCGAAATCCACCTCTAGTCGCTTATATTCCAATCAAAATTCTAAATCTTGTTTTGTCAACCGGCAAGTTCTGCACACAACACGAAATAGATGTGCTCTTGGGAACTGCCGTCGTTAACATCGTACACAATCACAGAAATTATGCTGTTCGAGCCATAATTGATCCTTCGTCGGAAGTCTCAATCATCACAAAGAGACTACAAAACACAATTGGAGTTAAAACTCGTCCTGCTAATGCCACTCTTTCTGGCGTAACTAGTAATTGCACTTCAAAAGAAATTTGTTCTCTGAAGTTAACGTCTCCCAAAGATCCATCTCTTACTTTACCAAACATTTCGAAAAACCTATTGTCTTTGTCTTCCATATCGAATCTGCGTTCTAATTTGCCTCACCTCGAACTAGCAGATACTTCCGAAGACAAGCCAATAGATTTGTTATTGGGCGCAGATCTATATGCTACAATTTTGTCGGCTGAGTCACCCCACTTTGTTTTGAATTCGTTGGTGGCTCAGAAAACTATATTCGGTTATATTCTCACAGGCCCAATACCTCATAGTAAAATTATATAGCACATAGTCGATCAAAGCGAACACTTTTAACTAAATCGTAGTTTAGTAAATCGAAAACTCGCACACACTTGTAAAAGTTCAAATGCTCAATTGAAACTGTATTTACGTACCTCTAAATCAAATCACACCTTACAACCTACTAACTCTAGTTTAAGTTTGCTCGCGAATTTAGTCTAACTCTGTTGCCTTGCAGATAGCGCGTCAAGGTGGGCGGCTAATGTATAAGTTCGATACATTGGTTACGCCAATGTATACGTTCGATACTTTGTTTCCCCTTCTGCAGTATTACAATTAACCGCATTAATTGGCCGCTCTTCGAGCTCAATGGGGAAATCTTCTCTGCCTTTCTTTTAGGAGTCATATTCGCCTGGTTCGGATGCTGGGAGAGAATATTCATTCTTTCCCACACTCTCTCCTAAAAGTCACATTCGCTCAGTTCGGATGCAGAGGGGCGCTTTCCAATGCTGCAGTCGTAGTTGATGTCACGGCCTTGTGAACGTTATTCTGCCCAGCTGCAACTTTACTTGCTATTTAACTTTCGAAGGAGTCACACTCCTATTGCTTACGTTCGTAGCTTCACATACAAAAGGTAATGTTTCTCATTCGCAGAAACCCTATACCAACAATAAACCGATAATATATTTGAACTGATACACTCGTGTTTGTCTTTTTATTTCTTCTCTTTTCATCCCTGAGCTATCGACGGTCAGTGGTATCACGCCAACACTAATATTATCCTTTTTAGACGCAACTTCAAATATGTATATTTCTGCTCATTTCAATGGTGAATATTGCTAAACCTCAATCGATGGAAATACAAGGCTTAACAGATAATGAAGGCTACATCCCAATCAAGGATTGCGACATAAGGATCATAGATCACTACCGTAGACTTTGTCACTTAATAAATTTGACACACTATCACAATACTATTGAAATTATTGACAACAATATTAACTCATTACATGGGTCTATATCAGACTTAATGCCATTACTTGACACAACTCTAAATAATTTTAATCTTTTAAAAATTAAATTAAATAATCTTTCACCGAATTTTAGAATTAAACGAGGATTAATAAATGGATTAGGTAAAGGAATCAAATTTATAACAGGAAATATGGACAGTGATGATGAACAAGAAATAAGATCGGTTATCAAGAATCTAACAACAATTACTAATACTAACTCAAACGATATTGGAAACATGGCTCGTATAAATAAAAGACTTTCGATACAAATTCAAAATATTACGACTCATATCAACAGACAACAACATATAGTAAAGACATATATTAATAAATTTCGCAGTGAGATTCAGAATAAAATATCTACATTAGAAGATGAAGTGTCTTTTCTAAGACATATTTACCAAATTAATAACGACATACATTTACTTAAAAACCATATTGACGATATTGCAGGAGTTATATTTACAAGCAAACTAGGTATAATACCAACAGACTTACTCGATGAACAAGAAATTGACATAATCAATGACTTTGAACAATATACTAAGACAAAAGTTTCCGTTTCCTTTGAAAAAGACCAAATTATCATTATCCTTTCCATTCCCCAATTCAAATAATTTTTGAGCCAATACCCAATAAAAGAAAAAAAAAGAAAAAATTTTAATGGATGAAAATCAAAATGTATATTTTCCAAATATATCTAGTCTATATAGAAATTTAAAACCAATTGTTGACCCATGCATAGTAAACATTGTTAAAAATAAGACATCTAGTTGCACACTTAAACAATATAAAAACACTGAAGTTAAAGAAATAAAAGAAGGAATTATAATATTTAAAAACTTTTTTAATAACTTTACAAATAATTGTAATTATGAAGGAAACCATACTAATATAAGCCACAATTTTATAATAAAATACGAAAATTGTGAAATCAATGTCGGAAATTTAACGTTTAAAAATGAGAAATTAATAATAAAAGAAAAAGTAATCCAAACCTCACTTTTAAAGGAAATAAAAGAAAACGGAACAATACCTGAAATTAATTTAGAAGACCTATATATCCAACAGATCAAATATGAAGACAATTTTACAACTTTGAATAGAAAACAAAAAATAAACAAAATAATTAATATTACTGCAAGTAGCACTACAATTTCTATAATAATTATTTTATTAATTATGATTCCTATATTTTTTAAAAGAAAAGCAACTATTCTTCATATTTCGTCGGAGCCTCAATCTAACGGAGGGGGAGTTACGATATCACCCCACCGTGTACTAATTTAACATTACATTTCTCGATATTGATTTCTGCAAACATTGCACACACGTTTCCTGTTTCAACATTGCAACCTTATTTTTTTATTTTACTATTTCCTGTTTTGCAGACAAAATTATGGAAAACATAATTTTTCTTAAATACACTTTTGCTAACCAATAATTCTATGAATTAAACCATAATGTTGCAAAGAAACAGAAAACGATTAATAAGCTATTTTAATTTTCAATTCTGTTATTTACGATTAATAAGCTACTTTATTGTATTCAATTTAGTTATAAGAACGGAATGTAATTATTTACCTTTTAGTCATATTTTTGATTCGCAATAATAAAGTTAGAGGTAGCAGAAGCTACGAAAAACAAAAAATAATTTTTGTTTTTTTAATAACTCGGAAGAGTAAAACTAAAACTCTTAAACTCAAGACTCGGTTCATATAACAGAAATGGTTTTTCAAAGTAGAAATGTATAAAGTGGAGAGACCACTTCCTAATTGGTGTGTTATTTGGAAGATACAAAAATTTTTTTTAATGAAGAACCTTAGTAGTTTCTCAACACTTTTATATTTTTGAAAACCCCAGATTTGCGATGCATTAAACGTTATTGATTTAGAGCATGCATTAAGAATTTTTAGCTTATTTGTTTATGATATTTTAGGTTGTGCTAGATATTTGGACCATGTTAAATTTATGGCCATCTTGAAAGATGCAAGTGTTGTTCGTAGGTGTTTATTGATTGTAAATTAGCTCAACTCCCAAATAAGTATATTTATTTACAATTTCCTGATTGTTATAATGTCACCTTAAGTTTGAACTTATCCGACTACATTTGCGAAAAACAACTATTTTTGATATTAATAAGTTAACCTTCAAATTCCATTTAGTACAATAAGTTTGTAGAGCATTTATCGATCCTTGTAACTCCGTGGGAGAATCAGACAGAATTACTATATCATCTGCGTATAATAACACTATAATAATGCAACCTGCAACGAAAACTTCACCTGGTAATTCTTCTGGTAGATCGTTAATGTATAAGGAAAATAGTGTCGGACTTAGTATGCATCCTTGTTTCACACCCGAATTTACACTAAAAGCTTTGGAAAATTCGCAACAGTCCCATACTTAGTAGTTGTATTATTTTATAGACCTTGTATAACTCGTATAACTTTTGTTGATAAACCCATACCTGACAATTTGTAAAAGAGACTGTTTTTGGGTATTAAGTCAAACGCCGAGAAATCAACGAAAAATGCATAAGTTGTATTTTTGTTGTTTGTGTTTAGGTGCACAGTATTTACAAGGTTGAATATATTACCCACAGTTGAATATTCCTTCCTAAAACCAGGTTGATATTCATTTAGGATGTTTTCACGTTCCAACCAGCTTGTAATTCGATTTAATAATATTGTAGAATATTTTTGAAATTGTGTCCATGAGAGATAATCCTCTATAATTGGAAGCAATATTAGGATCCCCTTTTTTAAATAAGGGTATCAATATTGATTCCGTAAAAGACACTGTAGAAATATCGTGTTATAAGTAAATAGAAGTTCTTTTAAAAAAGTATGAGATGCATATTTATAATATTCATAAGGTATCCCATCTTGGCCTGGCGATTTCTTAGCCTTTAGCTTTTTAATTACGTTAAGTAATTGAATAAACTGTATGGGGGAGTCCAAAAAGTGATCTATTGAATAGGGAATACACCAGGGACGTACGCAGGGGGGGGCACGGGGGGCCCGGGCCCCCCCCCGAAATGGTTTGGTCGAACAAAATTTGTTAAGCTACTGTAACTACTTATTATATTTTTTTCTCATAAAAATGTTTGTATGTTTGAAGATTTCAAATTAAAATTTATACTTTGCTTAAGTTTCTGAACAGAAAATGTTCATCATTAACAAGTTTTGTAAGAAAATATTTGAAAA
Organism: Musca autumnalis; assembly: GCF_047663935.1. NCBI lineage: Eukaryota > Metazoa > Arthropoda > Insecta > Diptera > Muscidae > Musca > Musca autumnalis. Next base: position 149,122,166 of record NW_027411977.1, read on the forward strand.
TGTTTTGTTTGTATGCTGTTTTTGAGAGAAACTTCCAATGAAATCTGAATTACTTCTTCATGTCATATCATATCAGCATATCATATCATATCAAATACGAATTCCATAATGAATATACTCCAACTTTATGTCATATTCGAACTATATATAGCTCTCGAAGCTTAAAACTCATTCTGTAACAACAAAAATAACGAGTTGAGTATTGTGGGAATGGAAGTGTATGAAAAAATTTCTATTTGATAAAATGTATGAAGAGTCGGTCCTTCGTGGACTACATCATGAAAGCCATTTAGAAATTTGTTTTACTAGCATCGCCAAAATTTTGTTATCCTATTTTAGACAAATTAGCTGCTAAACAGTATGAGAAAATAATGAAGACAAATGAATTTTTGTGCGTCACTTCATTTTTTTCTTTATCATCACCGAAGTATAATTGTAGCCTCAGACTTTAAGGTTATGAGATTATATACACTAGGATACGAAACAAATAGGTCTCATCAAAATAATGATTTTAGACTCCACATATGTTTGGACGATATTCTTTTCAGACAAGATGGAAGTACTTACCACCGTCCGTCCGTCTGTATCTCTGTTTGTCTGGCAGGTTGGAACTCATGATAACTCTCGAACGGATCAACCGATTTGGTCCAAGATATGGATCTCGTAATGTTTTGTCCAAATTAAATTTAAGTTATATCGGTACCTCTGCCATAAAAGTTAAAAAATTTTAACTTAAATGGTCGAAGGGACTAACCGATTCAGTCTAAAATCGAACCTGGTATGGACTACCTAGTTCCACTCGCAAATTAACTTCCAAAAGTACATCATGTTTCAAGAGAATTTTTTGACAACATCTTCAGGTCCCTCATACAAGTCTAACATAATTGCAGTTTAAAGACTGTTCGAGGATCCTTTGGACATTTTGTAGTCTTGTTTACACGATATCCTATTTTTCGTGGACAAGTTCATGCTTCCTAACAAAAATGTAAATACTACGGTGACCAACTAAAATAGCTTATGGGCGCGGTAACTATCGAGAGGAGTGTCTCTCAAAATAAAATCCGTTTCCAAAATTAATTATCTTATTATTAGCGAATAATTATGTGGGGTTCAATAATGATCGATTGTTATTTGTCAAAACTATATAGAACTAAGTCCATCAAAGTATTTGTCATCGAGTCCAAAACTTTTAATCGTACAATTAAGAAGAACAAAAATTATAACGCTTCTTTTGTAACATTATATTAAAAGTAACACGTGAGAAAAGGCTGTAGTCGGTACGGGGCCGACTATGTGATACCCTACACCACTACCTCTGTGAATAATCTTTTCACTCGAAAACATTTCTTTTATGGAGATACGAAAGTTTTCACCTATCTGGCTTTTATACCAAATGACTTAAGGCGAACTGAACCAAAATAATTAATATTTAATTTTATATTTGACTCCTTTCGACATCACCAACATCAATAGGCTTCTATCTCTGTGAGAAAATTTCGTGATGATCCGATCAAAATTCCGACCTGTAGTGTGATTGCAGAAAAGGTGGAAAAAAGGGATGCATTAACGACTATTGCGATATCTCTATTATTTGACTACCTACGCCAACTCGGGGCTATGAAAATCTTCTTCTGACTTCTGAAGCAAATTTGTAGATAAGGGCCAGACCAAGGCAAATTTATATAAGGTATATGGAAGAATTACAACAACTAAAAAATTTACAAAAACAACATTGTTGTTATTGAAAATTAATTGTTAAAAATAAATATTGAATGATAGGGTCGTTCCAAAATTTTTTTCAGGAAAGACATAAATACATTTTGAAAATCCTCTAAAATTGAACACATTTGAATGAAAATGTAAATATAAAGCATACAGAACTGTCGCAATTCATTGTTATTACACGTTTACGGTGAAAAGAATAATTTTATGGTAGCCAATTTCGAAGTTTCAAAATTCATGAGTAGACCCTATTACATTTTGAAAACTAAATATACAAAAAAAGTAAGAATACAGCAGGTTGTCACTTCTACCTTGTATAAATATGCCTAGGACCAGACTAAAATATTTGGAGAAATAATGAACTGGAAGTACATTTATTGCCTCAAATGTTATACTATATCTAAAAATAATTTGTATACATTTCGCACCATATTTCCAAAACTGTTAAATTTTTCTTAATGTTTTCATTTGGAAACATATCAACGACAGACGATATTCTTAAAAATTAAGCTAAGATCATCGAAATAGTGAAAATCTTGCTATAGCAGAGATAACGGCAATTCTTTGTGTTTGTATGATTATATTCTATTTTCAATTCTAAATATCCTACTCTGTAAATATTTAAAATTGTATCCTAAATATTATGAACTCTTTCTATTTAATTTATATGCTATGTATCAATATTTCATATAAAATTCGAAAAATCTAATTTTTTTGGCTCAATTTAAAGTACATGTAGAATAGAATATGGGTCAAAATCTCCAGTCCATCGGACAAAAATTTACCGAGATATGAGATTTCGATGGGAAACATTTATTGTGTTTTGTATCTAGCATGGAAACTAAAAAAGTCTTTTCCTCGAAGAGGCACTATTGAAAGCGGTGCCCACTGTAGCTCGAAAACGGATGCTCCGGTCTTTATATGTTTTTGTAGGACTATTACACACATAAAGCATGTGATTAACCGATAGAGTCTTTAAAAAACTGCTGACGGAGTCCAACAAAAATATAAAATTTTTACAGTTTTTTATTTTTGTTAAAATCGAAATTTCGATTTTAACTTTTCAAAATTTTTAAAAATTGTTTTTTTTTTTTTAATTCCATTTCGATAATGGACAAGATTATTAGGTTCGTAATGATCCCACAAAAATATATGCTGATCGGTTTATTTCTCTTCAAACTACAGTGGGTACCGTGAACTGCTTTAGTAAAAACAGTGCTTTATAGGCGGGCATTTGTCAGAAAGATTTTTTCAAAAAAATAAAAAATAAAAAAATAGAAGTTAACTCAAGGTTTAATAGATTTCTTAAACAAATGCATGAAAATGGATTCTTATAAGTGGCCATAACCCATTAAAATGACTTTACGTAACGGTACACAACATTTTTTAATTTCATGATTTTTGGTCAAGTTGGCCCCCCCCCGAAATGAAATCCTGCGTACGTCCCTGGAATACACTATCTAACACTATTTTCTTCAACATTAGTTTGTAAGACCTTTTCAAAGTGACATCGGAACTGAAGGAGTTTTCAACGATTTGGCCAACGTCCACCAATCCTTACTACAATTTACAGTGTCTAATTTTTTAGATTGTTGTTGTAACATACTTGTTTCTTTTTGTAATATAGAGATCGAAATTTAGCTCTGGATATAATATAACGTGTTCGATTTATTGGTGTATGAGGCCTTCTCTATATTTTCAGTTTTTTTACCATGTTTGAGCGTGAACGGAAGCACCCCCAATCGAACCATTTCTGCTTCGGCTCGAAAAAACTTTATTTCTGTCTGCAACGTTTGATTGCTTTATTTTAGTGATGAGTGTGTATATCATATTATTGACTGTTTGATTTGCAGTAAAGTAGTAGTTGTTGGACTGTGTTGAAAGATTACGTTTGTATTGGAGTTTATACTTGTCTTTCCAATGTAGTTTCTGATTTGATGCCTCCATTGATTCATTTATCTGACATTGTTCAGAAAAAATTGGATATCTACACTCAGATTTTTAACAAAATACAAAAAGTTGAAAGAACAAATATTGTAGTCTATTACAGAGCTGCCTATTACTCCACAAAAACTGAAGTTACCTTCTGTATCGCCTGTTGTTCTACCATTTAATACAACACCTCCTAGATCTTCAATAATTTGCAGCAACTATTCACAGTATCATCTTTCGATCTACGTCCACTATATACTCATTCTAAACCTTCAAAAAATCTGTTTTCTAGCACCTATTCTTGCCGTATAATTGAATGCCGTATATTTTCGTCGCCATTTTTAATTGAAATGCAAGCGTTTTATTTGAGAGATTCCACCATGTAGAATATACTACTTGATGCTAAGCCAAAAATTATTTTCTAGGTTTTAGTACATTTGTTATAAATAAAACACTGTAGCTTAATTGTTATACCCTCCACCATTCCGTTTGTAACTACTCGAAATAATAATTTTACACCCAACAAACTATATATATTCCTGATCAGCGTGCAATTCTATATCGATATAGCCATGTACGTCCGTCTGTAGAAATCACTCTAGTGTCCAAACGGATTGAAGTAGGTTGATGCAATGTTGGCAAAATCTATTGTATGTACGTAGGACTTTGGTATTGAAAACGGGCTATGTAGGTCCACGTTTTCGTATATGCCCCATACAAAGTGATGCGTCGTCGTTTTAAGAAATTGTTAAGATATTTGTCCCATTTAACCACAGAATCTGTTGTAATTTGTCATTTTGTGTTTCCAGAGGCTAAGAAACATTTGTACAAAAAATTTTTTATATAGGTCCACATTTTGATATAGTCCCCATAGGATCATATCTCCCGATTTTCGGTATGCTGAAAGTTTTAGCTATATTATCCTGCCAAAATGGCTGAAATTTGGTATTCAGTTCTCCTTTCAGATGCAGATCGGTATCGGTCCCCGTTTTGATGTATCCGCCATAGAAAGGTACATCCCAATTTTCGGTATTGTGAAGGTTTTAGCCTCATTATAACACGAAATGGCTGAAATTTGGTACTTAGTCTTCGTTGAGGGTACACAACTTTCCAGCTGAAATTGGTCGGAATAGGTCAACGTCTTCATATAGCCCCCAAAGAACGGTACATCCCGATTTTCGGTATTTTGAAGGCCGTGTCCTCAATATCCCACTGGAATTTATGAAGTTTGGTATTTAGTGTTTGCTGCAACATTTTCCCTTTGAAATTTGTCGTTATAGGTCCATGTCTACATATAGCCCCCATAGAACGGTACCACCCGATTTTCGGTATGTTGAAGATTGTGTGCTCAATATCCCATCGAAATGACCGACATTTGGTAGTTAGTTGGGTTTTGTTGTGTCAGATCCAGCTAAGATTTTATGGCCCATCTAAACATGGTTAAATATTGACTTTTTAAAGCAATTCGGGGCCATATTTCTGAAACCTACGCGAATCTTCTTCTGACCTTTGAAGCAAATTTGTAGATAAGGGAATGATAAATATTTGGAGAAATAATGGATTCGAAAAACTACAGTAACTTCCCCAAATTTTATAATATATCTAACAATTCCATATTTTGTATACATTTCGCCCCATATCTCCAAAACGGTTAAACTTTTCTTAATGTTTTCTTTTGGAAAAATATTCGTTGGAATGTAACAGACAACTCTTCAGAACATGTCATTGTTGTAAAATGCCTATATTACGTTGTTTTTAACGACAATTTAATAAATATGCACGCAGAGAAAAAATATTTTTTTTAACTGGTGGTAGGCAAAATTTTATTTTGGCTGGCACCAAATAATTTTTGTGGCGCACATATTATTTTAAAGGCGATAATGTGTATTGCCAATTTTGATTCTGTTCACCATATAAAACAACAACAAATCACAAAATCTCGATATATGGTAATATTTTCATAATTATCTGATGGTCATTCCAACCACAATCTGCATAACTTTGTGTCAAAAACAACAGCTGTTCACTGCCAAAAGCAAATGTTCTCTCATTAGTTGTCAGTCGCTGAGTAAGAAAGTTGAACATTTTTTTTAATTTTCTTTTAAATGTATGGTATAAAATTAATAAAAACATCATTCCAAACAAGGAATGAAATATGTAGTTCGAGTATTTGTTGACGGTATAAATGACTACAATTTATTTGTGAATGAAGATATGAAAATGTGTAGAAAGAAAAATAAAAAAATGACAAAAAGATATTAGTGCCTGAGCTGGTTGTGTTTCATTTTCTTCAATTCAATTCAATTTCAGTTTATTGCGTATAATGTATAATATTAATTACATTTAATATTCAGAAAAACAAGAGTTTAGAAATATAAAATTTCTGTTCTACTACCTTATTAATTATTTAGATATAATAAGTTTGTAAGTACTCGAAATAATCATTGTAGACCACACAAACTATATATATTCTTGATCATCGATATATCCATGTCCGTCCGTCTGTGGAAATCACTCAAGCGTCCGAACGGATTGACGCAGGTAGAGGAAATTTTGGGGAAATCCGTTATATATACGTAGGACTTTTGGTATTGAAAGCGGGCTATGTAGGTCCACGCTTTCGTATAGCCCCAATACAAAATGACGCGTAGTCGTTTAACGGAATTTTTAAGATATTTGTCCCATTTTACTACCGAATTAGTTGAAATTTGGTATTTTGTGTCTCCATAGGCCAAGCAACATTCCTACCAAAGTTGGTTTATATAGGTCCACGTTTTGGTATAGCCCCCATATAACGCCCCATATAAAGTATGGGGGTATAAAACGTTCCCCCAGAAACTTTTAGGTATAGGTCGACGCCATCATATAGCCCCCATAGAACGGTACCTTCCGATTTTCGGTATTTTGAAGGTTGTGGCCACATTAATCCACCGAAATGGCTGAAATTTGTGGTGGAGGGTATAAAAAGTTCGGCCCGTCCGAACTTAACTCTTTTCCTACTTGTTCTTGTTAATTCGATCACTTGCATGCCATTTCTATTAATTATACGAAACATTCGGGCATTCTTTTTATTTAAGAAAATGAAACACATCTCAGGCCCCAATATCTTCTTGTCACTTTTTGATTTTTCTTTCTACACATTTTCATATCTTCACTAACAAATAAATTGTAGTCACTAATACCGTCAACAAATACTCTAAATATTTCATTCCTTGTTATGAATGATGTTTTTATTAATTTTATACCATTCATTTAAAAGAAAATTAAACAAAATGTTCAACCTTCTTACTCAGCGCCAGAACAACTAATGACAGAACATTTGCTTTTGGCAGTGAACAGCCGTTGTTTTTGACACTTCATATGTCAAACTGAAAAACTTAAGCAGATTGTGGTTGGATTGACCATCAGATAATTATGAAAATATTACCATATATCGAGATTTTGTGATTTGTTGTTGTTTTGTATGGTGAAAAGAATCAAAATTGGCAATATACATTATCGCCTTTAAAATAATATGTGCGCCACAAAAAATATTTGGTGCCAGCCAAAATAAAATTTTGCCTACCACCAGTTAAAAAAATGCATTTTCTATGCGTGCAGACTCTGAATTTGCTGTAATTTGAAATTTATGGTTCAAAGCAGTCTTCTCCACCAAGAATGGTAGACATAGGTCTACGTTGTGGTATAGCCCCCACATACCGGTACCGCCCAATTTCAGGTATTTGGAAGTTGTTATCTACATTTTCAGCCTAAATTGACTGTAGTTTTTCATGAATGGTTCCCTGTGGCCAACAAACATCTTTGCCAAAAGATCCACATTTTGAAATAGCCCTCATAAAACGGTACCACCGATTTCATGTTTAAGCTTTTATTATTTATATTTATTTTAAATTCGATGTCATTTAACATTTATGGTTCCAGTGTTCAGAAAACTTCTCCACCTAAAATTGTGGACATTGTCACTTTCGTAACAGAGCTGAAACTAGTTATTTCACATCAGTTTAGAATGTTTTATGGTTGAGGGTATAAAATGTTCGGACCGGCCGAACTTAAGGCTTTTTACAGGTCCCTAAAATATTTGGTGTTGTATTTGGTAAAATCTCCATATAACGCGACTCGTCGCTTTAAGAACTATTGGGTCAATGTTTTGGTGTTGCCCCCATATAGTGCAATGCGTCGAAGTATTTTGATGGTCCTGACCACCTTTGGCAACGAATTGGTTGTAACATAGGATTTTGTGATTTTGGAAGTAAGAAAACATTTTTATATAAAACTAACTATATTGGTCCACGTTTCGGGGTGGTAATGCCCACAATTGTTTAGTTTTTTTTGAGAATTTTACTGATATTTCGAATCTTAAATGCCAACTTATACGTAATTCAGCCTGAAAAATGTAGCTAAAAACGTAAAAATGCATGAAGTCGGGCGGCACCGTTATATGAGGGTTATACCCGAACGTGAACCTATGACCGTAACTTTTGGTGTGAATCACTGCGAACCCTAAATGCCGAGTTATTGCTAACTCGGTCTGAACATGTAGCTAAAAACGTCAAAATACCTGAAATCGAAAGGGTGCCGTTATATGTGGGCTATACCAAAATATGGAAATATGTCCATGAATTTTGATGAAGAAGTTTCCTAGCCACTGTGAACCCTCGATGCCAAATTGTAACTAATTCGGTCTGTAAATGTAGCTAAAGACGTCAAAATACCTCAACTTGGCCGATACAGGCCATCTTCAAACTTGGCCTGCCTGCAAACAAACGACGCATTTTTTCAAGACTTCAGAGTCCTATCTCAATTTTTATGATCGTTAGAGTGATTACCACAGACGGATATGCATAGATCTGGCCCAGAATTTTACAGTGATCAAGAATATCATGGCAATCATCAATAAAAATTCCATGCGGAATTTGTTCTCTTTCCCCAATTTCACAATTTTTTATTTCCGTATTTATGTCATAAAAGGGAATAGTTTTATCGATACTGCGATACTATTCCATAATTAAGTTATTCTAGTAGTTTTCAACGTTTCAAAATATTGATTTTTATTGACTTTTCACCGAGGGAAATATTCATGATTGCCCTGTATATGTACATATATATGTATGTACTTTATATGATAAATGATGGAGGCTATAAAAACGGTACTGTATTGCAAATTCATATGAACTGATTCAAAGGTCACCTTTAATTTCGATAATCCGATTTATTTAAAGTAGAAATTCATAAAGGATTGCTTCCCGAATAAAGAATCTATCAAATTATTACAATTAGTTAAACTGTTACAGTTACCCAAGTAAAAAACTAATTTTAAAGAAGGCATTTTGGGATTTTGTTATATAAGAAATTTATTTCCAATGTTTTTGTTTCTAGATTCAATAAAGGTATGTTTGGTTTAATGGTGACCCACAAAACTATTAGCAAATAACCAGTAACATTGTCTCCTCCATACTTTGTATCAAAAACTATGAAAAGGGTTAATTTTTTTTAAGTCCGAGCGGTTGGGGTTGTTTTGACTGCATTTATATGGACTATATGCCAAAATATGAGTTTGTCAACTAATTGCTTGTAAACCTAGAAAAGAGAGTAATAGTTTTATATGAATTATTTTTAGATTCATTTTCGCAGTTTTGTTGAGATGAATATGACTTATTATTTGTAAGGTAATACAGCTTAATCTCAGGTTTGGTGTTTTTAAATTATAATAACAACAAGTTTTTGAAGTGGAAGGAATTTAAATTGATTTACTTTCGAAAAAGACAGAAAAGCCTTTAGCTTCGGTCAAAGCGACTAGACCTTATCAGTTCTCTTAATTCTTTGTATTGAAACAAAAAACACTTCCTCCATTTTATGATGACCCGAGCTCGAGAATAAATTTGACTGATGAATTTAGGTAAATGATAATTCAACAGAAAACATATCGTGCTATGACTATAACATTATCTTCCCCAATTTTCAGCTGAATCGGATAATAAATGCAACCAATACTCTGCGAACGGACAGACATGCATAAATCGATCCTAAATCTAAAAGGAACTATACAAATTCAGAAAGACATACTCGTAATAGGTCTTATCACGGTGTGGTTTGGAGTATAAAGAGGTGGTTCAATTTGATATTTTTAAAATGGTAATGGCCAGATCCCCATATTTTGTTAACATTGTAGAGAATTTAAATAAAAGCTCTGTTTCAGAACTAAAAAGTTTTTTCAATTTTTACAGAACAATAATTTACACTTGCACCTGAAATCAGTATTTAGGGCAAATACGTAATTTATTTGACAGAGATTGCCACAATCCAGTTATTAGAATATATTTATATCAAACTAGCGGACCCGGCGAACTTCGTCTCGCTATTAAGGAATAAAATTTCATACAAAAACTCAATTTTCGATTTTTCCAATTTTCCGACTTTTCCAGAGAGATTTTCCAAAATTTTCTTCCGTAAAGACGTTCTCCTCGAAAATACGAATAACTGACAAAAAATTTTACAGAAATCGGCCTAGCCGTTCGCATTTTATGAATTACTATACATTTTTTACACCATTTTTATATATATATAAGAAGAAGATTGTTGTTATTATAAGTGATAGACGTGCTTTTGTATGGATCTGAAAGAATAACAAACTGCATGAAAACTACACACATTACCATCACGAGACATATCCAAGAAGACAGCGTAGGTGCCCGAATTGACAGTCCATTATTAACAACTGGATCAGCACGTTGAATATTTATTTATTATAATATTTAAAATAATATTTTCGGGAAACTCACTGGAAAGGCGCGTTCACAAATTTCACTCACATTTAATGTTTACAACCAGTCAGCTGGTCTCCCTCAAACACAATACTGGGGCTCAATTCTGTTTCTATGAAAATTTGAATTGAAAACTTTTATAAACTAGAAAACTGTCAAATGAAAAAAATTATAAAGGAAATATTTTTCATTTCAAATTTTCATAGAACAACAATCCAGCCCCTGGTTTGGTGTTGACAGCGTTGCCACATACATGATAGAGATCATCAGCTGGGAGTACTAAATACATATGTAGCATTGCCAGATTCTTGTTGCCACACCGTATTAAATAAAAAGAATTGCCAGAACAAAATACTCTCTTATAATAGCTCTGCTCCTGAATTTGCAAGAAAATATTAAACATATATATTTTTCTTCAAAATTTGAAAAGTTTTACAAGTTTAATACTCAAAATGACACAAACGCCAATTCTCACACACTCAAACATACATTCAGCTAAAAGAATGTTAATTGAAACTTCGCCTGACAATGTCAACACAGGTAAATCCGGCCAATTAGTTGGAAATGTTGAATTATCCGAATTAATGAAAATGATGCAAACGTCAATGGAATCGATATTGGAAGAAAAATTACAGAATGTGTCAACAAAAAGTGATATCGAAGAGAATAAGATTCACATTGCAGATTTTGATGAAAAATTTAATGAACTAAAGGCTGAAAATGAGGCAGTGAGATCTGAAATCGCAGATTTAAAAGCTGAGCGGTTAAAAGACCAGCAACAACTTCGCCGAATAGTTGAGCAGAGCAAAGGAAAGAATTTATTCATTAAAGGCATCGAGAAGAAAGGGTCGCCAAAAACATCCGTGGAATATATATTCGGAAAAATACTTAAACTTCATGATGTAAACACAATATCAGTGCGACTTATATATTCCTCAAATGATAAAATGAGCGCAATCGTGGATGAAGAAATGGCAAAGAAGGTGCTTAATAATACTAAAAAATCAGCAGGCACAAAAATTATTATTGAAAAAGATCTCACTGAAAAACGGCAGCAGGATAAAAAGGTACTATACCAATTAAAATCTGAGATACTTGCAGTCGATAGGACATATAAAATGTTCGTAAGGGATGACTCAATAAAGATTGGAGCAAAGTGGATGTCGTGGTGAAAGACTGGAGAGCTGATGAGTGGAAATAAAAAAGCAGATGCAGATATCAAGGAGATTTATGGAGACAAACTTAATTATTTAGATCTGAATTATAATTCACTACTTAAAAAATCAAATTCAAAAAACTAAATTTAAGCAATATAGATAAAAGAAACATTGTATTTGAAGACCATATCTTAAACATAATGTCATATAATGTGCACGGCCTGGTAAATAAAATGCTGTATACTGATTTAAATACATACATTCCTTTGATATATTTTTTCTCTTGGAAACCCATATTTGTTCTGATAGAGCCGACCAATTCACAAAATACTTCGGAGATTATGAGATTATCTGGCAATACGCTACGAAGAACTCACGTTTCGGTAGAGGAATTGGAGGGTGTTTGATTGGAATAAGGAAGAATCTCAAAAATCTAGGTGTAAAGCATTCGTATGTACTACAACAGGACCAAATTGTGATAAATATATCAGTAGATGGATTGAAGTTCAATATAATACCTCTATATATGAGAGTCCCAACATGGAAAGAACAGTTCGCAAAAGTCGATACCATTTTAAAGGAATTTGATATAGAAAACCCAATAGTAAACGTCAGAATTGGTTCTATGCAAAAGAAAGTCGATGATATTTTTATGGAAACATTCCACGCTGGCCTAGAAGAAAGAAAATCTAAGGATGCTGAAACAAACGCAAGAGGAAATGAGTTTTTAAATCTATGTTATGATCATGGCTTGGTGATATTAAACGGTATGACAAAAGGAGATGAAATGGGAGAATTCACGTTTGTAAGCACAGTCGGTACACCAGTCTATGATATATCACACAGGAGCTGTTGTCGACAGTACAATCTTTTAAAGTTATCAATAAAATTTGGTCAGACCATATGCCCATAGTATTCTCAATGATATTGAAACGTAGCGGAACGTCAGAAGAAGTAAATACACTGCTGCCAAAGCTGAGATGGGAAGATTGTAAACGCGTTTAATACGAACACAATATATCGAATATACTTGCAAACAATAGACAAGAAGCTCCCAGTACTTTTGCAGATATAACTGACACTATAAAAGAAGCATATCAACGTATAAACCAGAAGGAAAAGAAATTTAAAAAATCAGAAAAGTGGTTGAGTTCAGCCTGCTATTATGCAAGAAAAAAATCATTTGAATACCTTCATAAATTTCGAAAAAATCCCACTGATGAAAACAGGAAAAACTATATATACACTAACAAACGATACCATGAAGTTTGTCGTAATTCCAAAGATCAATACAATAATAGATTGGAAATGAAGATAGACAGCATTACAAATTCTGGAGAGTGGTGGAAAATAGTGAGGGAGCTAAGAATTGAAGAAAAGTGCAGCAACATACCAATACAAGCCGATGATTTAAAGAAGTACTTCCAAAGCCTACTGAATCAAACTCAAACTTCAGCAGACATACAATATGCCTATATGTATTTCACAAATGAAGACTTAGACAAGCAAATTAGCTTGTTAGAGGTTAATAAGGCCTTGAAAAGGCAAAGTTAAATAAAGCACCAGGAGAAGATCGTATTCCATACGAATTTTACAAATATGCAACTGATGACTTGTTACAACAAATAACATGGATCTGCAACGATCTGTTCCAGAGAGGAGAAACAGATACTTCGTTTGTAAAGTGTGTTATCTATCCTATTTTCAAAAAAGGCGACAAACAACAACCACACAACTATCGAGGCATTTCGTTTATGAACTGCTTACCGAAAATAATCATGCCTATTATTAGCGACATATTGTCAAATAGGTCAGAAAAGTATGGAAAGATAAATGAATACCAAGCCGGATTTAGGAGAAACTATTCCACAGCTGATAACATATACAATTTATCAACAATAATACATTTGAACTGGCACCAAAATAAGAAAACTTCCCATTTTTCGTAGATTTCAAAGCAGCATTTGACCGAGTTGCACGAAAATCTATGATATATTAATCATATAGCATCGGGTCTCAACGAAAGTTGTAAAATCTATAGAAAAAATATATGAAACAACTACATTTTCGGTATGGACAGGAAAGGAGCTTTCAGAAGACTTTGGCACAACCACAGGTGTAAAGCAAGGCTGCTTATTACCACATCTTTTATTTGCTTTATACCTCAATGATTTACATGAGTTTATTAGTGGAGTCACATTTGTAGAAGAACAGAACATCAGACTTCTCATGTATGGCGACGGTATCGTCATATTAGCAGACGAAATAGATGAGTTGCAACGCATGATACATAAGCTAGAGAAGTATTGTGCATTGTGGAATATGGAATAATCAAAATCCATGATATTCCGAAAAGGGAAAGGTATCTAAGAGAGAAAAATGGTTTTATAACGGAAACGAAATATCAATCACATCCGAATATTCGTACCTTGGATTGATGTTTACGCCCAAACTATCTCACAGAAAGCAGATACAAGAACGGAACGAGTTTGCAACAAATAGCATAATACGACGTGGAAATGCTTTCTTTCCAAACCCAATGTATCTCTTAAAGCAAAATGGAAGTTGTTTCAAGCAGTATGTAGATCAGTTCAATCTTATGGATCACAATTATGGGGATTCACACATTTCGATGAAATAAAAAAACTAACACTGTTCTTTTTGAAAAAGTATTACAAATGTCAAGCTTTACTCCAACATACATTCTCATGTTAGAAACTGGTATAGAAAGTGGTCATTTGTTTACGTTCACCAACCACAATATTGGCGAAAAAAGTTATGTCGTGTGAGATATACTGGAAAATGCATTTAAATGACTTGGCTCAGAAACACAACTCAAATCTGTCACAAAATAATTCCAAAATTACTTGGGAGCAAAATATTCAATGTCTTCTACAAAATATGCGTACAACTATAATAAAGAAAAGCACATAACTCACAGCGATTTACGGTAAATTAGAACCTACTCTTGGTAGATCGTTCTTCATGGATCATTTGACACAGGATGACATTATGTGGCTGCTTAAAGCTTGAAGTGATATGATAGCACTTAATTCGATTCGATATCAAGCAGATGCAAACCCAAGATGTTCAATGTGCAATACACAAGAAAATGAAGACATACAGCATTTTATTAGAGTTGCGTCGTTCATGAACGAACCGGCTCAAAGGAACGATTCCGTGAAAAGAACGAACGGATCCGTATCCACCCCATTCTTTTATATCGTTCATTTAGATCCCCGATGGACGAGTCAATGCTGCTTACAAAATTTGCAGCATTGGTTTTGCAGGCAAACTCTAAACAAACGCTGTGTTAGCGCAAACAGCACAAATTTCCACACAAAACAAACAATGATTCAGAGAGCTACTCTCGCTCAGTAACTCACCTCGTTCAGTAGCCATCTCGGTCATATCTTTCTTTTGCATCATTCGTTCATCTGTTTCTTTCATGTCAAAACCACCACCACTACGTTCAGAAACAAAACCACCCCCCTTAGCACACAATGTGTCATTCGTGAACGAACATTTTCAAAAGAACGATTCGGTGAAAAGAACGACAGAGTCATATGCAGCAGAGAACGAACGACTTCAAAAGAAAATAATAAAGTCAAATGTATTGTTGAACGAAAAATAGCCAACGAACGAATTAAACGACTCGGATCTTTTTGGTGAACGGAATGAAAAAGATCGACCCGCTCAATGAACGAGATTGCCCAACACTACATTTTATTGGTCGTTGCCCAGCACTAAAAGGATTCCGTCAAATGTTTTTTTCAAAAATCAGTACTTTATGAATCTGAAATAATACATATCCTTAATGGAATAGTAATCAACTGGAAATGCTTAGCAAATTATTTAAGAATTTGTTCACAATATAGAAATCAATTATTATTAGAATTCAATCTGTAAAACACTGAAATCACTACCAATTAACCTTAATTGACAGACGACTCTAAGTCATTGTCACTAAACAATATTAAAATATATGTATTCTCTAAAAACCTTATCAATATCGCAATGTAAATATATTTATATTTTGCGCTTGCAAATACTTAGTTGACAAACAGTTGAAAGTTCCACACAGTTTAAGTATGTGGTGAAAAAATTTAAATACTTAATAACATTAAAATGTGGATGGCTCTTCTGTTGCCGACAGTTTGTTGTAAGTGTTAAAAATGTAAACACTTAGCCAAGTAAAGTCTAGAGTGAAATCATGCCAACATTTTGTGGCACAAAGTAAATTTGGTACGCTATAAACGTTAAAACATGACTTTATTTGGCTAGCAGATGGTGGCTTGTTAACAAAAGATAGACTGTTTGTGTTGTGTTTGCTTATATTCCACCAACGATATTGATATTCATTATTTGCGCTAACGGGTTGTGGTTTTTGGACCTTAGAATGGTTCAAAGTTGTAATGGGAAAACAATAATTTATGTTCCGACTTACACAATGTTTTTGTAAAAGAACTGTTTTTGTAAACACTAACTATTTTGTGGTTGGCTGATGACTGACGAAAGTGAACGGCCACACTGGCAAACAACCGATTATTTGAGGAAAACTGACAGTCAAAACTGATCGTTTGTACTCCGCTCGAATTAAAACTTCGCAAATTTTTCAGACTTAGATGACAATACACGAGTATGAAACCAAAAGTAATATGGGTCAATTTTTTCCTATAGCCCCATATAACAGTACCACCCCATTTCTCGCCTTTTAAAGTTTTTATCTACATTTTCGGCCAACATTGGCTGTAATTTGGTTATGAGGTTCACAGTGGTCAACAAAATTGTTTTTACAAAAAGTTAAAATAAAAAATAATTTACAGAAGTAAGAACGGCGTTAAGTTCGGCCGGGCCGAACTTTTTATACCCTCCACCACGAATTGTAATGAAATGAATATGAACACTTATTTTAATTTCGTTTATGAAAGCAATAAATAGTACATATATCCCAACTGATAACACTATGCAAGTCCCAATTTACATTAGGCGAGTTTACTTGCGGCAATTGTCAGTTTGTAGGTGAGAGAGGGTGCTGAGAGGCAAAGGGTTACCATATGCCTCACCTCTCTCTCCTACAAAATGACAATTGCCGCAAGTAAACTCGCCCAATGTAAATTGGGACCAACACTGGAAATGCAAACAACTTCTAGTATGGATTTTTTGAAAGTATATATTGAGACTATAAAAACCCAAGTTGGTTTTTTTACTTGTCAGATCCAGTTGGGATTTTATGGCTTCATCTAAACCAAAATTAATTTTTTTTTTTAATTTAGCGGGCCTTTATTTCAGAAACGAATAGGAATTTTACCTTGCTGTTCTTAGCAATATTATAGCCTTAACTTAATGGAACGTATCTGATGAACAGACTACATAAGAAAAATCCATCTAGGTTATTAGAATCGATAAAATAGAGAAAATTTTACATAAATTTTGGAATTCTGGTCGGTATCAGCTAAACTATTCGGAGTTGAACCTTGTAACCTGTTCTAACAAGATCTTCCAAATAATGTTCTCAGCAATTCTACTGAACATTCTGAAACTCTAAAGTGAGTATTTCATGTTGCTTCAACGGTATTTGGTATTAAATCTTTTACAACACTTGTTTCAAACACATTTCACACGAACAGTTTATTCTTGCAATATTAAATTGTCGTTAAAAAATTAAGGAAAGTTTAACCGTTTTAGAGATATGGTGAGAAATGTGTACAAAATATGGAATTGTTAGATATATTATAAAACTTGTAGTTTTTCGAATTAATTATTTCTCCTAATATTTACCTACAAATTTTCTTCAGAGGTCAGAAGAAGATTCGCATAGGTTTCAGAGATATAGCCCGAACAAGTCAATATACTGTACTTCTAACAAATCCTCAGTTCAAACTGTTAGCACAAGATTATATTAACAATTTTGAACAGCAAGACAGCTCATAGGGTGCGACATTTTTGTTCTTTCCAAAACATGCACCAATATTTAAAATTTTCTGAACTGAATATTCTGGATTTGGATAGGTAAACACCGTTCTATGGAGACTGTATAAAACGTTGACTTGTACCGATAAATTTCTGGAGGAAAGTTTCGTAACTCCAGCGAAGGCTTAATACCAAATTTCATTATTCCTGTTGAATAATGTGCGTAAAACATTCAAAATACCGAGGGACCTTTCTACGGAGGCTATATAAAAACATGGAGCAATACCGGAAAATTTCAGTTGGAAAGTTTTATACCACTAAATATTAAATTTCAGCCGCTTTAGCTGATGACAGTGTAGTTAATGCTTTTTTACTGTATGTACTCTTATAATTACTACAAGTTTATAATTATAAATAAATTTCAGCCGTTTCTATGGGATATTGATGGCACAACCTTCAAAATACCGAAAATCGGGAAGTACGCTAATATGGGTGCTATTTGAACCTATACTGATAATTCAAAAATTCAAAATATCTTAAAGTGACGCGTACTATATATGGGCATTATATGGTGGCTATACCATAACATGGAACTATATAAACAAATTACAACTAACTCGGTGGTCAATGGGTCAAATGAGTGATTTCAACAGATGGACGGACATGGCTATATCTATATAGAATTGCACGCCGATCAAGAATATATATAGTTTGTAGGATCTAAAATTATTATTTCGAGTAGTTACAAACGGAATGACAAGCTTAATATACCCCCCATAGCCATGGTAGAACAAGTAAAGGTAGCAGCAATACCCAGCTGGCTGAAATGGGCTGTAATGCTACTGTCAAATTCCATACGACATTTTATACATTTATTTGTATGTTCGATGTATATTAGGGATATATATTTTTTGAAGAACAAATTTATTCATCAGAAAAAACTATTCCCATGAAGCCTCCGAACGACATGCCGCACACTAAAACACCGCGTATAGAGGCGGTACAATATTTGTTAATATGTGTGGTATTTTGTTAAACTTGAAGAGAATAAAGCCCTAATAAAAATGTGATTTTTTTGTTTTCAAAAGCAAACGATTGAAACAGCTTCTGTTTTTTTCAATGAATTACCAGCGACCCCAAACATTTTTGCAAGAATTCTGCTCTCTGCGAGAAATTATGCATTTAGTGGAATGATATGGAAACATTCAAATTTTTTTCATTAATGTTTTCCAAAATTTTCAATCAAATGTGAAGAATGATTAGTTTTTTTTTTTAAATTCCATAGACATTTCCTTATTTTGTTTACATGTACGTTGACACTAACGTTTACAAACAAAAACAAATTTCTATGTGGTTGTTATTGAGTTGTATTTGTTGTAGTATTTACTTTACCTGTAGTGCGATTCTCTAACTTTTATCTACCGAACCGACGTCATTAGTTAACGAAAAACATCGGTTGAATTAACGATATGGTTATTCTGTAATTTTTGGTTACCGATTCGAAAATTCTATGTCGATTTAACCATGTCCGTCTGTCTGTCCGTCCGTCTGTCTGTTGAAATCAAGATACAGCTCAATATTAAAGATAGAGACTCAATATTTGGCACAGAAGTTTTTAATCCTTGCGGAATGGTTGGTATTGAAAATGGGATATATCGGTCCACGTTTCGATATAGAGACGGTACCTCCCGATTTTCGGTATTTTTTAGGGTTTTAGCTTCATTATCCCAACAAAATGGCTGAAATTTGGTACGTAGTCCTCTTTAGGGGTATAAAACTTTCCCCCAGAATTTTGTCGGTATCGGTCCACGCCTTCATATAGCCCCCATAGAACGGTACCTCCCGATTTTCCGGTATTTTGAAAGTTTTAGCTTCATTATCACACCGAAGTGGATGAAATTTGATACTTACTCTACGTTGGTGGTATAAAACTTTAGCCCAGACCTTTGTCGGTATCGGTCCATGCCTTCATATAGCCCCCATAGAACGGTACCTCCCGATTTTCGGTATTTTGAACGTTGGCCTCAATATTCCACCGAAATGGCTCAAACTTCCCTTTAAATTTGTCGGTATAGGTCCACGCCTTCATATAGCCCCCATGGAAAGGTATCTCCCGATTTTCCGTATTTTGAAGGTTGTGGCTTCCATATTCCACCAAAATATCTGAAATTTGGTATTTAGTCTTCAATGTGATATAAAACTGTTCGCCAGAAATTTGTCTGTAGAGGTCCACGCTTTCATATTGCCTCATTTCCGACTAAAGAGTATTATCAGTATAGATCCACGTCTTCCTATATCCCCATAGAATCGTACTTCCTGATTTTCGGCATTTTTAAGTTTTAGCCACATTCTCTTACCGAAATATAGGAAATTTGGTATTTAGTTTTCTTTGAGTCTAAAAACTTTCCGTCAAAAATTTGTCGGTATAGATCGACGTTTTGAAATAGCCCCCATTGAACGGTGCCTCACACTGTTTTACCGAAATTGCTGAAATTTAGTATTATGTCTTTTTCATACACGAAAGGAAACTAATTATTCCATTTTACTTCAATAAAACTTGTGGTGGAGGCTATAACAAGTTCGGCCCGGTAGAACTTTTTTATTTTTTAGGAAGAAAAATCGATGCCCTAGAGCAACCCCAGATCAGCATTCTGCCCTTATAACGTGCCTAGAGGCAGAAAAGGGCTTGGCAGAGGACGAGAGATGGCCCGTAAGAAGTGGATTGAAGTGGCTGAAGAAATTAACAAAATTCCAGGAGCGGTCAAAACCCCTGAGCAGTGGTAGACAGTAAGTAATACCGAATTTATTTATGTATCTCCCATTTAATATGTTATTTCTTAGGTGTAGCGGGACTTAAAGTCGAAGACATCTTCAAAATTTAAGACGTCGAAACGAGAGAGAGCCAGGGCAGGCAAAGGGTTTCTTGACCCCCATTGAGGAGCGGATTGTTGGTTTGCTGGGGAATGAAGATTGTCCAGACAGTCTCCAAATCGAGGAGGTATGTTTATTAGTATAGAAGATAGATACAAAAATATGTTAATCTAAAAACGTATTATTTTTTACCGAGTACAGCAGATGAGAAACTTGAAGAATACGAAATTGAGGCATTGGACGAAACATTCGAAAACAGTAAGGAGAACGAAAACACAAGTGCCACCGATGCCACAGTTGTACTCGTAGACAGAGTATTACAACCAAAACGCCAAAAAAGGAAACTGGATGCAAAGACGAATTTTTAAAAATTGCAAAAACTCAGGCCGTTGCAATGTTGGTATGTACCCGTCCCAGTTCGCACTAAGAGTAATTTCATTGAAATTTTGACATGAAATTAAAATAAAATTTACATGTAAACGGTCTGTATGTTTCATAAGAATATTGCAATAAAATTGCAAAATGCATGAAAGCGTCTACACTAGTTTCTTAAAGTTATGTGTTTTGAAATTGTGAGCTTTCAGTGAAATTACTTAGTGTGAAATAAAACTATTAAAAAATTTCATAGCGGGACGGGTGAAGATAACGGTCTGAGACCATTCACTAAACTCAACTTAAGTTCAAAAATGTTATGGGGATGTGGTGGTTCTTATTTACATTTACCGACAGGCGAAATCTCCGGTGAACTTTTGCATGGGAAAAGTCGTCTCCGGTGAAATTTTGTATAGGAAAAGTCATCTCCGGTGAACTTTTGTATGGGAAAAGTCATCTCCAGTGAACTTTTGTATGGGCAAAGTCATCTCGGGTGAACTTTTGTATGGGCATAGTCATCTCCGGTGAACTTTTGTATGGGAAAAGTCATCTCCGGTGAACTTTTGTATGGGAAATGTCATGTCCGGTGAACTTTTGTATGGGCAAAGTCATCTCTGGTGAACTTTTGTATGGGAAAAGTCATCTCCGGTGAACTTTTGTATGGGAAAAGTCATCTCCGGTGATCTTTGGTATGGGAAAAGTCATCTCCGGTGAAATTTTGTATATGAAAAATTCATCTCCGGTGAACTTTTGTATGGGAAAAGCCATCTCCGGTGACATTTTGAATTGGAAAAGTCATTTCCGGCGAACTTTTGTATGGGAAAAGTCATCTCCGGTCAACTTTTGTATAGGCAAAGTCATCTCCGGTGAAATTTTGTATGGGAAAAGTCATCTCCAGTGAACTTTTGTAAAGGAAAATTCATCTCCGGTGAACTTTTGTATAGGCAAAGTCATCTCCGGTGATTTTTTTGTATAGGAAAAGTCATCGCCAGTGAACTTTTGTATGGGAAAAGTCATCTCCGGTGAGCTTTTGTATGGGAAAAGTCATCTCCGGCGAACTTTTTTGTAACAGTCGATGCGCAAATTTCATAGCGGGATAGGTGAAGATTACGGTCTGAGTCCATTCACTAAACCTAACTTAAGTTCAAAAATGTTATGGGGATGTGGTGGTTCTTATTTACATTTACCGACAGGCGAAATCCGACATATGTATATCATGTAAATATGGTTGATGATAATAGAATAGTCAATTCTCCAATCCAACAATGTTTCCAATTTTGTGATGTTTTGCATAGTACGATCTGTTTGCCTAATGACAACAACTCAGACCTAGTACAACCACACAACAGTTTAAATGTTTTTTCAAACCGTGGTATGTCGCTTAAAGAGAGAGGGTGTACTTAATCCTCCTTTCCTTTTGAGATTGTCCAAAAATGTAACTTGTTGAATATGATTACATTAGAGCATTTTCTCGGATTAAACTCCTTTATAAGGGTTTATTTGACGTACATATATGCAAGGGAATTGACAACTTAAATCCATGTGATTTGCTAAAAGCAGTACTATTATAGTAGATTTAAAAATAATTAGATATACCCCATTGTTACAAGTCTCCTTTTGTTATAGTTTGGATTTTTCGATCAGATTTTTTGCGTTCCGTTTAACATAAAGTTAAAAGTGATCATTAAATTTCAAGGAGGACCTTCTTGGCATTAACTTTTAGTATGAACATTATATCTTTATTGCCTCCAAATTGGTTTAATTTACGTTTTTAATTCCATCCAATAATAAAAGGACACATGTAATAATGGCCCTTAGTAATTCAAAGTATTTAATTTTGTTGAATCCATTGCATATACTGTTCATAAAAATATTAACATAATTTTAATCTTAATGTAGAATAATAAAATATGTTAGATCATAAATTATTTAAGTGCATTAGACAATAAACATTGATGTATTGTAGATAAGTAGAGCATAAGTGATAACATTTTAGGTAAATTGTTGTGGTGCACTGATATTAAATACATTATCCGAGTGAACAGCTGCACTGATAATAAAACCATCACTCAGGTAATTATGCACTAGGGTTATGACTTTTTGACATTTTTCCTCAAAAATGATTTCCTGTAGCAGGGATGAATGAACTTTTGCCTATTAATCACTATGCTATCGTTTATTCCATTGAAATATAAAAAAAGTTCACGCACAAATCGATTTTAAAAAAATAATTTTTTGAAAAAATATGAAATGAAAAAAAAAATTTTTTTCAAAAAATTATTTTTTGTTGCACGAATGAATAAATATGAGCCTACTAATAACTATAATAACGTTTATTTCATTCAAATATTAAAAAAGTCGCAAAAAAAGTCACTTTGAAAAAATTTTAAATTTTTTGTTTTTTGTTAAAAAATTATATTTTTGAATAAAAGCGTTTACGACATTTTTACTATTCTCAGAATTGAAGAAAAATAGTGAGAAATAAATTTTATGTCATTTTAATTATCTCATGTGGCTTTAAAGTTTATTTTCAATTATATATCTGTTTTCAGTGACTTCAAAAAATTGTCCATAATTTTGATAAATTCAAATTTTAAAATCATTTTGTGCGTGAGGTTTTTTCACCGAATCACCTTATAATTAAGATTTTATGTAATCTTATGGCAAAACTCATCACGCTATGATACAGGGATATGAGGTTGTAAAAAAGTCATAACCCTATTATGCACTCATTAAGGAAGCAGGTACTTTTAGTGATAAGAACATAGAATTACCCAAAAGGATACCCTAAGATTTCTGTGTCCGCTTAACTCTTAAGTTGAATAATATCTTCAATAAAACCAGAAGTGAATTAAGAACCAAAGAGAGAACTTCTCATTTAAACAGTGGTCCTTCGAGAGAAAGAAACCAGCGGCCGTGGAAAAAGAAAAATTTTTTGAAAAATAAAACAAAAAGGAAATGAATCGTTATTAGTGAAAGAAAAAAAAAATAAAAAATAAATAAATGAAAAAGGAAGAGAATCCTTAACCTTGAAAAAAAAGAATTGAAAAATTATACAAAAAGGAATAGCATCCTTGATCGTGAAAAAAAATCAAAGAAGAAGAAAATAAAAGTCGGACTCAAAAAAAGGCACCAAGAAAAAAATAAAAGAATTATTAAGAAAAAAATAGCCAAAAGGCAAAAAGATAAAAAGCATTAAACAGCTAAGAGAAATATAGAAATGTCGGCAGAGAAATTCAATCTCTTCAAAACTCAACAACAAATACTCAAAGAAATCACGGGGATTTCAGAATCATTAGAAACCGGATTGGTTAGAAAAGCGGCCTTGGAAGCCAAGTCAAAGTCGCTCGAGGCTAAGATGGGCGAAGCAAAAGTGAACAACTTGAAGTTGGAAAGAGGTGGAAAATCTAACGAGGCGTATTTCAAGGACAACGTATGGGAAGCAATGAAAAATACGTATGAAAAATGCAAGGAACGCATGCAAAAAATTAGAGATGGTCCCGAAAATCAGGAAACCGAGAGCGGAAAAGTGGAAATTGCGCTGCTAGAAACAGAACCAGAGATGGCGCAAGGTATAGAGCACGAACTTTCAGTAGAGAATCCAGGGAGCTCTAAGGTAGGAATGGAGCAACAAATTTTTTAATTAATTGAAAATATTCAACTACAATTTCAACTCCAGCAGGAGGAAATGAGGAAACGACAAGAACAAATGACAAAACAACAGGAGGAATTTCAAAAGCAAATTCAGCACATATTACAAGCGAAATTGAATGCAGAGAAGAAAGAAGTCGCTCAGTACGAAGAGGAACGAGTCGCGTTGAAGGGATTAGCTGTAGTTCCCCAACATGCCAATATTGACAGGAAGAATGCAGTACTGTCTCAATTCCGCAGGAAGATCATTAAGCTTTCTGATGCCATGGAAGCAGATATTGCTGGAGTCTCGAAATATGCTCTAGAAAATATGAAGTCCTCGTGGGAAAAACAATTCGACGACATCAAGCAGCTTCATTTGGAATTAACTACGGAACATGGTATGGAAGAAGTGGATGAAGAATTGGAAGCGATCGAAGAAAAAATGAGCACAAAAATACAAAACATAATTGGGAAGATGAGTGGACTGAAAGAAGAAGCCCAGGCTGTGGAATTGAAAAGCATAGAGATTACATGCTTCAATGGGAATGTGGAGGAGTGGAGTTCCTTCCATGACCTATTCAAGAAAATGGTGGATGGAATCGCTCAACTATCGGAGGTCCAAAAGCTGTACTATCTAAAAACCAATTTGAAAGGGAGGTCTTCCGCTTAGTTCAGCATTTGCAGGTGACAGACACCAATTATAAGGCAGTGTGGGAAATGCTGGAGAAAAGATATAACAATAAGAGGATTTTGTTCACAAAACTAGTGGACAAGATTTTGGATCACCCGAATAAAAACAGTCAATCGGCGATGAGTTTAAGGAAGCTACTGGACAGCGTGTATGAGAGAGTTCATGCATTAAAGGCTATGGAGATACCGTTAGACCATGCAGATCCAGAATTATCATACCGAAATTAGACAAGGATGGGCTTATCCAATATGAGAAAAATGTCAAGAAGTCGAAAGAAATTCAACGACTGGTCGATGTGTTGGACTTCCTAGAACAGCAATACCAAGCATTGGAAGCTTCAGCGGGCAGAAAGCAATTCGTTCCTGTAATATTTAAACAGTAGGATAGACCTGGAGTGACCGAAAAGAGACCATGCCGTTTCTGCAAGTATATTGGTCATGACATTATGGCTTGTAAGAAATTTGCGGCACAGCCATCGAACGAGCGGTATAGTTGGGTAAAGACAGCCCAGTTGTGCCTCAGATGTCTGAAGTTCGGAAAAGATAAGCGGTGTTATCACGATGGCAAATGTCAGAAGTGTGGATTGAGTCATAACACACTAATCCATTTGGAGAAAATAAGCAACACAAAGGCAATGACAACCCATACAGCAGCAAATGTTCTTCTGGCTACTGCCCAAGTCCGAGTTAAGTCCCTACATGGAGAATACGTCACATTAAGGGCCTTAATGGATCAAGGATCACAAATAACATCGATATCGGAAGACGCAGCTCAGCTACTACAACTACCGAAGAGGAGGACCGAGGTGAGACTACGAGGTCTGGGAGAAACCATGGTAGGGGTTGCGAAGGCGAAAGTAATGCTGGAGATAGGACCCAGGTTTTTCAGCAATACTAAACTCAACGTGGAAGCACTAATCCTGCCAAAGTTAGCCTTAGCTCATCCTGATAATAGCTTCCAATACGATGTTGGAAAATGGAGAATTATTAATCTGGAATATCCAAATTTCAATAAAGCTGAGAGAATTGATATGGTAATTGGTGCCGACCTTTTCCCACAAATATTGGAAGACGGAGTTCGGCATGATGAAGCGATTGTGGGGCAAACCACGAAATTTGGCTGGATCCTGTCAGGAACAATAGTGAGGAAGACTGGGCAAAATAACATGAGGTATGTTGCTACAATAACTATTGAAAGATTTTGGGAGATTGAGGAGATCGAAGACGAACATACGCCCATTAGGGTTATGACATTTTGACATTTTTCCTCAAAAATGATTTCCTGTAGCAGGGATGAATGAACTTTTGCCTATTAATCACTATGCTATCGTTTATTCCATTGAAATATAAAAAAAGTTCACGCACAAATCGATTTTAAAAAAATAATTTTTTGAAAAAATATGAAATGAAAAAAAAAATTTTTTTTCAAAAAATTATTTTTTGTTGCACGAATGAATAAATATGAGCCTACTAATAACTATAATAACGTTTATTTCATTCAAATATTAAAAAAGTCGCAAAAAAAGTCACTTTGAAAAAATTTTAAATTTTTTGTTAAAAAATTATATTTTTGAATAAAAGCGTTTACGACATTTTTACTATTCTCAGAATTGAAGAAAAATAGTGAGAAATAAATTTTATGTCATTTTAATTATCTCATGTGGCTTTAAAGTTTATTTTCAATTATATATCTGTTTTCAGTGACTTCAAAAAATTGTCCATAATTTTGATAAATTCAAATTTTAAAATCATTTTGTGCGTGAGGTTTTTTCACCGAATCACCTTATAATTAAGATTTTATGTAATCTTATGGCAAAACTCATCACGCTATGATACAGGGATATGAGGTTGTAAAAAAGTCATAACCCTAACGCCCATGCAAGATGAATACTGCTTGAAGCTATACGAAGAAACTACACGATTGGACGATTCAGGAAAATTCGTCGTCCGGTTACCGTTTGTGGAAAACAAAGAGCAATGGCAAGATTTTTAAGTTTGGAAAAAAGGCTGGAAAGATGTACGGAGTTGAGAAGAGAATATGAAAAAACGATAGATGAGCGAATATCAATGGGACACATGGTGAAAGTAGATGCGAAAAAACAAGCGAAGTACTATATGCCCCATCAAGTGGTTGTGCGCGAGACAAGTCTTACCACAAAATTAAGGGTTGTGTTCGATGCATCATCAAAAACATCGAATGGAAATTTGCTGAACGATATCCTTCATACGGGTCCGAAACTACAGAAGGACATATTCGACATCATTACCAAATGGAGATCGTGGAGATTTGTCATATCAGCGGATGTGGAAAAAATGTTCCGACAGATCAATATAGAAGAAGAAGACCAGGATTATCAGTACGCACTCTGGGTGCCACCGTGGTGCAATAGTATGCACACCCGCCTTGCACGCTGAAGGTCGTGGGTTCGATTCCCCGGCCAAGCAACAGCAAACAATTTTCAACGGTGGCAAATTGCCCCTCAGTAACGATGGCGACATTTCCTGAGTATTTCAGCCATGTAAAACTTCTCTACAAGTGGTGTCTTAAGACACGCCGTTCGGACTCGGCGATAAACTGTAGGTCCCATATCATTGAGCTAATATGAATCGGGGTGCTCTCATTGATATGAGAGAAGTCTCCCTTGTCCCATCTGGGATGTTTGTGGAACAATTATATTATATATACTCTGGAGAAATAGGGTTATGACTTTTTGACATTTTTCCTCAAAAATGATTTCCTGTAGCAGGGATGAATGAACTTTTGCCTATTAATCACTATGCTATCGTTTATTCCATTGAAATATAAAAAAAGTTCACGCACAAATCGATTTTAAAAAAATAATTTTTTAAAAAAATATATGAAATGAAAAAAAAAAATTTCAAAAAATTATTTTTCTAGCACGAATGAATTAATATAAGCCTACTAATAACTATAATACTGTTTATTTCATTCAAATATTAAAAAAGTCGCGAAAAAAGTCACTTTGAAAAAATTTTAAATTTTTTGTTTTTTGTTAAAAAATTATAATTTTGAATAAAAGCGTTTACGACATTTTTACGATTCTCAGAATTGAAGAAAATTAGTGAGAAATAAATTTTATGTCATTTCAATTATCTCATGTGGCTCTAAAGTTTATTTTCAATTATATATCTGCTTTCAGTGACTTCAAAAAATTGTCCATAATTTTGATAAATTCAAATTTTAAAATCATTTTGTGCGTGAGGTTTTTTCACCGAATAACCTTGTTATTAAGATTTTATGTAATATTATGGCAAAACTCATCACGCTATGATACAGGGATATGAGGTTGTAAAAAAGTCATAACCCTAGTCTGCACCATTTCTAGCCATAAGGACGCTAATTGAAATATGGAAAAGATGTGGAAATCAGAGAATCGGCTTACTAACAGGAGCGGATTCAAAGAGGGAATGCCGGGATATTCGAAAATTAATATCGAAAGAGCTAGAAGCTTACGGGTTCCACCTTAGAAAATGGTTCCCAAATACCCCAGAAGTGTTGTGTGCCGTAAACAGAAGAGAGGAAAATGAAGTTCTATATACAAGAAGATGAGTGTCTGAAAACATAAGGTTTGCAATGGAACCCAACCATGGATTGCTTCACCTTCAACATGCAAATAGACGATCAAGATAAAATAACTAAGAGGGTGGCGTTATCGAGTCTGGCAAAGATTTTCGATCCGTTGGGTTGGCTGACACCTGTCACGTAAGAGCCAAGCTATTTATCCAACATTTATGGAAGCAACAAATAGAATAGGACTTACCATTGGAGGAAAGTTTGAGCGATGAGTGGAAGAAGTTCTCGCAAAGTCTTCACGCACTGAAACATTTGCAGATACCAAGATGGTTTCAAATTACACCATCCAGTGTAGTGCAACTGCATGGATTTGCTGATGCGTCCGAAAAGGCATACGCAGCAGTAGTGTACCTGAAAGTGGAGTCTACGATAACAATAGTTGCCGCAAAAAGCAAAGTCAATCCCATTAAAAACGCCAAGACTCTCCCAAAAATGGAACTATGTGCGGCACAACTGCTGGCGAAACTGCTTCAAAAAATTAAAAAAAGTCGACATCAACGGCAAAAATGTATGCATGGAGTGATTTCATGATCACATTAGCATGGATAAACAACTCAAAGAATAAGAATAACTTTATAAGAAATAGAGTTGTGGATATTTCGGAAAGAATCCTGAAGCAAAATGGGGATATGTTAAATGAAAAGAAAACCCAGCAGACTTGGGATCAAGAGGCGTTTCCCCTAAGACATTAATAACCCACGAGTTATGGTGGAATGGACCTGAATGGCTTGTAAAAGATGAGGACGAATGGCCCAAGATGGAAGCGAAATCAGCAGCGACAAGAATTTCAGCGGAAGAAAATAGCGTGTATGGAAAAATTATGCAATTTTCTTCATTTAAGAAGCAACAAAGGGTCATGGCTTACGTACTACGATTTATTAAAAGATTGAGAGGAACTAGAAGAAGCAGAAATGAGAATAATTAAACTGCACCAGGAAAATGAATGGCCGGCTGAAATGACACAATTGAAATCATAAAGAGCCGTAGACCATCGAAGCTAATTAGCCGCATTACACCCCAGTTAGACAAATATGAAGTGATGAGAGTATGAGGAAGACTTCAATATTCATCATAAGTGTATAGCCAGAAACATCCAATTATTATCCAAAAGTCGAGGTTAGCGGGAAACATCATCCGACATACCCATCTCGAGACATTGCATGGAGGAATTCGTTTAATGGAAAACATGATAAGAAGGAAATATTGGATTATCGGAGCAAATAACAGAATAAAGGAAGTAAGAAATCAACTGATGGGTGACCTTCCAGCATGCAGAGTTAATATAAGCCAGCCATTTCAACATTGTGGAATTGATTATGCGGGTCCGATTCAGCTGAGGTGTTCAAAAACTAGAGGAACGAAATCCATGAAAGGCTGCTTAGCTGTTTTTGTCTGCATGGTGACGAAAACAGTTCATTTGGAGGCAGTTAGAGACCTTACTACTGATGCGTTTTTGGCAGCTCTTAGGCGTTTCTTTGCACGGAGAGGCAAAGCGAGCAATATCTATTCAGACAACGGGACGAACTTCGTAGGGGTATCGAAGCAAGTGGCCAAAGATTATGTTGAGGCAATAAAAAATAACAATAAATTAGCGCCGCAGTTAAATCAATGAAACATCACCTGAAAAGGATTATTGGCGACACAAAGCCAACTTATGAAGAAATTAGCACGGTGCTGTCTCAGATTGAAGCGGTTCTAAATTCAAGGCCGTTACATCAACTCAGTAGCAGCGCGGAATATGTCGACACAATAACACCAGGACACTTTTTAATTTGGCGACCATTATTAGAAGCTCCGGCGAAAGTCGATGAGGGAAACTTGGGATGCGTTAACAGATGGAAACTGGTACAAATAAAAAAACACCTTTGGAAAAAGTGGAAGTAAGAATATTTAACATCGTTACAGAATCGGACGAAATAAACAGCGACATCTGGAGGTAGGACAAATGGTGATACTACGCAATGAAGATACTCACCCAGCTCGGTGGCCATTAACGAAGGTTACAGAAGTGCATACGAGCAAGGATGGAGTTGCAAGAGTGGCGACAGTAAAAACGCAAAACGGAGAAGTGAAAAGGCCGATTACAAACTCTTGAGCATCGTAGAAAAATTAATTCGTCTCTCTTTGTTTTTGATTTGATTAATGATTCAATTGATTCTCCAGAATTAATATCGCGTATACCGCTTTATGTACCACCTAGGCAAATGAGATATACCGATGTGTTTAACGTTTGCCTACACCGCGTTAACTATGCTAATCATAGCCCATTAACACGGGCTTTTTGTTTTATCAATTCCATTAACATGAAATACCAAAAGAAATTTTACCAGTGTATAGAATTCAGCATTTCAAAAGATTATTTTAAATTATATTTTTAACTAAATTTGATTAAAAATATGTTTTTCTTTTTTTTTTTGTTTTGTAAATATTTATATTCTTTAAATCATAGTCTGTAAGGAAATTATGTTCCATAGACCGAAATAAATAAATAAATAAGTTATGCCCCTTAGAGCACGAAGATGAAAGATCAGAGGATATGAACATGGAAGATTTACCGCAGAGGAAAGCACAGATAAACACGACAATGCGATTACCAAGAGTACTAGGACATCCCTTAGTGATGATGATCATGATGATAAACCTGTGTATGGTAATGCCGACTAAGTACTCATTTGTTCAAGAGCTAAACAGTTCCACGGCAATGTACTTGGATCCCATATGGCCTCGTCCTCGTGGAACATGGTAATATACTTCGAAATGAAACCATATCTGGAGACTTTGGAGCTTGCGGCGAGATTAACACTTCGAAGGAAATATGTCCAAGACTCCAAACATTTGAAGATAGGTGCTGGTCTGTTGTAAAAAATATGGAGTACAAGAGAAGCAAAATAGAGGCGAATAACCGTTTATTCATGAGAGAAGATAGACGACAGAAAAGAGGAGCGCAATTGAAGTTCGTAGGCTCTTTTCAACATTGGGCTTTCGGAGTAATGGACGACGAAGATCGGGTGGCGATTGAAAACAATATGAGAAATCTATTAGCCAACCAACACGATCTAAAAGAATTGGCAAGAAAGCAGACATCAGTAGTTGACTCTACGGTCAATCTGCTGAAAAGAACAACGGATGAAGTCAATTCACACTTTACTGAAATAAAGTGTAAAATTGAGAATATAAGCGCCATGATGAGCGAGAGCTACTTCGTCTATAGAGAATCTATTCGGTTCTTTATAGTCACCAAGGAGATACGCGAGCGTATTGCAGAATGCGATGATGTGCAGAAAGAGTTTATTGACTTGTTACTGGACGTGAATAATGGAAAGTACACCCTGTGCTCATAAGTCCCAGCCAATTGCAGTCGGAGATAATAGGAATTCGTAATGCTCTGCCTGCGAAGTATGTTTTACCTGGTAAAAACACTGGCGCAGAACTGAAGGAGGTATTGCACTTAATGAGAGGTCATGGAATGTTCGTTGGTACTCAGTTGGTAATTGATTTGAAAATACCTCTTTTCAACCGACAGTCATCACAATTATACAGGGTTATTCCGATTCCGTTTGAGCAGAATGGTGCTTCTATGATAGCGAGGATAAAGCGCCGTATATAGTATACAATTTCGAGTTAGACTCGTTCCACTACCTAACACAAGCAATGTTGAACGAGTGAAAAAGCACATTGGGTGAGGAAATTGTGTGCGAAGAAAACTTTCCTTGGAGATATGCTTCAACAAATAATTGCGAGTTAGCACCTCTGAGGCCACACATCGGGCTAAAATGTACATATGATGAAGTAGAGAACAGCCCATATTTAATACAGCTGAGACGCAAAGCAAATTGGTTTTTCAAAATATTTGCTAACACAACAGCCCATGTAAAATGTTCGGACAAGCAGCAAACTTCAATGGAGCTTCCGCAGCAAGGTATCTTATTTTTAGAACCAGAATGTACGGCCAGGATCGATCAAAATAACATTGGTAGCGGTCCACCAGCAGAGGAAAGAAATAACATCCCAGTTTCACTCAGTTCTCTTGAAAGATCTGACGCCGGCAGAAAGGGAGTACATAAAACCCATGGGAGATGTATTGGTCAACCATCACGCAGAGATAAACCAACTGAAGAAGTCCCTGGACGAGTTAAAGAAGGAGAACATAGAACTAAGAGGTTTATAATTCCATTATTTGTCTGGTCACGTAGCATTTATTTTAGTTATACTAATAGCAGTAATACTAATAAGTCTATTTATAAGGAAAATGATATGGAAGAGGCGTATTGCCACAATTCATTTCCCAGTAGGGTCAACGGCCTAGATAGTCCTTTGCTGGCGGGGAGAATGTTCATAAAAATATGAACATAATTTTAATCTTAATGTAGAATAATAAAATGTGTTAGATCATATATTATTTAAGTGCATTAGACAATAAACATTAATGTATTTTAGATAAGTAGAGCATAAATGATAACATTTTAGGTAAATTGTTGTGGTGCACTGATAATAAATACATTATCAGAGTGAACAGCTGCACTGATAATAAAACCATCACTCAGGTAATTATGCACTCATTAAGGAAGCAGGTACTTTTAGTGATAAGAACATAGAATTACCCAAAAAGATACCCTAAGATTTCGGTGTCCGCTTAACTCTTAAGTTGAATAATATCTTCAATAAAACCAGAAGTGAATTAACAACCAAAGAGAGAACTTCTCATTTAAATATATACATATGTACGTCAAATAAATCCTCATGAAGTGGGTTAACCCGGCAAAAACTCTAGTGTAACCGTAGTATTACGTATACATACAATAAATCCTCATAAAGTATGTTAATAGCGCCTTTAGATTTCCCAAATCTTCTCAATTTCAAATGTCAATTGTATAGTGTTTACGTTAAATAAAATCCACTGGATTTATAACTAGGATTTATTTGACGTATACGCCATGGAATTGGTATTTGAAATCGAGAGGATTTGGTAAATCTATACGTACTACAGTCCTTCCAAAAGCTCTAATATAAACCTATTATTACATAAATATTATTTTTCCCGTTATTACTTTTCCAGATTTTGGCTGATGCTCAAAAAGATACTGCTGCTGCTTCAGTCAAATTTGCGGATAATTCTACACTTTTGGCAGAAGTACTAGCTGCCAAAATAGAATAGAGACTTCTATGAGAATAATAGAAGAACATCTTACTTACACTGGAAACTGACCATTGCGCAAACTTTATGAAATTCATACATGTATGTACATATGTACACATACATTTTCCATTTTTAAAAATGAATTTGCTAAGTACTTATTTGTTCATGTTATACCTTTAATTTGTTTTAGATTAAAAAAAATACTCGTAATATACAATTAATAAATATTAAAGCAAAAAACGTTGTAAAATCATTTAATATTATATATGTTTACTACTTAGGACCATAAGTGGTTTATTTAACTCATTAGTCTGCATACGTCCCTGATGCCTCGTGTCATTTAGGCCTCATGTTATCTACGCCTAAACCAACTTTATTTGGCTAAGATAATAACAATTATTATGCTCGAAAAAAATGTTATAAAAATGCTTGCGTTCTTTATTAAATAATAATTTAAAATCAAAACATTAAATTAAAATTATATTAACTTATTTAAAAACGGACTAGCACTTAAAAAGCTCAATATAAATTGATATAATTCGACTTATGAATTATGAAAAATTGTTGTTGGCGTTTTTTATTGTTGGACTGCAGAATTTTACATCTTTGTGTTTATTTCAGCTCGAGTCCATATTTTGTTGCAATTCAATTGTTTGAATAACAACAAAATATTTTAAAGTGGATATGAAATTGATTAGTTTCGGGCGAAGGGTAGGGAATACTATAGTTTCAGTTGTCACCAAACAACTTCATCAGTTCCCTTTTTTCGCCGACTCTGTATCGATAAACAGGTCAATAAAGCCATCTAGCAAATTAAATAAAATGAGAAATTTGCTGTATTGAATTGCAACAAAATATGGACTCGAGCTGAAATAAACACAAAGATGTAAAATTTTGAAAAATGTTGATCAATTATTTGATTTTGAACACGTCTTGCTACGGATAAAAGAGGTTGACTATCTTGTATTGATTACTTATTTCGTTTAATGGCGGGTCACTTTCCAAAATATACTCTGAAGTCGGTTCTCTATATTTGCATTTCATATTGTGTAACACAGTACATGCGTTAACAATCCTTCCAGTAAAAGATGGAGCGTATTGCAAAACTCGATGGCGGGATAGACATCGCCAGGTATTCTTCATGACCCCGTACGCCCATTCAATACTGTTTCTAGTTTTGCATAATGCTTCATTATACGCAAACTTCGGTGTTCAGGGGTTTTCGTTTGGCAAGGGAGTCATGAGCCAAGGTTCAAGAGGATATCCCATATCACCTAAAATTATATACGTGATATACAGTAGAAATTCGAAATATGTCCCGTGTATACCAATTAGAAATGTTCTTCGTTCTCCATTATTAAAGGTATTTTCTAACAAAACTCTGGACTTGAACCCCATATGTAGCTGTCATGCCTTGAACCTCCATATTGTGCGTTGACGTTTAACATATTGACAGATATGTGATCCCAATCTGTAGTAACACTTTAAAACATTTGCTTTAAGTTGTTTATATTAATGTACCATCTGCACATTTAAGGAATGATGACTGTGATGATTCACGTATGCACCTTCGTTTCTTTTCGGAGCTAGAATTGCAACATGAGTGCAATCTATAGCTCCAATGCATCCTTCGAACGGGTACGCACTATTGCGAATTTTTTCTTTTATTATATTTCTCTCGTATGTTGTCCTCGGAAACTTTACCCAATTTTTCAGGAGTACATAATTTATGGCGTCGGTGACTTTATGAAGTGATCGACTTATAGTACGTTTACATATAAGCGGATTTAACAAACCCACTGGGTTTTAAATGTCATTTCCATTACATATACGTCAAACAAATCCTCATGTAGAAGGTTAACCCTGCAAAAGGCTATAACATAAACATGGCCTAACAGACGTTTGGCTTAGTGAAATGCCCCGTTGTTCGCCAATTGGTCTTTGGAAACAACCAGTGGCACAAAATCGAATTGTAGATAAGACCTTAAAAGATTTTCAATGATTTGTGGATATTTAATACATAAATCTGGAAACATACCATTTTTTCAGGGGATATTCCTGTAATCCTATTGGATGCCAAACGTCCACTATTTCGTATATGATGTTTTTCTTTAATCTATACAACATTACAAACTCTCCATCACTTAAGTCAAAAGGATCTTCTATTTGCCGGAGGATTCTTCTTTCTTCCCAACGTATGTTGTATTGGGCTCGATTTTCTAAATATAAACCAATATACTCGAACGCCATTCTAATTTTTATTAAATAATTTTTAT
This sequence comes from Musca autumnalis, assembly GCF_047663935.1. Taxonomy (NCBI): domain Eukaryota; kingdom Metazoa; phylum Arthropoda; class Insecta; order Diptera; family Muscidae; genus Musca; species Musca autumnalis. Next base: position 149,158,225 of record NW_027411977.1, read on the forward strand.
AAATCTCTTTGAACGTTTTTTTGTATTTAATTGCCGGTAAGAGTTCTTCTTCTTCTTTATTGCGTATTCAATTTTCGAATGTTAGCGATCATTTTACAATTGTCAAAAAATTACATATTTATGTTTTTATAAATTATTAACAAAATAGGAAAATATATCTCTATTTCTCGCAATGCTTATTAAATTTTCGGCGTTCTGGAATTCTGTCCATTGTTGGATATTTTGAATCCATGACATCTCTTTTCTTCCTCTGGTACGTCTTCCATCTATGTTTGCTTGCAGTATTTCCTGGAGAATGATGTATTTACGGTTTCGCATAATGTGCTCTAGATATGCCGTTTTCCGTTTCTTTATGTTGTTTAATAATTCTCTTGTTGTATTCATTCTTCGCAATACTTCAGTATTTGGTACATGCAGGACCCATGGTATTTTTAGTGTTCGACGGTACACCCACATCTCAAATGCTTCGAGTCGTTTGATATCTGCCGCTTTTAACGTCCACACTTCAACTGAATATAACAAGACTGGCCATATATACGCTTTTATGAAACGAGATTTTGTTGCAACATTTATATCATGGCTTATTAGGACTTTTTTATATTTATAAAACGCATCTCTTGCCATTTCTATGCGACATTTGATTTCTTTTGAGTAGTCCCATTGATCATTTAGCAAAACTCCCAGGTATTTGAAACTTTGTACCCTCTCAATATGGAAATTTTGTATTTTTAAAATCAACTCGTTATGAGCGTTGTTCTTACTTATTATCATAAATTTTGTTTTGAGGGTGTTTATTTTTAGCCCATACAACTCACTACTTGATGTTAGTCTATCAACAAGATTTTGTAGGCCTGATATGCTGTCGGATATTAATGTAGTGTCATCAGCATATCTGATATTATTTAGGTAATTGTTGTTTATTAATATACCTTCCTGGATGCCATCTACTGCTTCGTGAAAAATTTTTTGGGAGTAAATGTTGATGAGTAGTGGAGATAAAATACATCCTTGTCGAACTCCTTTAGATATTGCTAAATCTTCAGTTAAATCCCCATTTATGTTGACTTGGGCAGTCTGGTGCCAGTACAAGCTTTTAATACACCTTATCTCTTTCTCATCGATTCCAATTGCTGTGATAATTTCCATGAGCTTATCATGCTGCACAGTGTCGAATGCTTTTTCGTAATCTATAAAGCATAAAAATACGTCTTTGTGGACATTTCTACATTTTTGAACGAGTATTTGTATGCATTCATATATTCTCTTCTGGATAATTTAAAAAAGAATTTTAAGAGCATGACTCATTAAACTAATGTGACGATAGTCATTGCATTTTTTGGCATGGGGTTTTTTTGGTATTGTTATGAAGGTGGATTTTAGCCAATCCTGTGGGTATATACCAGTATCGTAGATGTAGTTAAACAGTTTTGTCAGTAGCTCAATGTTGCTATTATTTAGCATTTTTAATAATTCAATTGGAATTTCATCAGGCCCTGTAGCTTTTCCATCTCGAAGGGATTTTATTGCTGATTCTACTTCATTATTTGTGATGCTGTTTCCTGTCATATAATCTGATGCATTGCTAACGTAGCTTGATCTGTTATCATCTTTAAATAGTGTTTGGATATATTCTTTGAGTCATCCAATTTTTGGTCTTTGGTTTTATAAAATTGCCTAGGGTGTTTCTGGCTATTGATTTTATAGTATTCTTTACATTATTCCATATATTTTCTATATCTTCGCTGTCGACATTATTCAGCTCTGTATTTATTTTTGTACATACATCCGATTTTAGTGTTTGGTTTTGAAGTTTTCCTAAGTCAAGTTTTTTACTTTATGCATTTTTAGAATGAGTTTTTAGTTTTATGCGTATCTTTGCCATTAAAAGGTTATGATCAGATGGTACATCAGCACTCGGATATGTTGTGGCCTTCCTAATTGATGAGCAGTGTCGCCTGTTGATAAGAATGAATTCTATTTGGTTTCTAATGATGTTGCCAATTCTGTCTTGTGGAGATTTCCAAGTGTAGAGCTTTCTTGGCGGTAGAGTGAAAAGTGTATTTGCTATCTTCATGTTGAATTCTTGACATAATTGAATGAGTAGTTCGCCTCTTTCATTTCTTTCGACCAATCCATATCATCCTGTAACACCAGTTACTTCACCTCTCCCTACTTTTGCATTAAAATCACCTTGGATGATATTTATATCATGTGGTTTTGTAAGTTTAACAAGACTTTATATTTCATCATAAAACATTTCTACTTCTTCATTGCTTCTGTCTGATGTGGGAGCATATACATGAATTATATTGATGTTGAGCGGCCTTGCTTTTATTTTGATCATCATGGTCCTATCTGACTTTGGAAAAAATCCTACCTAGCTTTTGGAAATGTTCCCTCTAATGATAATCCCAACACCATTCCTATGATTCTTGTTCGAATTTACAGAGAAGAAGATTTTGGCACCATGGGATACGAATTCCGAAACATTCGGCCACCAGATTTCGCAAACACCTAGGATACCTATATTCAGTCTTTCCATTTCGGATATTGTGTTGCTTAGTTTGCCTGACTCATAAAGGCTTCTAACATTCCAAGTACCAATGTTAAGCGTCTTTTTAGTTTTACCTCCGGGGATTCTTAGCGCCCTCGAGTTACCGGAGATTGAGGGCCATATGTTTGTTTCTGCATTCGTTGTAATATGGTTTTCAAGGGATAATACATCAGTGATTTCCCCTTATCTTCTGATGGGTTGTAAGTTTTCCGTCCTCGTTTCAGCCGCTCTTCTTAGAGTACAGACGCTGTTTGCAGCCGCCCACTGTGGAAATACCTGTTGGTCCGCGAGAGGTATTTGATTTCCCTCTTATCACCCATATCTGGGAAGCATTTCCCTATCCGCCACCTGGGGATGCGTCCTCTAGGGGTTACAGGCTCCCCCGAGGTAAGAGTTAACGACTACTATTTTTTGGTTGTTAACAAATTTCGGTAAAATTTGGTTAGAGAATAGCATTTACCGACAACTATCGTTAACTACCGACATTCGTCGTTAATTCTGTCGTTAAGCAGTTAGAGAATCGCACTACTGGTTTGTTCTACCATGCCCCATAGCATGGTGGAGGGTAAAAAAATAAGAACAAACCATATTCTGATACCGCAGCATAATAGAAGAGAAAAAATAAGGTGACACGTGTTCCGGGGTTTTTCCCCATCACTTCCACTTTGGCGGTTATGGGCGCGGTTATTGATAGAACTATAGAATCCTATGGCTGAGTAGACGTTCGTTTTAACGCAGCTGATCTTTTTATTTATTCTACTGTTAACGTTTGCTTTTTACTGGATAAAGTGTTGCCTTAATCTTGCGTTTCATGCAATATTTTTGGGATTAATGAAGCTTATCTCCAATTGATCATATTTTATCCCTTTCCGACCTATAGACTATCCTAGCGACAGATTTATCTAATGTTTTGAATTTTGTTGTTTCTGTATACACAAAACATTTTATGTTAATAAGTTTTGACACTAATGGGTACTTTACACGATATGTTATTTTTAATATGTGTTGTCATTTTGCGTATATATTTTGTATATAAAAAGTCACAACCCATATGTAAAATACATATCGTGTAAGTTACCCATAAAACCCTTTATACTTCTTTTTCATGAGATGCACAATTGCAGTCCGGTTTAGTTTTAAAATAAAAAAATCAATTTCTTTGAAACAAAATTATTTATTTTTCATTGTAATACTTAAAGAAATAGGATTGTTTTTTTACTTAAACATAAATATAATTTACATGTGTATGCTAATTATAACCCAACATACCGAATAAAAATAATAAGTAATAGGACTTGAGAAAAATATTATAAAAATAGAAAATTCACAATCAATTTTTAATAATTGTTAAGCCTGCCTGAAAATTATTTGTATAAACATTTTTGCTGATTGACATACATATGTTGATGAATTATTTTAACACAAAACATTTTAACTCAAATAATTTTAACTCAAAACATCCAAGAAGAATGAGGATAAATACGGCGACAAACTTTATAAACAGAGTTTTCAATATTAGTGATCATAAACTTCATGCCAAAAATGAGAAAAAGATTCGGAAAATTCTACAAATGAATGATTTTCCAATACATACCATTAATCAACTAATAAAACAATCAAAAACAAAAAAGCCTGACAAAATAGAAAGAGAGGCAAAAACATACAAAAGAGCCACATATGTACGTGGATTTTCAGAACGTTTTTCCAGGTCCAATTTGTACAACAAAGAACAGTACCAAATAGCTTTAAAAAGTACTAACACAAACAATAAGTTTTTCAGCAACACAAAATCAAAAATATCAAACGATGAAAAATCTAATTTAGTGTACAATATAGAATGTGATGGAGACAAGTCCAACATATGCCAAATGGTATATGTTGGCACAACAAAATCTAAATTAAAAACCAGACTCAGTGGCCACAAGTCTGATCAAAAGGCCAAAAACAAACCACTTGAACAAAAAACTGCTTTGGCAGCACATTGTTCCAAAACAGGGCCCACTCCAAATTTTAAGGACGTCAAAATCTTGACTCAGGAGGACAATTATAAACGTCGATATATATTGGAAATGCTCCATATAATAAATACGCCCACAGAAAAAAGAATAAACTATAAGTCAGACACAGAACACTGTGCACAAATTTATAGAAACGTCATCCAAAAACATCAGAAAAATGAGAAAAACTTCAGTTCAACACCACCAGTGACATAGGATGAACGTTGTTGTTAGTTGAATAAAAACCAAAAAGTAAATATTGTTTTGTAATTTTGTTATTAATTTATATAATTAATATTCTTGTTTTTATGTTAATCAAAAAAGATCCCTGATGATGGTCGTCGAAGACGTCCGAAATATTGGAAATAAACAAAGTAAATAAAAGCAAATAGAATTTTGTTTTATTGAAAAGAGGACCTAAAGCCGAACAAAAAGTACAAAAATAATAAAATGATCAAGGGTCGACAAAAACTTAATTATAAATTAGTTTTCGTAGAATTTTTTTTTTGTATTTTGCCCGATTTTTTAGTTTTTGCGTGACTTAATGTATATCCGCGTTGTGCTAAAAAATAATTATGTCCGTGTTGTGCTAAAATATAATTGCCGATTCCTTAAATTATAAAAAAGTGTTAAAAGACAAAAAATCATTGAGCTTCTTTTAAATCAAAAAAAAAAAAGAACAAAAATATGAATCTGAAGAAGTTTTCAGTAGTGGAATTCTGTAACTAATTTTTTTAGTTACCGACAAAAATCGGTAACATTAACACGCAAAATTATGAATGAACAGATCAATAAAAGTTGACAGCACTGTTGCTTTCGGTAGGATTTAACAACAGCTTTATTTTGGTTGTTAACTTACCGAAAAATTTCGTTAATTACCGAAATTATAACCATTTTAATTTTACCGATATTTGTCGGTAACTCGAAAAATGAGTTACAGAATTCCACTACTGAATTAGTTGAAGAAAATAGTTGCTGTGATTAAAATAAAAGTAAATGTGAATAAAGTGAAAGTGAGGATACTACGATTAATTATATACTTGACATCCGTACATCCCCGAAGGGACACGGAAGATTTCTCTCATATCTCATATCAATGATGGGGCATACTTTTTATCGCCGATTCCGAACGGCGTGTCTTAAGAAACCACTTATAGAGAACTTTTACATGGCTGGAATACTCAGGAAATGTCGTCTTCATTACGCTGAGGGGTATTTTCACCGTTGGAAATAATGTTTTTGTCCGTCCTGAGAATCGAAACCGTGCATACATGCGGACGTGCTTACTACTGCATCACGGTGGCGCACATTATATAATTGGAGAAATCATTATTCAAGATGAGATGGCTAAGTGGAGTGTTGGTAGAAGAGCTTTGTTGGAAAGGAACGGAGAGGAAGGGAAGTGTACTAAATTTAAGCACAAGAAACGCTATACGAAGTAAGTTAAATTTACAAATTAAACTGAAAAATTTATCACTAAATTTCTGACTTTCATAAAGGAGAGAAACAATTATAAAATAAAAAATAACAAAAATGTAAATATAAAATATAGTTATTTTAATGATATCATAAACTGAAAAAATGTAATTAAATATGAATTTAATTTAAATTATAAAAGATAATTATATAAATAAAAACATTATAAATTTAGTTAAATTATTAATGGGTTAAAAGATTCAATAAAAACACAATAAAAAATATGTAAGCTTGTTTTACAATTACGAGGATAAGCTTAAGACAATATTAATTGTATAAGCTTGTTCTACAATTACAAGGCTAAGCTTATAAACAAGGGTTCCGTTTCGATTATTCTATAATTATCTCATAAGATTTTAACAACAAATTTCTCAAGTCTTTCATAAGCTTAAGGCTTATGTTGGTAAGCTTATTATAATATAATTCTCAAGGTTTTTGGTATGTTGGGAAGCTTATACGTGTCATTGTAGAATGTGTTTATATGAATTATTTTTCGTAAATTTTATAAAATCAGACTGAACGGTATGTCGGAATACAACCAAAATGTTTGTGTTTCAAACCCAACACAATAACAAAATATTTTTGTATTTGTATAAGCAGCCCTAATCTAGCGCGAACACGCACGATTCTGATACCTAATATAACTTTGACGTAAAAATATAAAAATCACAAAATAATCACGAAGTTACACTTTACACACGATATTTACTAGATTTCTAATTTTACATAATTTTAATTAATATCCAAATTTAAGGTCTGGGTACATAAGCAGCCTCGGCTGTTCTTGTGAGCCGAACCTCAACAAAACCACTAATAATGATGCTGTTCTTGATAAAATAGCTTGAAGGAGAAACTGGACAACTTTGTTCAGAATAATTACGCACAACAGGATCAACTTCGAGGATATTAACAAAGAAGTAAGGTAATGTGTAGCGGAAATGAGGGTTGATTATATTCATCGTGTTGGGATGACTGCTGCTACAAAATTTGATGCTCTTGAGAATGGGGATAACATGGTACATAGGAGGCTAAATCGTTCGAGCATTCTTATCAGTGGCCTACCAGAGGGTTTGGTTGACTTAGAAGCGACAGTTATAGCAATGGGCACGTTCTTTAATGTACCGATTTCCAGTATCGATATTAATCAGGTCTGCTACATTAATCGAAAAAACAGATACTAGTGAAATTTAACATGACCACTTTTCTCCTGCAGCAGCGCAATCGAATTTTATGTGCAAGAAATTACGACGACTGAATATTGTCACGGGGTGTCGTAGGGGATGAAAGATACAAAGGAACAGTCCTTACCGGCAAAGGCCAGCAGTTATCTTGGTTCCTCTTTCATCTCAAGTGGACACTGACCACCCGTGGTCTCACCTGGGGAACTGCCTATAACACCCGTTAAAGGTAGCGAGCTAACATGTGCCGCGCGTTCACACATAAGAACGTTAAAAACTTGGGTTTGGGCGTCGGGAATCTGTACCTGGAATGTTCGCACCCTTTATAGTGAAAGTGCAGTTCACGCATTGGCAGATGTACTTAAAAACTACAAGGCCGAAATTACTGTCATACATGTCTTCAACATTAGCTTTATCTGCGCTCATGCTCCAACCGAAGACAAGGCCGAACAGACTAAAGGTATATTGTACGAGCGCTTAGAAGAAACATATGACCGTTGAGAATATCTTTGGCTCAACAGTCGGGAGTAGAGGGATAATGACAGTTCTAGACCAGTAATTTCATACCTTTTGACCTCCTGTCTGTGTGTGTGTGTGAGAGAGAGAGAGGAACTTAAATTTAAATGAACAGTCGGTCAAAAGAGGAAAAAATACATATAATATGTTAGGCTGATTAAAATTTATAGTCTAAATTACCCACCTACATATATGAGCTGATGAGGGGGAGAGCGAGACCGAGAATTGAGGAGAGAACCATAATTATTCTGTATTTATGCGGAAGAGAGCGATACCTTGATTTCGGGAGAGAACCACACTTGATCGTTAATGTAATCAAAAATACATTTTAATGTATATCCCTCCAAGTAAAAACTATCGCGTGACTTAGGCGTGTCGCCCAGGGCGATGAAAACAGTCGCGGCGATAGTCGCAGAAGTCACCCTGAAGTGACCTCCGTTGTGAAGAAATGAACCCCACCGGCGTGTCGTCTTGGAAGTCACTCCAGCGACACTTCTAGAAGATCATTTCTAGAAGATCATTTCTTGGAAATAAAACAATATTTTTTATGTTTTTTTCTATTTATTTTAATTTTTTATTTTTATGTTTATTTATTTTTTAAGTACGCTCTTTTAGAGAAATTATTCTTTGGAATTTCCGTCTACAATAATTTTGTCATTTTAAAAATGTGATGTCTTGTTGGCTGTCTTGGGAAGCGAACCCGGGACCTTCACAGTGCAAAGCGAGTATGCTTACCACTGCACCACCGTCTCATACAATAATCAGATATAAAAATATTCTGTATTTGTTCAAATGTGTTGAATCATTAAATAAATGTAAACAATCGCCTTGGAAGTCACTAAGATGTCACTCCGAAGTGTCGTCATACACGATAAAAGGTAATCATAATAAGGCTATAGAAATTGTTTGTGTAATTCACCAACGATCTTCCTTCGGGAGTGACTTCCTAGGCGAGGGAGTGAGAAACTCACTTCCAAATGCGTGCAGGATCCTGTATCTGTGGAAGCAAAATATGAAACAATGATGCATATTTAAAGCGATTTTAATTTGATTGATAACTCTATACGCTTTTTAATGGTATACATATAAGTTTAATCGGTTACTTAAAACCGGTTCACAAATCGGTTTTAATGTCGGAATATCCGGTTCAAAAACTGATATAACCAGATCTATCCTCCAAGAAAATTAGTTATTGACGTGCTCATCATTACAAGAGCTATTTGTCGTAAATATTTCAGAAGCACCCCAGATGTCTACATAAGCAATAACCAATTCCCCTTAGAAAATCGAGTCTTCGAAGACATATTCGTGCACGATTCGTTAACGAAATTTCCGAAATTGTCATGAACGACAAGTTGAATGACAATGTCTTGCAGTGTGTCTTGGCAAAGAACCCAAGAAATTTTTCAAAAAAGCGAACTTTTAAATTTATTACCACTTTTATGACGAATAGGTGACAATTTGCAAGACATTGTCTTGCAATGTGTCGTGCAAAACAAAAAAAACGATACCAATTCAAAACTGTATGAAAGCAGCATGCTATGCAATATTAATAGAAAATTAAAACTATTTTTTTATTTATTATTGTCTTTTTTAGGACGAAGGCCATTATTTATGAAAGTTTTTAATTAATTAATTGGATTAATCGAGCTAATATGGCCTAAGGAGTTTTGTATTGAAAAATGAATTCTAGCGAAATACCACACACTCAACCATTACGCTACGATCGTTTCGCCTGGTGGTTTAAGCCAGGCGAAACGATCGTAGCGTAATGGTTGAGTGTGTGGTATTTCGCTAGAATTCATTTTTCAATACAAAACTCCTTAGGCCATATTAGCTCGATTAATCCAATTAATTAATTAAAACTATTTTTGTTTTGTTATTTTCAATTCGGTTCTTGCCTTCAAATAAGCTATTGAATATACATATTAAACGTGTGTTTATATAAATAAATGTGAATAAATATACAGATTATAAAAGAACGCAATTAAAACTAAATAATATTTACAACATTTCATTATGTCATCTAAAAGATCTTTGCGGCGAGAAATTTCTCGAAAAAGTCTGGATTATTTAAAAAGACTTCGAGGAAAACAATTTAATCAAAAAGACTTCTATCAGGCAGAGGACAATAATAATGTTGAAGTTTTGCCAGTTTACAACGAAAATTCCCATTTTGAACCATTCCTTGAAGATTTGCCTGTTTGTGACGAAAGTTCCCAATTTCAGCCAACACTGCGTGATAAATTGAGGGATGTTTTTTTGAAGCATAACGTATCTAGAAGTTTGGGAGATGATATATTGACAATGTTGAGGGAAGAAAACTTAAATGTTCCCAGCACTTCCATCCAACTTTTAAATTACGATAAACAGAAAACAAAAATTGAAAAATATTTCCAATTTTATAATTATTACTATTTGTTTTAATTTTTATTATAACTATGTTATCATTTTAATTATTATTAATTATATACTCTTTGAAAAATACAATGTTTGAATTTACTTTATTTACTTTAATTATATATGCATTATTATATATTCAAAAAAATTGTTTCTTTTCTTTTTAAATGGGGTTATTGGAGGAACTGCGGTTATTTATCACTGAAGAGAAAATAGATGGCATTGTAAGGCATTATGTCGTCAACGACTCATTGCATGACAGTGTCTTTAAAACTGTCGTCAACGACTTATTGCAAGACAGTGTCTTTAAAACTGTCGTCAACGACTTATTGCACGACAGTGTCTGTAAAGTTGTCATCAACGACTATCTGCAAGACAGTGTCATGTACATTGTCACCGACGACAACTTCGCTTACCCTGTCGCCCAAGTTGTCGTGCATGAATAGGCGGACACTTGTGTGAAAATGTCGTCAACAATCCCAAAGGGCTGTCTGCAAAGAGTCGTGAACGAATTGGGTATGTCGTGCACGATTCATCAATGTTGTCTCGAAGACACTTTCTATTGGGTTGTTATGTCTACATACCTATACATAACCAATAACGGATATACATAAAAACAAAGCATAGTTTAATTCTGAACCGAGTCCGAATAAATGTCAAAAATGACAATGAAAACTGGACGAAATCGATTAGTTTTCAAAGAGAACCGTATCTGAAATCTTCTAAGCAACATTTTTGCAGAATATTTGGATGCTGAAAAATCTCATCTTTTGGTACTTTCACTACGGTTCAAGAAATAAAGGACGAAAAGGACATGAAAGGCATTGAGTTAGAAGAATGAAGTGTTCTACAAAAAGATTCGCCAATCGATTTGACTGAAAACGTGTCGCCTCAAAACGATGCTACAACAACGCCAAACGGAGATATGGAGCTATTTTCCCAAATATTATAGGGAAAAACCCAAAAACTTCATCGCGCGATATCTCAGAAACTTGACCTATGGCGAAAAGGGCTTTCATCTCCAAATGAAATTTTCCACCCCCAGACTTTGAGTTCCATTTTGTGTCACAGTGTTATTTATGTATAGGAATACCAAATATACCAATACAACAACCCAATCTCTTTGGAATAATCATTCAAAAGAATAACTAACACTAACAAATGGAAAAGAATACAATAATCAGAATATTGTACAACAGATACAGTTTGTTATACAGTATAGCTGAGAGCCTTTAATGTAAGTGATTTTTTTTTGCTGTATTGGTTAGATAGCCCTAAGATTTATCTTCATGATTCTAACCAAGTTTTGTTTAAAGCCGAATCTAAATCAGTTTATTATCTAGATTCTATGTATAACTATTCTCATATAATGGATATAATATGGTTTTTATTATAAAGACGACAAAATTGTAATTAGGTCTCGTCTCACATCTAAAGATTCATAAATATGAAATTCAGAAATAAATTCATATGCAAAGATTTTGTAATAAATATTTTTATTTCAAACTCACTCTTTTCCTTTCTTTTGTTTTCTTTCAATTTATTATTCTTTTTTGTAGGAACAGTAATGATCGCCGAGGCCTCGATGAACATGTGTGTGTGCAGTAGAGTTGTACAATCTAGTTCATTTGAAAGATCTAGTTCAATAGCTCAGCTCTTTTAACTGAACTAGGTCAGTAATCTAGTTCATAGTTCACTATCCAGTTCATTCATTCGGATCAGAATCGTTCACGGACTCTTAATCCCTCACTTGATGAAAACATACACATACACAAACATTAGAATAGTACAATTAAACTACAAAAATATTACATTTAGGTATTTTTATTCCACTCAAAGAAAGTTTGCATTAAGTTTAGAAAAAAAGTCCTTTTGAAAAAAATGTAATTAAAAATTCATGGCTGGCAAAAAACATATGTTGTATGTGTGTAGATATTATCACTTTTTTATTTTTTCCTTTTTCTATCCAAAACAAGGCACATTGAATAGGTAATGGATTCGATATATTGGAATATGTTATGACAAAAATGTTCTTTATGTAAAAATTACTTTTATTACAATGGGGGTTGACACTTCAAATTGGTCAAAAACATAAACAAAAATCATTACATTACGAAGGCAACCCTTAGCACAGTTGACGGCGTCACTTTATTCATATGTGAATGACATGCTGAACTAGATTGTGAATCGTTCGTTCGTTGATCTTTCGGTCGGCGCTCAGTGAACTATTGAACTATAATGAACTATATCGACTGATCTAGTTCATACGCTCTTTTCAATGAATCGTTCAATTGAACTAGTTCGTTCATGAACTATACAACTCTAGTGTGCAGAATTCGATTGTAAGGTGTAGTTGTGTTTAGCTGTAGGGACTTGAACAATCAATTATTAAGTTAAAGTTCTTGCATATGTTTAGGGTGGTGCGAATAATGTTTCTTAAGAAACACTTAACACGAGTAAATATTATAAATAAATTCCGACTGCGTTGTGAATGAAGACTCATTTGCAGATATCACAGCCGATTGCCAACTCAACTACTAAGCAGGTTGTTGTGGCTAGGTTTATTTGCAGCTGTAAAGAGCGGCTGTAATCGCTACACTTTTTTACATAATTTATTGCACATCCGAGTTCTGGCTAGGGTTATTTTTATACTTGGTGTGGGTGGATAGCCAAATAGTGGCCAAAATGAGCACACGTGGAGGGCTAGCGCACAGTAGCAAATCTTGTTGTAAGAAATGTTTAACAGCGCAACCAAATTCTGCTTTAGTTTTCTGGTTTTTTTTTTCTGAGGATATGTATTAGTGTTGGCGAGTTCCACTTTATAAATCGATACTGAAAACACCACACAACAACTTGATTCATCATTAAGAGGTTTTATCACATACTCTGACGAGCCATAAGAGAGGTTATTTAGCAAATATCTCTAGTTGGAAGGCAATTTAATCTCTTCTGAGAATGTAATAAACTGTTTCTATTGGTTATGACCGGAGTAGAAGTAGTTTGCTCATTTATGGACAAAGTTCTAAACCGTTTTTCCGCAAATGAGGAATTATTCCGGAATGTAGCAAGAGAAAGGGGAAAACAATTTGTTCTCACTAAGCTCAAATTAAGATTTACGAATAATTGCACTTCTTACCTGGTAATAATGTAATCAGTATGTATGTATAAACACGGCGATCTTGATAGCTCTGGTTAATGGTACAGTTTACCATGTACTTTAGGTTCTATCAAAAGGCATAAGAAGCAAAAGTTTTGTTAAAAAAAATTAACCAAAACTTATTTGAAGTCGCGAAATTACCTTTAAGGGGTTTCCCCCAATTGTTTATACGTTTAATCACCTTCAGGTTTTATTGAAAAAAATCTTTGATTTCAATAATTGCCACGGATTTAAAAAATCAGTTTTTATAATCCTAATTGAATAACAACTAAACACCTTTCACTTTTCTTAATATTGGTTTCTATGTCGCACTTGTTGTCGTTTACTGACTCAACTAAACAAAATCAAAAAGGAATCTCACTAATACATAAGGAATCGGTAGCTAAATCCAACTAATACAACAGACATACGTATCTATATTTTAAGTCTCCAAAAAATATCGTAAATCGATAAAACAGGAATGTAACTACATATATAAAAAACCTCATGGACCCCACCGGGATTTGAACTCGGAACCTTCGGCTCCACGAACGGAAGTGCAGCCACTGGGCTATGGAAGCATATGGGCAGTTGTGCAAAATGTCTAGCTTAGTTATGAGATGTGTAACTGAAGGTTGTTTTCTTGTACAAAAATAAGTGATGTCAAAAATAGAAGAGATACAAACTAAATGTAATACTTAACAAATTACAAAATAGTTGAAATTACAGTAGACCATAATTTGGCACAAGCTGGCGAAATAATCTTGACGGGTTCTAAGATACATATTACTTTCTACATTAACAATATTAATTTGAAGATAGTTTTCCAAAAAGCATTTCTTCTCTCTTCCTTTTACAAAAACGTATTTATAGTTGTTTAATGGTGAAAGAACGTCCTCGATATCATTGTAGCAGATTTCTCCATCGGTTCAGTGCATGTGCTTTGGTGTAGTTGATTGTTCTGAGTGCTTCTCCATCAAGCTCCTTTGCTCTATAAGGTTGAGGGGAAACAAAAAATGATTCGGAATAACAGAAGTTCCACACATAAATGATAACCCCTTCAGGAAAATGGTTTTATCATTTCCATGACAACATTGAAAATCGACAAATGCGACATCCGATATTTGAATTAGATACGGCAAAGATGGCCGCTGTTGTATGTATTAAATCGTTGATATCAAGTAATGTAAAACTTCTAATGGAGGTTGAAGGTTCCCAAAACTATCGTAATAGTCGAATATATTGTTATTTTTATAATATGCCACCCAATGTGTACCAGGACCACTGTTAATATCTAAATTTATAATGCCACTTTATTTTCGATATGCTTTTTTAGGTAATTTGTCACGCATATAAAGTTATCGCCGAACTGCCCGAAGCTAAAGCCCCCAATGCCCTCAACCCTGTTAGAATAGGTATGAGAGGAAGAAATCATCCCCTTTCGGGTATTATCGCCGAACTGCCCGAAACTAAGGCCCCCAATGCCCCAACCCTGTTAGAATAGCTATGAGAGGAAGAAATCATCCCCTTTTGGGTATCCTTAATACCCTTGGTAGGACCACCTTGACTTGTTTCCTCGAAATGTTTTTTATATTTCTTTCTTTGATATTTTCATGGCATCATTAACCCTCCGATGAGTGACAGTTCTGAACTTCACGGCCGTGTGAAAAGGTCCCTACGGACCTTTTTTGTAAATCATGTTTTTTTTTTCATATAATTTTTTTATTTTTTTATTGTTTATAACTAAATTCTACATACAAAAATATTTTTTTTTGCTTGAATTTTCTTAAGGCTATTATACAAAAGTTTAAAAATTATTATTGTTGAGCGTGTACTGCTTGTCCCCCGCTCTGTGCGCAAGTGTTGCAGCGATGTAAAAGTGTGCTAAGTCCTCCGCAAACAGCGTTGCCGCAGCCGAAGCAGTATGCCCGCGTTTTCCGCTGCCGCCCATACTTACAACGGCAAAGGCGATATGACAGCCTACTTGGTAATACGGTCTTGGTAATACCTGAAATGAAAAGAAAAATAAAAAACATATTTGAAGATGTTTTTCTTACCCTGACATCGAATGCTTCCATCGCATTGCGTATCCTTGGATATGAGGTTATATTGCTGTTCAGGGCACGTTCTTCGATATTTGGTGTGGCCAATTGTTTCGTTAGCAATAACAAGAACGACCGCCGTCTGTCACTCCTTTTTATAGGCTTCATTTCGCTGTAAATCGTAAAAGCTGCCAATGCAGCGACGTCTAGCATATAATAAAATATGGCCAACAGCTATGGTTGCTCTTTTGCAGCTGTAATTGCCTAGCATTTGATCCATGGTATCGACGCCGCATTTGTTGGCGTTGTAATCTAATATGGCATAGGGCTTCCACTTGGCGGGTGCAGTGCAGTGTGGAGAGCACGTTCACCACTTTATTTTTTTCGGCACGTATGAGCATAACGCTATATCTCCTTCGTTGAACCCAAATAATGTACTATTGATGGTGCGCTTCGGGTTCTTCTTGTACTCCTGTGGAATGAATGTTTTGTTGTAGCGCACTGTACCAACATATGCGGTCTTCCTCCTCAACAAAATACGCGCCAAGTCAAGAGTGGTAAAGAAATTATCCGCGTATATAGTACGGCCAGCATCTAAATATGTTACCACAAGATCCAGCACTACGTTGTGCCCTTGGCCAGGGACGTACGCAGGATTTCATTTCGGGGGGGGGCCCAACTTGACCAAAAATCATGAAATTAAAAAATGTTGTGTACCGTTACGTAAAGTCATTTTAATGGGTTATGGCCACTTATAAGAATCCATTTTCATGCATTTGTTTAAGAAATCTATTAAACCTTGAGTTAACTTCTATTTTTTTATTTTTTATTTTTTTGAAAAAATCTTTCTGACAAATGCCCGCCTATAAAGCACTGTTTTTACTAAAGCAGTTCACGGTACCCACTGTAGTTTGAAGAGAAATAAACCGATCAGCATATATTTTTGTGGGATCATTACGAACCTAATAATCTTGTCCATTATCGAAATGGAATTAAAAAAAAAACAATTTTTAAAAATTTTGAAAAGTTAAAATCGAAATTTCGATTTTAACAAAAATAAAAAACTGTAAAAATTTTATATTTTTGTTGGACTCCGTCAGCAGTTTTTTAAAGACTCTATCGGTTAATCACATGCTTTATGTGTGTAATAGTCCTACAAAAACATATAAAGACCGGAGCATCCGTTTTCGAGCTACAGTGGGCACCGCTTTCAATAGTGCCTCTTCGAGGAAAAGACTTTTTTAGTTTCCATGCTAGATACAAAACACAATAAATGTTTCCCATCGAAATCTCATATCTCGGTAAATTTTTGTCCGATGGACTGGAGATTTTGACCCATATTCTATTCTACATGTACTTTAAATTGAGCCAAAAAAATTAGATTTTTCGAATTTTATATGAAATATTGATACATAGCATATAAATTAAATAGAAAGAGTTCATAATATTTAGGATACAATTTTAAATATTTACAGAGTAGGATATTTAGAATTGAAAATAGAATATAATCATACAAACACAAAGAATTGCCGTTATCTCTGCTATAGCAAGATTTTCACTATTTCGATGATCTTAGCTTAATTTTTAAGAATATCGTCTGTCGTTGATATGTTTCCAAATGAAAACATTAAGAAAAATTTAACAGTTTTGGAAATATGGTGCGAAATGTATACAAATTATTTTTAGATATAGTATAACATTTGAGGCAATAAATGTACTTCCAGTTCATTATTTCTCCAAATATTTTAGTCTGGTCCTAGGCATATTTATACAAGGTAGAAGTGACAACCTGCTGTATTCTTACTTTTTTTGTATATTTAGTTTTCAAAATGTAATAGGGTCTACTCATGAATTTTGAAACTTCGAAATTGGCTACCATAAAATTATTCTTTTCACCGTAAACGTGTAATAACAATGAATTGCGACAGTTCTGTATGCTTTATATTTACATTTTCATTCAAATGTGTTCAATTTTAGAGGATTTTCAAAATGTATTTATGTCTTTCCTGAAAAAAATTTTGGAACGACCCTATCATTCAATATTTATTTTTAACAATTAATTTTCAATAACAACAATGTTGTTTTTGTAAATTTTTTAGTTGTTGTAATTCTTCCATATACCTTATATAAATTTGCCTTGGTCTGGCCCTTATCTACAAATTTGCTTCAGAAGTCAGAAGAAGATTTTCATAGCCCCGAGTTGGCGTAGGTAGTCAAATAATAGAGATATCGCAATAGTCGTTAATGCATCCCTTTTTTCCACCCTTTCTGCAATCACACTACAGGTCGGAATTTTGATCGGATCATCACGAAATTTTCTCACAGAGATAGAAGCCTATTGATGTTGGTGATGTCGAAAGGAGTCAAATATAAAATTAAATATTAATTATTTTGGTTCAGTTCGCCTTAAGTCATTTGGTATAAAAGCCAGATAGGTGAAAACTTTCGTATCTCCATAAAAGAAATGTTTTCGAGTGAAAAGATTATTCACAGAGGTAGTGGTGTAGGGTATCACATAGTCGGCCCCGTACCGACTACAGCCTTTTCTCACGTGTTACTTTTAATATAATGTTACAAAAGAAGCGTTATAATTTTTGTTCTTCTTAATTGTACGATTAAAAGTTTTGGACTCGATGACAAATACTTTGATGGACTTAGTTCTATATAGTTTTGACAAATAACAATCGATCATTATTGAACCCCACATAATTATTCGCTAATAATAAGATAATTAATTTTGGAAACGGATTTTATTTTGAGAGACACTCCTCTCGATAGTTACCGCGCCCATAAGCTATTTTAGTTGGTCACCGTAGTATTTACATTTTTGTTAGGAAGCATGAACTTGTCCACGAAAAATAGGATATCGTGTAAACAAGACTACAAAATGTCCAAAGGATCCTCGAACAGTCTTTAAACTGCAATTATGTTAGACTTGTATGAGGGACCTGAAGATGTTGTCAAAAAATTCTCTTGAAACATGATGTACTTTTGGAAGTTAATTTGCGAGTGGAACTAGGTAGTCCATACCAGGTTCGATTTTAGACTGAATCGGTTAGTCCCTTCGACCATTTAAGTTAAAATTTTTTAACTTTTATGGCAGAGGTACCGATATAACTTAAATTTAATTTGGACAAAACATTACGAGATCCATATCTTGGACCAAATCGGTTGATCCGTTCGAGAGTTATCATGAGTTCCAACCTGCCAGACAAACAGAGATACACACGGACGGACGGTGGTAAGTACTTCCATCTTGTCTGAAAAGAATATCGTCCAAACATATGTGGAGTCTAAAATCATTATTTTGATGAGACCTATTTGTTTCGTATCCTAGTGTATATAATCTCATAACCTTAAAGTCTGAGGCTACAATTATACTTCGGTGATGATAAAGAAAAAAATGAAGTGACGCACAAAAATTCATTTGTCTTCATTATTTTCTCATACTGTTTAGCAGCTAATTTGTCTAAAATAGGATAACAAAATTTTGGCGATGCTAGTAAAACAAATTTCTAAATGGCTTTCATGATGTAGTCCACGAAGGACCGACTCTTCATACATTTTATCAAATAGAAATTTTTTCATACACTTCCATTCCCACAATACTCAACTCGTTATTTTTGTTGTTACAGAATGAGTTTTAAGCTTCGAGAGCTATATATAGTTCGAATATGACATAAAGTTGGAGTATATTCATTATGGAATTCGTATTTGATATGATATGATATGCTGATATGATATGACATGAAGAAGTAATTCAGATTTCATTGGAAGTTTCTCTCAAAAACAGCATACAAACAAAACATTTTCAAATATTTTCTTACAAAACTTGTTAATGATGAACATTTTCTGTTCAGAAACTTAAGCAAAGTATAAATTTTAATTTGAAATCTTCAAACATACAAACATTTTTATGAGAAAAAAATATAATAAGTAGTTACAGTAGCTTAACAAATTTTGTTCGACCAAACCATTTCGGGGGGGGGGCCCGGGCCCCCCGTGCCCCCCCCCTGCGTACGTCCCTGCCCTTGGCTTATCTCCCGTTGTTGTTTTGGCTGTTTTCCAGAATATATCATTCCCTTCACAGGATAATAACTCTGTGAGTCGCATAACCACCATACTTTCAAACCATACTTAGCTGGCTTTGACGGAATATATTGTGTGAAGCGGGTGCGGCCTCTGTAAGGGAACAACTGCTCTTCAACTGCTAGTGCTTCATGAGAAGTGTAAGCTGCTGCCAAGTTATGTTGCAACATTTGCCAAATATCGTCAATAGCCGCAGTTTTGCTGTTGATGAATCGTTGTTGTCGAGTATTTCCATTGTCGAATCGAATAAATTGTTTTATACACATGATGCGATCGTACGACAACGCAGCTTTGTATATTTGGCAACGCGTCGCGCCCCATAATTCCATAGCTGGTTCATGGTTTGATTTTGTGAGTCCAGCATACAAAAGAATAGCTACAAAGGCGTCAAACTCATTCACTGTCACTGGCTTCCACTCCTTTTTCTTCGTGGGATTCGCCAAATTCCATGCGGCTGTAACCTCCTTGCCTTTACGATTTGTTTCACGTAGTATTAAGTGTATTATTTACTCTGTCATGATAGAACGCATTATTGTATAGGGGTCGCGCAAAATTTTTCTTGTTGGTCCTGGTTTCTTTCTTGTGAAGTCGACCACAGGTATGGGCAGAATGATTTTACACACTTCGCTTCGGAAGAGATGTCCAATTAACGGAAATCAAGAGCTATAGCTCGGTCAATTTTAATCGAATAGCCTTCAAATTTTATATGTGATATAGGTTAATCGATTTTCGTAAAAATCAGTTCAGATTTCGATATATGCCCATATATATAACTTCCCCCATTTTGCTATAATTCGCTCAATTTTTCATGAATAGACCTCAAATTTAACATGGGATGTTCCTCAGGCCCCTGTTCAGTTTTACCGTTGATCGTTGAATGTTTGCACAAGTACTTATGAGGGCACAGGAAGGAAAAATATAAACTTTGGTCTCACTCAATTACGGATAATTACATACGTAGTATTTTCCTAATTTAATCAATATTTCACATACACTGCGTGTTTAGTGCATCGAATACATAAAATCGGTCGAAAATATATATGAGAGCTATATCCAAATCTAAACCGGGTTTTGCCAAAATCGGTAAACTGAAAAAGGGATTAAGTGAACAAGCCATGTTAAATTTGAAGGCTATTTTTCAAAAATTGACCGAGCCTAGGTAGAGCGTAGGAAAATATTACATATTAAGCTGGGTACACATTGTCAGTTTTGAATGCCGATATTTCGCCATAATCGATAACTGTCAAACCGTCCAGCAACCACAAAATATTTTGTGATTGCATGATGAATGACAAAAATGAACGGCCACACTAGCAAGCAACAACAAAGCTGTCATTCAAAACTGACAATGTGTACCCAGCTTTAAATTTGAAGGCTTTTCGATCAAAATTGACCGAGTTATAGCAAAATCGGGGAATGATATATGTATATGGGAGCTATATCCAAATCTGAACCGATATGGACCAAAGTTGAAATTTGTCACTACCATGCCCTTATAAGTAATTGTTTAAAATTTTATCTACGTAGTTAAACCCCTTCTATTTTTGTCCACATTTGTTGTAACTATGGGTCGCCTGCCCATATTCTACACGAATTCTCTCTTAACCATGTTTGATAAATTCGCTATGAACTAGATGGAATTGAAATTGATCGTACTCGTTATCTGGGTACAACAACAAAAGTTAAAAATTGGATTTATCTAATTGAATCTGAGAGCAAGGTTATGAGTAATGCAGGAAGGACTGTAGATGGTGACATAACTGCAAGTTCCTTCAACTTTTGTGTTCCCTTGAATCGTCTATTAGGTTTTGCAGAGGACTTATGGTGACATAACTGCAACTTCAACTTTTGTGTTCCCTTGAATCGTCTATTGGGTTTTGCAGAGGACTTTAATAAAATAATTTGCAACAGTTAACATGACTTGATTCTCTTTAGGAGCCCTAACGATCAAAATGTATGTTATTCAACTGCTGAAAACGAAGAAATTAGACTCACTATTACAAACATTGTTTGGAAAGTACAACACATTCATTTATCAGATTATAAAAAATTAGTTTCCTCAAAAAATCAAGGGATTGCTACTTTAACCCAACTTTTGCTTTGGAGAAAATCGTTATGCAGTACTCTATGACATGTATGCCAAGTTTCAACAATCGTATTATATGAGGGAACCACAACCACTTCTCACATATTCAAGCTGTTATTGATATCAGCAATCAAAACGAAACTGTGAAGAATGGACCAATCGATTTAAAAATTCAAATTGAAACCAATACACCAATTCCACAAAATACCTCAGCATATTACTTAATTATCTATGATCGTCTGGTGGAGTATGTTCCATCGACTGGAATCGTTCGAAAAATAGTATAAGGTCTTTGTATACTTACTGTTCAAGATTGAACCTTGAAACGTTAAAAAAATCAATTGAATTTTCTTTTTTATTTCATGTAATTCAAACCTTTATCACGGAACACATAATAAGTGAAACGACTCATACATAACATTTCACCTACTTGTTAGTTCCATTTTTATCTTTTTATTGCCTCATATGCATTATAATTCTTTATGACGTGACTTTTGCTTGACATCTCTTTTTCAATCATCTCTTGTTACGATCAAACGCAATAGACAACATACAGACTTACACAAACAGTCATCTCTGCCTTATGCATATGCTGTTGTTGTTGTCTGTCCACTCTTTGCAATTTCTCTGCCCTTCACCTTGAAAAGGGACAGTAAAACAAATCAATTGTGTTTCTACTCTCCTAGTGTTCACCTCAAGCAGCCACAAGTGTTCAGACTTTTTTTTTGCCATCAACCAAAAGTGAAACATAAAGAACAAAAGTTAAACCTTGAAATTTAAACTTAAAACCGAAACAAATATACATACATATTTTTTTCAAACTATAAATAAGAAAAAACACTTTGTACCAATCATATAAAAAACTGTGAACAAATCATTAAATAAAGCAAGTGAATTTCAACTGAAGATTGTTTTTGTGAAATAAAAGAACAACAAAAAGGGTAAAACAATTAATTATAATTACAAAAGAAACCCAAAATAAAACCAAACCCACCCCCCTCGTTCCTAAACATTTGGTCCCCACGAGCCGTATCGTGTTTTTAATAGTTAATAAAAAAGTACAAACATAATACAAAAGAACCAGTGATTTGAGACAACCTGTGACTTTTTTCATCGTTTTCGAAGATTGAAAGTGAAATCCAATGGTACAACACAAAACGTTTTGGGAATAGAACCAGTGTTTCTTTGCAACAGTGAATACCTGTGACTTTTTTTTCCATTTTCAAAAAAGACGTTTTCGTTTTCTAGACCTTTTGAATAAAATTAACAAAAATATAGACTTTTTGACAAAGTGAAGTAAAAAAGTGCCGTTACTCTAGCGGGAAATATCATCAAATCTTCAGACCTTCACCTAAAGGAGCAGCGACCTTTAAAATTGAACAACAAGCAAGCAGAGGAAAAGGTAAAGAAGATTAAGTACAAACCACTCATTTTACATACGTATGCATATATGGTATTTGCTGAATACAAGGAGGGCTTACTACAAAAAGAAAAAACCACTCTACGTTTGTGTCTCTACGATAAGAGTTGCCAGACCTCTCGAATTTTGATGTTCGCAAGGGAACTTTTTTGTATAAAAGAATTTTTGTTGAGTGTTATAAACTAACCTTTATCTGCCGCGCAATAGCCTTTTTCTAATTTTTATAAAAAATTTGAACACATCATTATAAAATTTTAATATCATCTTCTCAACAAAACCTTGACTTTGAAACAGTTTTTTCTTTGCCGCTGTCAAGTTATAACAGACTTCGATGTCGCTTTCATGCCTTGAACTGACTTGCGCTAATACAAACTGATGTTATATTCTGAGATTCTTATCACATTTGGAAAATCTGCTGCGACAAACTCTTCGCCGCCGTTAAGAGATTTCCAAGAACTTTAATGAAAATTCGTCTTGACTTTCTACTTGAACATTTTACAAGTAGCTTGTGCCATATGAAATTTTGAAAATTTTGTTTACCTTTTTGTTATACACCTGCTAAAATCAAATCAGTCAAAAACACTCGCTGGGAGTAAAACAAATCTGCTGCCGTTGTCACTTTATAAACATAAAACTATGACTTCTTTGTAACTAAGTGATTTACTTTGACTTTTTGGTGTTTTTAATTCCATGTGAAATAAAAAGCCCCCTCTGAAACTCTTTGAGAATCACCGTGCTTTTGGAATTCCTTGTTGGTCTTTACGACAAATTTGGAGACTATCTCTTTTTGTTTTAATTGGAACTGATTTCTCTACCATTCCGACTCAACTCACACCACTAGCTGAACAGTTGTTGCAATTTTTCGACTTTTTGTGATCATCCAACGTTATCCTTTCTTGCAAATTTACCAGACCTAGAGTTTTTTACATTCGAAAACAAATTCTTGATTTTGATTTTTCGACCATTTTTGTTTGCTTTGGTCAGTTTGCAGTCCAACCAAACTTTAAATTTTTTGGACATTATTCAATATTTGGTCGAAAATTTAAATACTCATCTCCAATCTGTCACTTGGGACTTTTAATAAGTTAGTCTGTTTCCCCACTTCGCACTCCAAGATTTTGTGACATTTCATCGTTTAGAAGGTTTCGCCGACACTGTTTGCTGGATTTGGACTTCGTGCTGTTTGTTCTGGATATTTCTCTTTTTGAGTATTTTTGACTGTTCGGACTTTTCTTACAACCTACTGAATCACTTAGAACCTTCTTTCCAACATGGACGTCACAACGAAGTTTATCAATGCCTACAACGATCTGATAGACTTCCATGAATTGGAAATCAGTAGTTCAGCGGAGGATAATGTGCACTCTTTGCAAGCACTTCGGATCCACCTGAACCACATATGGGCTCAAGTCAAACGATGCTACGAGGATTGTCGGGATTATGAGCCAAAAGAAGGAGAGACCTCCGTTGACCTAAAAAAGTTGCGCGCAACCTACAGAAACGCCATTACCACATACAAACCCACCATTGGATCAATAAATTCGGAAATTGACCTTCTTGCGAACAAGGCAGAACCACTGGAAAAAATAGTGATAGAAAACTCCACGCATTATTCAATCAAACTCCCTCCTTGCGATACGGACGTTTTCTTTGGCAGCTATAGCACCTGGCCGACCTTCAGAGACCTCTTTTCTGCTATTTATGGCACAAATTCCAGACTAAGCAAGGTCGAGAGACTCTATCACCTTAAACAGAAGACCGGGGGAGAGGCACGGGACATCATAGCTCATATTCCACTAACGAATGACGGCTTTGACCTCGCCTGGAAAAGCCTCACCGACAGATATGAAAACAAACGAATGCAAGTGAATGAGCAACCTTGTTCAACTTGCCTTCTGTAACCGCAGACTCAAGTTCGTCGTTAAAATCACTACAACGTTCGGTTACTGGTTGCCTTGTGACTTTAAAAACCTTAGATATTGACATTAGCATCTGGGATCCAATTCTCATTTCTCATTTCTCTCAAAAAATGCCAAGAACCTATCTGTAAGACTTCGAGAACACATTGTGCTCTAGTTCGGACATACCTGCTTGGAAGGAGTTTAACAATTTTCTCACACAAAGATTTAAGACCTAAGAATCTGTGGGAAACATTCAGTCTGCACCTTCAAGACCAGCTCCGTCCCCCAAGGAAAGTCAACGACCTCGGAGAAACAAAATACACTCATATCAAATCAATGTTAACCAACAGGAAAAAAATAATCTGACATCACATAAGTTAGAAAAGACTCAAAAAACATCTAACCTCAAGTGTCAACACTGTAATACAACTCATTTATTGCCCTAAATTTCTAATAAAACCCGTAAACGATCGTATTCATGTCGTCAAAACAACAAAGACTTGTTACAATTGCCTCCTAACTGACCACGGAGTTAGCGAGTGCAAAAGTAAATTCAATTGCAGACATTGCAATCTTAGACACCATACACTTTTGCATAAAGGAGGCGATTCACAATCCCCCTTTGAATCACCGCTTGACGTACGTCCTAGTATAAGTGCTCAAGCCTTCACCACAACCATACAGTCCACTCCTAGTATCGACCCCAAACCTCTCACTTCACTTGCTCTTCGCGATGAGAGCAGACCTCAGTCAAGATCGGAAGAAACCTTACTTTTCACGGCCTTAGTGGAAGTTGAATCGAACGGTCAGAGTTTCGAGGCCCGCGCAATCATCGATTCCTTTGTTCAAACATTTTTGACTTAGCGGTTCCGATGCGTTCACACGGCTCACTATTGACTCAAAAAACTGTTTTTGGGTGGATTGTGGGGGGCCTGTAGAGCGATCGACCCAGTCAACTAGACAAGTCTCGCTGCTCAACGCCGTGGCTTTAGACAACCTGCTTACACAATTTTGGGAGGTGGAGGAGCAGCCAAGTGAGACTTTGCGATCGAACGAAGACATCTTTTGCGAAGACTTGTACAAGTCTACAACTTCCAGAACGGCCTCTGAAAGATATATGGTTGAGCTTCCCTTCAAAAGTGATGAGGAAATTGGACAATCACTGAACATAGCAATGGCTCAGTTTCTTCGTATGG
Source organism: Musca autumnalis (assembly GCF_047663935.1). NCBI lineage: Eukaryota > Metazoa > Arthropoda > Insecta > Diptera > Muscidae > Musca > Musca autumnalis. The sequence goes on from NW_027411977.1 coordinate 149,184,216, forward strand.
AGAAAATGCTTAGTAGGAAACCGGAAATAAAAGACCTTTATGATAAAACCATCATGGAATATTTGGACTTAGGCCACAGGAGAAAGGTTTCAAAAGAGGAGATCAACATTAGACCTAACTTTTACTTACCTCACCATGCGGTAATTAAACCGGACCGGGTAACCATCAAACTTAGAGTGGTATTTAACGCCTCATCCCCTTCGGATAATAAAATAAAGTTTGAACGACATCCTGAATCCTGGGCCAATCCTTCAGCAAGACCTTATAATTCAAACTTTAAAATGGAGGTTTTATATACAACACCGACATTACAAAAATGTACAGGCAAATTTTAGTAAACCCTTCGCAAACAAGATATCAGCGAATGTTGTTTTGGACTTTGCCCAAAGGACCGATTGAAGATTTTGAACTTATGACAGTTACATTCGGAGTCAATTGTGCCCCATTTTTGGCAATACGGACCTTGTTCCAGTTAGCCGAGGACGTTAAGGAGACACATCCTTTAGCATCACACATATTACGGAACAATATGTACGTCGATGATGTCTTAGCAGGGGGAAATTCAATTAAAGAAGCGTTTGAATCTTAGAACCAACTCAACAGTGCATTAGCCTCTGCTGGTTTTGACCTCCGAAAGTGGTGTTCCAATAATCCTGCCATAATAAGTGACCTCCCTCCAGACAGCCTATTATCTGATGTTTGTCTTAACCTCTCGGAAAACCTAGTTACGAAGACACTTGGTATCAAGTGGAACATTAGCAATGATTCGTTCTCATCCCCGCAACCTGACATCACACCTAAGTCGTCTTTTACAAAAAGAGAGGTTCTATCAGTAGTAGCGCGTTTTTTCGATCCCTGCGGCTGGTTAGCGCCTATAATTGTGGTTGCAAAGCTCATAATACAGCAGATTTGGCTTGACAAGTTAGGATGGGATGAAGGACTTCGACCTTTGACGTCATCTGCCCGGAAAAACTTTCTTAGAAGTTGTCCAGACATTCAACATCAAACAGTGCCACGATGGGTACAATATATTCCGACGTGTAAGATCGAGATTCATGTATTCTGCGACTCTTCTGAGAAAGCATACGCAGCGACTTTATTTGTTCGACTTGAAGAAAATGATGACGTACGTACGCATCTCTTGGTCGCAAAAACTGGTGTTGCTCCAGTCAAGAAAAACTCTCTTCCTAGGCTGGAACTTTGTGGAGCTGTTCTACTGGCAAAACCACCATCATCAGTTATACCTTACCTCAATCTTGAAAATCATGACCTCTATTTTTGGACCGATTCAACAATCGTCCTAGCCTGGCTTAAAAAAGCCTGGAACACCTTCGTTGGCAATCGGGTATCCGACATCACAGACAAAGTAGGAACGTCAAATTGGAATCACGTGGATTCATCAGACAATCCAGCCGACATTGCAACAAGACGATGTTCTTGCAATGAATTACAAAGCAACGACTTATGGTGGCATGGACCTTCATGGCTTCGAAAACCAATGAATTGTTGGCCACAAGCCAAACGAATTGCTTGGAACAAAAGAAAGTCAGGACGTTCGTAATCCCTTTAATTGAAGATCTTCACAAAACCGATCCTCTCAAAAATTGTTCGACTTTATCGAAAGCGTATCGTTTCTTTGCATATGTCGCTAGAACCATACGAATAACACGAAGACTTCCACGTCAAGCGTCATCAAATGACACCCTCTTCGATGAAGTTCAAATCGGGAAGTCAAAACTTATCTTACTTACCCAAACCCAATATTTTCGAGAAGAATATACCCTATTATCTCGAAAACAAAAATTACCTAAAAATTGCCCACTTCTGACATTAAATCCCTTTATTGATGCCAAAGGAATCATGAGGGCAAACGGACGTTTGACCAATTCTCCTATGTAAACTCATAACGAACGGCACCCGATTCTAATCCCTCATCATTCACAATTTGCCCGATTACTAGTTGAACACACACACAATTACACATTGCATGGAGGCAACCAGTTAATTATCCGTATCCTCCGATCGGAGTTCTGGATATTTAGATTTAAACCTCTTGTCAAAATGATCACAAATCGGTGCAAACCCTGCATCCTCTATAAAAAGCACACGCAAACCCAAATAATGTCGTCCTTGCCTCCAGAACGTACCCAACTTACTCGACCTTTTCTGCACACTGGAGTTGATTTCGCAGGACCTTTCAACATACGGAACTTCACAGAACATGCATGTCTCATCGCCAGAGGCTATGTTTGCATATTTGTCTGCTTTTCAACCAAAGCCGTACATTTGGAAGTCTCAAGCGACTTTACCACGCAAGCATTCCTAGCTGCCTTTGCTAGGTTTAAAGGACGACGTGGCTGTCCTGCTAAAATCTTCTCTGACAACGGGACCAATTTTACTGGTGCAGCTGATATGCTCAAAAAGGACAGACTGGAGTTGTTCAGGCAGATTAAAAATTACCTCACACACCTGTATTCATACCAAAATCTGGACTGGACCTTTATTCCTCCAGGGGGGACTTTGGGAGGCCGGAGTAAAGACATTTAAAATGCATCTCAAAAAAATTGTGCCTAATATGACCTTTACATTTGAAAAGTTCTCCACAATCCAGGCTCGTATTGAGTCTTGCCTTAATTCTAGGCCGCTTTCTCCAACCAGTGACGATCCGAATGACCTTTCACCACTTACACCAGGACATTTTCTCATCGGCTCGCCCTTGTTGACGCCAGCTGAACCCGATTTATCAGAGGAAAATATAACAATTACCAATCGTTGGAAACGCCTCAAGATACTGTCCCAGATATTGTGTCAGAGATGGAAGGCGGAATATCTGAAAGAGCTACATCCGCGCTATAAATGGAAGAGACAGCAGGACAACGTACGACTTAACGACTTAGTTATCATTATGGACGACCGCGTACCTCAAAATGAATGGAAGCTAGGACGAAACATAGGGTTATTTCCAGGACAAGATAACAATATTAGAGTCGTTGACCTCAAAACTTCCAACGGAGTTATACGACGTCCAATAACAAAGCTTATTCCTTTACTCTCCGAATAAACTTCAGCTACTACCCCATATCGCACATCTTTCTACCAACAACATCACTCACTTTCCTTTTTTCCAGATATGGCACCCAATTACAAAGGAATGGAACGGCCTACATCATCGAAACGTCTACAAAAGCAACCAGCACGTGAGCGCTCAACATCACCACAACGACTTCGTCAGGTATCAAGAGCAAGAAGATCCGTCTCTGAAAATCGTTCTCAGCAACGAAACCATCGTCCAAGATCTGTATCACCCATTAAACCACTGACATCTAAAGCTGGCTCGCATCACAATTTAAACGACCTCGACTTCAAAATGACGACTTGCCATACATGGACTAGAAGGCATGTGGCATATATGCCGGGCAAGTCTAAATTTTAGTGTCACAGTTTCACGAATTGCAGTCCGGCTTCAAACGCAAAATTTGTTATTGCACCCCGACTTCCACGCTATAATTGGAAACGTGAAGTCCGCGCTATGATCACAAATGACCTCCCAAAAAAGCCCTACGCTTTCCCCATTTACGACGATCCCACTGTACACTTTACAGTCTATACTCTTGCTGATCCGGATCCCCGGTGCAATGTCCCCATTGACGTAGAACTTGCCGCTGATCTTTATAAGGATCTCTTCAGAAATGGATCCCTAGAAAATGAATTGCCGCACGTCATCGCTCAGCAAACGGCGCTTGGATACACCTTTATCGGAGCCATAGGAAAAATCTGGTAAAGACCCCTCCACAATAATTTCTACAAATCATTGCTCTACACCTTCATTGTGGAGGCCGGCATGTTCAATATTGAACCTTGAAACGTTAAAAAAATCAATTGAATTTTCTTTTTTTTTCATGTAATTCAAGCCTTTATCACGGATCACATAATAAGTGAAAGGACTCATACATAACATTTCACCTACTTGTTAGTTCCTAGTTAGTTAGTTAGTTTTTATCTTTTTATTGCCTCATATGCATTATAATTCTTTATGACGTCACTTTTGGTTGACATCTCTTTTTCAATCATCTCTTGTTACGATCAAACGCAATAGACAACATACAGACTTACACAAACAGTCATCTCTGCCTTATGCATATGCTGTTGTTGTTGTCTGTCCACTCTTTGCAATTTCTCTACCCTTCCACTTGAAAAGGGACAGTAAAACAAATCAATTGTGTTTCTACTCTCCTAGTGTTCACCTCAAGCAGACACAAGTGTTCAGACTTTTTTTTGCCATCAACCAAAAGTGAAACATAAAGAACAAAAGTTAAACCTTGAAATTTAAACTTAAAACCAAAACAAATATACATACATATTTTTCAAACTATAAATAAGAAAAAACCCTTTGTACAAATCATATAAAAACTGTGAACAAATCATTAAATATAACAAGTGAATTCCAACTGAAGATTGTTTTTGTGAAATAAAGGAACAACAAAAAGGGTAAAACAATTAATTATAATTACAAAAGAAAACCAAACCCACCCCCCTCGTTCTAAACACTTACCTATAAAACACAGTTTTTTTAATTTCATATATAAAAAGTATTGTTTTATTTTTGCAAAATAATATTTAAGTGTGTTTACATTGTAATAGTACATAGATATTTAGTAAAAATAAAAGTGTTTATGTGTAAAGTTAGTAATAATAATAATAATAATAGTAATAATAATAAAAATAAGGGACAAAGGAGAGAAGTCTCCTTTGCCCCTTATGGGATGTTTGTGAAACAATTATATAATAATAATAATATGATATTTAGTACAACATTGTTAATGAGTTGAATATAGTTGGTAATAATCAAACAATGATATGGGTTAAATTTAAAAGTTTAATGCAAATACAATGTGTAATTTCTAAACAAAATATGAAAATAATTCTTAATTTAAAAAAAAAAAATAATGCTGAAATTTTAAAGTTGATATGTTGTAATACCAGCAATAAGACGATTAATATTTACATTTTAATTATTGTTTATAGAGATATATGTATATGAGTTTACTTAATTTAAATCGTAAATAAATTTACATTTTAATCAATGTCAATTGGGACAGATTATTCTAAACTGTCTAAGTTTAAATACTCATCAATATTTTTTAGCTTATTGTGGCCCCAAGCAAATGTACTTATATCATCTTCCCTTATAAAACGTTTGTCATCTTGATGGCTTAAACATATTTTTGTAATTTTGTCAGTAGTTGTTGTTGATTTCTTGATCTAAATGAAAACATGGTATCATACAAAACCTTTTTATCATAGAAGCATTCCCTATATGTATCTATTGTATATTTTTTATTGCGGTTTTTTAACACCCTTAGATTTCGTCACATCCTCGCTATCAACTACTTTGATAGTGTATACCTTGGGACGAAGTCCTACAAATTCAATCATTGTTTTCGTCCTTCATCATACCCAATTTCTTTTTATTAATGAGAGGTATACCAAATTTATTGTTAGGTGAGAAGTCTGAGGTGTCAAACATATCCTCTATTTTTTTTAAAGTCAATACCGAATATAGTTTCATTCCGATCAATGTAATTATGAAAGAGTCCGTGGCCATATCATATTTGCTTTTACGCTTCGCATCTGGATAGGTACCATATTTTCAGAAAATATAGAAAGACTATGGAAATTTGGTTTCCCAATTAGTTTGCTAGCTATATTTCTCTTCCTAATGCCGTCCTTATCCTCCCACTCTCTTAAAATTTTAACAGTTTTTCTCTTGTATATATTTTCCCTAGCCTTGCCGTATACCGAGTTATTTAATAATTAAAAAAATATTTTTCAAACACGTTTTAAGCATTTTCACGGTGAATATTAATGTGTAGGGAGCTAACCAGGCACGCTGCGTAAATGACAAAACTCTACGCACTTTCCTAAGAATCAGTCCCTGTTGCAAACACTGTTTTAAAGCTGAGTAGTGAATTGTGTATGATTTTTTGTCCGAAATTAACATTTTGGTTTTGGAACCCCCAACGGTTTTGTTTTCTGGACAAAAAGGTAAATTATTGTCTTGATCATGAAGATGTGGTAGATACTCGAGATCAACCTCTAAAATTATATTGTCATCTCGAATTGATTCTATTACTTTAGTATCATTAAATATTTCCAAGTCCTCTTCCCACTTGAAATTTTTTTCAGGGAGAGGTTTTCTCATGGATGTTTCATATAAATTGTTAACGTCAAAGTAATATATGTTTACTTCTGGTTTATTATTGTCATTATTGGGAGAATCTTCATCATTGGCTACACAGTGTCTATTTTAACACTGGGTTAGTCCAACTCAAATCGCATTTTTAAAGAAATTGTACTTATTTATATCTGTAAAAAGAAAGAAGCTTTGCATCCCAAGATAAAGATGGGGCTGTGTAATATTGGTAAGGAGCTAACTTGTGAATTTCCATACAGACTTCTCTAAAATTTTCAAAGACGTCTGTTAATAAGAGAACATCTGTTTTCAGGTACAATTCCATGTAATCGTGCAAAGTCTGACAACCAAAATGTGTCCAAACTTGTTTTGCATGGTTGTAGTCCTCTATTGAACATTCAGAATCTGTCATATTATTATAAAATTGTTGTGTATCTTTCAATTTTTCAAATATAATAATAATAATAGCAATAACATAATGATATTTAGTAAAACATTGTTAATAAGTTGAATATAGTTGATAATAATCAAACACTGATATTGGATAAATTTATAAGATTAATGCAAATACAATGTGTAATTTTTAAAGAAAATATGAAATAATTCTTAAATTTAAAAGAAAATATGAAAATAATTGTGAAATTTTAAAGTTGATATGTTGTAATACTACCAATAAAACAATTAATATTTACATTTTAATTATTGTTCATAGAGATATGTGTATATGAGGTTACTTAATTTAAACTTTAAATAAATTTACATTTTAATCAATGTCCATTAAGACAGATGAATCTAAATTGTCTATGTTTAAATCCTCATCAATATTTTTTAGCTTATAGTGGCCCAAGCAAATGTACTTATACCATCTTCTCTTATAAAACGTTTGTCATCTTGATGGCTTAAACATATTTTTGTAATTTTGTCAGTAGTTATTGTATGATTTCTTGATCTAAATATAAACATTGTATCATACAAAACCTTTTTTATCATATAAGCATTCCCTATATGTATCTACTGCATATTTTTTATTACGGATTTTTTAACACCCTTGGATTTCTTCACATCCCCGCTATCAACTACTTTGATAGTGTATACCTTGGGACGTAGTCCTACAAATTTAATCATTATTTTCATAATTCATAATACCCATTTTCTTTTTATTAATGATAGGAATATGTACCATATTTATTGTTAGGTGAGAAGTCTGAGTTGTCAAACCTTTCCTCTATTTCTTTTAAAGTCAATACCGAATATAGATTCAGTCCGATAAATGTAATTATGAAAGAGTCCGTGTCCATATAATTTAAAATAAAGGCACCGCCAAATTTTGCTTTCAGAAAGTCATAAAGAAAAGCATACATCAACTGCTTTGAAATTTCTAGAACGCAAAATCCTAAATATAATGGTCTATCATATTTTACTTTTACGTTTCGCATCTGGATAGCTACCATATCTTCAGAAAATAGAGTAGGGCTATGGAAATTTGGTTTCGTAATTACTTTGCTGGGCTATATTTGTCTTTCTATTGTTGTCCTTATCCTCCCACTCTGTTACAAATTTAACAGTTTTTCTGTTGTATATATACATAGTCATGCCGTAAACCGAGTTATTTAATAATTAAAAAAAAATTCAAACGCATTTTTAGCATGCATATTAATGTGTAAGAAGCTAACCAGACACTTTGTGCAAATGACAAAACTCTATGCACTTTCTTAAGAATCAGTCCATGTTGCAAACATTGTTTTAAGCTGGTAGTGAATTGTGTATATTTTTTTGTATGGTATCATACAAAACCTTTTTATCATACACCCTTAGATTCTTCACATCCAGCTCCTACAAATTCAATCATTGTTTTCATCATACCCAATTTCTTTTTATTAATGAGAGGAACACCATGTTTATTGTTGGGTGAGAAGTCTGAGGTGTCAAACCTATCCTCTTTTTTTAAGTTAATACCAAAAATATTTTCAGTCCTATAAATGTAAATATGAAAGAGTCCGTGTCCATATAATTTAAAATAAAGGCACCACCAAATTTTGCTTTCAGAAAGCCATAAAGAAAGCATACATCAATAGCTTTGAAATTTCTAGAACGCAAAATCCTAAATATAATGGTTTATCATATTTTACTTTTATGTTTCGCATCTGTATAGCTACCATATATTCAGAAAATAAAGAAAGACTATGGAAATTTGGTTTCGCAACTAGTTTGCTAGCTACATTTCTCTTCCTATTGTTGTCCTTATCCTCCCACTCTGTTACAATTTTAACAGCTTTTCTCTTGTCTATATTTTCCATAGTCTTGCCGTATCCCGAGTTATTTAACAATTGAAAAAAAAATCTTTTTCAAATGCGTTTTTAGCATTTTCACGGTGCATATTAATGTGTAAGGAGCTAACCAGGCACGTTGTGTAAATGACAAAACTCTATGCACTTTCTTAAGAACCAGTCCATGTTGAAAAAATTGTTTTAAAGATGAGTAGTGAGAGATTTTTGTCAAGTCCGCAATTAACTTTTTGGTTTTGGAACCCCTAACGCTTTTGTTTTCTGGACAAAAAGGTAAATCAATGTGTTGATCATAAGGATGTGGTGGATACTCGAGATCAACCTCTAAAATACATCCAGTTATATTGTCATCTGGAATTTATTCTATTACTTTTGGATCATTAAATTTTTTAAAGTCATCTTCCCACTTGAAATTTTTTCTGTGAGAGGTTGTAGCAACCGGGGTTTTAAAATGAGCGAAAATTCGCCATGTTTTGTCATTGAGTGGCATTGCCGGTATGCTGGCGTTTAGCGCGGCTATGGCTCGTCGGCTGAGGGGTGGTTCTTGCCACTCGTTGACTGTTCGGTTGACAAAAAAAAAAATCATACCGGTCTTTCAAAAAGCAAAAAAGGGGAAATTAAAATGGAGCCTGAAATATGTCAAAAAAAAGTGCTCAACATCAACTAGAACTTAACAGCTGAACTCACCTTGGACTAGTGTAACCTACTGAAACAGCTCTCCTGGCGGCTGACCAACCAGGAGATTTAGCCCACCCACCGAGATCACCTCTCGCCATGACACTTCTTGTTTCCGTGTCCCAGGTTTGACCCTTTACTCACCTTGTTTACCTCATTCCCACCACCTTTTTAATAGGCTTTAAGCCGAAGACATTGGCACCATTTTCAATTCAAAAAGGTACATGTTTATTAATTTCCATTTTGATATACATGAAATCATTCAAAAGAAAAAAAACTGAACATACGAGTAAAATAGCAAAAATTCAAGGGGAATCATACATATTAATTCTCGTTATTGAAATATAAGTCTACTTATTGGATGCAGTTAATGAGAAAAACAGAAAAAATTGATGATTAAAGATGTTCACGATAACTCAAATTTTGATCTTCCTTTTATTTCAGGTTACTATATTATGTGCCGGAATATTGAAGGCCGCATCTGTAGGTTCCTCCCAATGAGTAGGTAAGTACGTCTAAGTTTAAAGTTTTCGTTTTATAATTATATTCCGAAGTATATATTATTGATCTTTTTTATCTTTTCAGGAAAGGACAAACAAAAGGACGAGAGGCCGCCTTTCATTAGGGCGACAAAATTAAAAATTAGCAGAAACCTAACCCTGGATTGAGCTCAGTTCAGAGTACCTGCACACCAATACGAGGTGAGTAAAATTAAGCACTAATACCTTTGTTTACCCCCTTCACTTATTTCTTATCTTTTTTTTTATGCAAACAACGGAATTTAATCATATCGCTGTCGTTCGTCGATCTGTCCGAAGTTTCACTGTGAGGTCTATTGGGAATGATACCATTGACACGCCGGGCTGGACATGCCTAATACTGCTCCTCCCTCGTTGGATTGGACGGGCGATGGTGTGGCTTCCCGCAGTATAACTTCAGGATGTATTTAGTTTTTTTCAGAATGGTTTAGTTTTTAGATGCGTTTAGTTTTATAACTGGTTTAGTTTAGTTTTAAGTCTTTATATGTTTTTCTTTTCTTTTAGCATTCAAGTGTTTTTAATCTTGTTTCAATTCATTTTAATTTTCTCTTCTTTTAGCCTTTAATTTTAATTTTTCTTGAATTCATTTTTAGGCTTAAAATTTTGCTTAAATAACTTTGTGTTTTGTGTTGTTTTGTTTTTGTTTGTTCTTGTATCCAGATTTAAATAAAGTTTTTCGTCGCAAAAAAAGAAAACTGTCTGATTATTTCTCTTGCTGGTTGGTTGAAGCCACACGTCCAATCTTCCTCAGAGGTAAATTGAAAAAGGGGAGATCTTCCTGTCTTTTTTGTAAGGAAGATCTAATCATGTCAACTCATATTTTCCTTTCTCTCTTTGTTTTCTTTTACTTCCCCCCTTAAGTCAGTATTATTGACTGTTATACAAACAGCTGTTTTGTTAGATGATCAATGTTATCAATCATGTATTCTTCTTCTTATTTAGGATAAGTTAACCCTTAAGAGGCGCACCCCACAAGGTTTTCTCATGGTTGTTCCATATAAATTGTTAACGTCCAAGTAATATATGTTTACTTTCGGATTATTTTTGTCATTATTGGGAGAAATTCGTTATTGGCTACACAGTGTCTATTTGAAGACTGGGTTAGTCCACCTCTAATCGCATTTTTAAAGAAATTGTACACATTTGATGTAATTTTTGTTGACCTTTGGACTATCTATCTCTGTTGGTTTAGTTTGGCTTTTAGGTCAGAAAATAAAACAAAATTTTTTGTTTTTATTTTATTTTTATTCTTCCAATATTTCGAACATCATCGGTGTTCATCATCAGGGATTTTCTTTTTGAAAAAACAAATAACATTTTGTTATAAAAATATATATATAGACGACTTATGTGAAAAATAATTACATTTTTGGTTTTTTCGTTATCGACTATCGGCACATCTCTTTTTGTTCACAACTGATATCCAACTAACTAAAGTTTTTTGTGTTTTTCTACAACATTTCTATAGATTCTGGCACAGTGTTCTGTTTCTACCTTATAATTCATACGCCTTTCCGCTGGTACATTAATTATGTGCAGCATTTCTAGCATGTATCTGCGTCTACTATTGCTCTCTTGCGTTAAAACATCCACATCCTTGAAGTTTGGTGTGTGTCCAGTTTGTGCACAATGTGCTGCAAGGGCAGTTTTTTGCTCCAATGGCTTGTTTTTCATTCTCTGGTCCGATTTATGGCCACACAATCTTGTCTTTAACTTATTCTTTGTTGTGACAACATATACTTTTTCGCACGAGTTTGACGAGTCACCATTACATTTTATTCTGTAGACAACATTGGATTTTTCTTCTGTGGGGGTTTTTGATTTTGTCTGACTAAAGAAGTTTTTGTTTGTGTTGTTATTTTTTAGTGCCAATTGGAATCGTTTTTTGTCATATAAATTTGAATGGGAAAATCTTTCGGAAAATCCTGATATATACGTGAACATTTTAAATATTTTTTGTTCATTATTGTTGGAGGGTTTTAATGTTACCTGTTGCATCAATTCATTGATGGTTTTGTAGGGCCCATTGGCATCCCTTTTAATTGTTCATAGAACTTGCCATTGTATAGAAAGTATCTCGATTCCTTTTTTTGTGGTATACCACAAAATCTTTTCATAGAAATCTTAAACTTCTGCATCAAGGAATCGAGATATTTTCTATACAATGACAAGTTCTATGAAAAATTAAAAGGGATGCCAATGGGCTCACCAATATCCCCAATCATTGCGGACATTATTATGGAAAAGCTTCTTGACGAATCGATGGAAAAACTAACCATCAAACCCCGGACGTTAACAAAATATGTTGATGACATATTTTGTATAGTAAAAAAAGATCAGATCGACAAAACCATTGAAACTTTAAACACATACCACAAACAAATAAGGTTCACAATGGAATGTGAATCCAACAATCAACTGTCATACTTAGACTCAATTATTCTTCGAAAAAGAAATATATTGCTATTGGATTGGTATCAAAAACCAACATCATCGGGCAGGCTAATTAATTACCACTCAAATCACCCTAGGAGAATAAAAATAAACACAGCCACGAATTTCATAAGAAGAGTTTTAAACATTAGCGACAACGTTTTTTATTCAAAAAACATAAATAAGATACGAAAAATCTTAAGGATGAACGATTTTCCCTACAAAACCATCAATGAATTGATACAACAGGTAACATTAAAACCCTCCAACAATAATGAACAAAAGGAGCAGAAAATATTTAAAAGGTTCACGTATATACCAGGATTTTCCGAAAGATTTTCCCATTCAAATTTATATCACAAAAAACGATTCCAATTGGCACTAAAAAATAACAACACAAACAAAAACTTCTTTAGTCAGACAAAATCAAAAACCCCCACAGAAGAAAAATCCAATGTTGTCTACAGAATAAAATTTAATGGTGACTCGTAAAACTCGTGCGAAAAAGTATATGTTGGCACAACAAAGAATAAGTTAAAGACAAGATTGTGTGGCCATAAATCGGACCAGAGAATGAAAAACAAGCCATTGGAGCAAAAAACTGCCCTTGCAGCACATTGTGCACAAACTGGACACACACCAAACTTCAAGGATGTGGATGTTTTAACGCAAGAGAGCAATAGTAGACGCAGATACATGCTAGAAATGCTGCACATAATTAATGTACCAGCGGAAAAGCGTATGAATTATAAGGTAGACACAGAACACTGTGCCAGAATCTATAGAAATGTTGTAGAAAAACACAAAAAACTTTAGTTAGTTGGATATCAGTTGTGAACAAAAAGAGATGTGCCGATAGCCGATAAAGAAAAAACCAAAAATGTAATTATTTTTCACATAAGTCGTCTATATATATATATTATAATAACAAAATGTTATTTGTTTTTTCAAAAAGAAAATCCCTGATGATGAACACCGATGATGTTCTAAATATTGGAAGAATAAAAATAAAATAAAAACAAAAAAATTTTGTTTTATTTTCTGACCTAAAAGCCAAACTAAACCAACAGAGAAATTGTACACATTTATATCTGTAAAAAAACTCAAGCTCAAGCTTGGTACAGAGAAACATTGCATCCCAAGATAGAGATGGGTCTGTGTAATATTGGCAAGGATCTAACAGACATTTTTAAAATGTTCACAGACGTCTATTAATAAGTGAACATCTGTTTTCAGGTACAATTCCATGTAATCTTGCAAAGTCTGACAACCAAAATGTGTCCGAACTTGTTTTGCATGGTTGAAGTCCTCTATTGAACATTCAGAATCTGTAATATTATTATGAAATTCTTCAGTGGGCGGTTATTGTGTATCTTTAAATTGTTCAAATGATGATAGATAATCATAAGGGAAATCACCTTTCCTAGTCAAGAGATCCAAATCTACTTTAAAAGGGAAATGTGATTTCACAAATTATTTAGGGAAATTCTTGGCCAATTTATCTAAACTTATGGACATGAATCTAAAACTCTCCAGGAAACATAGATCAAATCTGTTTTGTCTCTTTTTTTTCTTGTCTTTTTCACTTTGTCTTTCCTCCCCTCATCTTCCACATCACTCCATTCTTCTTCATCCTCTTATTCTGCAACCACACCACTATTAGACCTAGTAGTGTTATTCGACTCATCTTTTTAATTTTGATGAGACATAAGACATGGAGATATATAATTTCTTATTTTGCGGAATAACTTTTATATCTCCACCAAAATTACATAATTCTTTAACCAAAAATGGGGATGAATTTAGGCAGTTGTTACTGCAGATTGCATCGATTATGTGCAGGGCCCCGATATTTACGAGTAAGGTGGCATATGTGGCAACTGACACGTGTTTGAAAATCCAATTCATCTGCAGGTGTTAAAAAATCCATGGGTTGGACTTTGTTTAAATAATTATTATATAAAATGTACGATCTTGAATAAAATTTTATAAAAATACTTTTGGCGCATTTGGGCCAGTATAACTAAAGAACTTAGTTAAATCGGGATTTAAACTACATTTTATGTAATAACTAAAGGCACATGGAATGTGCTCTTTTACCTTCTCTTTTTTTAACTGTTGTTGGGATCTCCCTCCACATTTTGTAAAACATTCACAGCATTAGCATATATACTAACACCCATTCTCTGCATCTTTTTGTAATTTATAAATCCGAATATGGCAGCCTGCCCAAGACGAAGAAGGGTCCTGGGCTTGCAGCCTACCGCCCCACATTGTTTTTTATGAACATCACAGTCCTTCTCTTCATAAAAGGGTTGGATGCATCCATTACAGATATACACTGCGTGTTCATGTTTTGTTAAATGTGATCTCAAAGCTGAAATAAACAAAAACTACACAATTATTAGAATATAATTTGTTGAATATTATTAAATGTTGTTGTATTACCGTGACATCGTTGAGTAAAATCAGATTAATATGACGTATCTTTTCCTCCTTTGTAAGGTAGTATGGACCTTCGATGGAATCTCGTTCATATCCGAAAACGTTAACACTGATTTCGGGGTTGTTGTTTTCAAACACTTTTATATTTCTAAGTTCTAATGGAAAACTTAAACCCATAAAGTTTAGTGGTATTCCAGTTTCTAGACAAATGAAGCTTTATATCGGCTTTATATGAAGATGGTCTATCAGCATTTGCTTTTTTCGGGAAGTCTAGTGCCGCTACCATTCACCTTTTAATGCAATGTTAACCATAATTTTTGATGTTTATGCACGTTTTTTTTGGATCTAAAGTTGATGGTGTAGGGACGAATTGGGCTCCCCGAGTTAAATTGGATTTATTAATATTCACGTACCTTTTTTAAAAGTTTTTAAAGATTTCCTCTAAATCATCACCTAAGGATACTATTACAGACTTGGATATGAGATTAAACACTTGCTCTGTTGTTGTCGACTCGGCAGATTTTGACGGATTCTCTTTTACAGCGGTGGGCTTCACATACCGCCCCTGCAGCTCCATATTGACCCTGATACCATTTTTTTCACCCAACTCAAATTTTATGGTTTTTATTATTGAGTCTTTAGCGTCTTTTAGAAAATCCCTGGGTAATATAAGCATCGTTCCAGAACTAAAAAGTTTTTACACATTTAATACATTTTGCCCAAAATGCGTTCCCGTACACCAAAAAAGTTGCAAAATGTTCACTTCTCTTTGAACAAAAATGGCGCTGAATGGCTTTCTCTTTAGAAACTTTTTACACGACAAATTTGGGCGAGCAAATATGTGCAACATGAGCTTTGTTCCTTTACTTTTTTAATGGTAAAATTGGTAAAGGAGAAAACTGTCAAAATTGCTGAAAGTTGCTCTCTCATGAACAGTTTTACCAGAAAAGTAAAGGAACGAAAAAATGGTAGATCTGGTAGCAATGTCAAAAAGAAACATGAAAGTTAAATTTTCTTCTTTTATTACACAGTTTTTAATTTTGTTTTGTCAGCTTCGGATTGGCTGACATGTCGACTTTGACATTTGTTCCACTTTTTATGACGTTTCTGCCATTTTTCCGTTCCGGTATATTTTGGAAAATGCGTGCGTTGAACTCGTTTTTGACGATTCTCTCTTTTGCACTTTTTATCATTAAAAAAGTACTGGAACGAAGCTATAATGTCTTTAGTATTTTCAACTTCATAACATTAATGTTCTCATTGAATGCACTTTTTATAAGTTTTATATTTTTTCTATTTTTTTTCTAAAAACATTGCGATTTTGTCACTTCGTATATGTGATATTATATTCTTCACTGTTATGTTGCATTCTTCACATAACTTATCACACTTCCGCACACACTTATCACACTTGTCCGCAATTTTCACAATGCCGTTTTACGTGTTTAAAAAAACTCGCGTCTGACCTTGAAAGTAGTAGCACAATAAATGCAAGTATGCTTAGCCATTTTGGGAAAACAATAATACTGTTAGAAACTATGCTTATTAATCTGCGACTTGATAAATACTGATGGTGTTGTTACCAAATCTCGTCAATATATAATTATTTGTGGAAGCAAAATATGAAACAATGCTGCATATTTTACCTCCTGTAATCAATGTCTATTGGGTCAGATGAATCTAAATTGTCTAAGTTTAAATCCTCATCAATATTGTTTAGCTTATAGTGGCCCCAAGCAAATGTACTTATTAATCTGCGACTTGATAAATACTGATGGTGTTGTTACCAAATCTCGTCAATATATAATTATTTGTGGAAGCAAAATATGAAACAATGCTGCATATTTTACCTCCTGTAATCAATGTCTATTGGGTCAGATGAATCTAAATTGTCTAAGTTTAAATCCTCATCAATATTGTTTAGCTTATAGTGGCCCCAAGCAAATGTACTTATACCAACGTTTGTCATCTTGATGGCTTAAACATATTTCTGTAATTTTGTCAGTAGTTATTGTATGATTTGTTGATCTAAATGAAAACTTGGTATCATACAAAACCTTTTTTCATATAAACATTCCCTATATGTATCTATTGTATATTTTTTTAGATTTCTTCACATCCTCGCTATCAACTACTTTGGTAGTGTATACCTTGGGACCAACTCCTACAAATTCAATCATTGTTTTCCCATTGTTTTCATCCTTCATCATACCCAATTTCTTTTTATTAATGAGAGGAATACCATATTTATTGTTAGGTGAGAAGTCTGAGGTGTCAAACCTATCCTCTTTTTTTAAGTTAATACCAAAAATTTTTTCAGTCCGATAAATGTAAATATGAAAGAGTCCGTGTCCATATAATTTAAAATAAAGGCACAACCAAATTTTGATTTCAGGAAGCCATAAAGAAAAGCATACATCAAC
This sequence comes from Musca autumnalis, assembly GCF_047663935.1. Taxonomy (NCBI): domain Eukaryota; kingdom Metazoa; phylum Arthropoda; class Insecta; order Diptera; family Muscidae; genus Musca; species Musca autumnalis. The sequence continues at coordinate 149,201,209 of NW_027411977.1, forward strand.
AGCTTTGAAATTGCTAGAACTCAAAAGCCTAAATATAATGGTTTATCATATTTTACTTTTACGTTTCGCATCTGGATAGCTAACATATATTCAGAAAATAAAGAAAGACTATGGAAATTTGGTTTCGCAATTAGTTTGCTAGCTAAATTTTTCTTCCTATTGTTGTCGTTATCCTCCCACTCTGTTACAATTTTAACAGCTTTTCTCTTGTCTATATTTTCCATAGTCTTGTCGTATACCGAGTTATTTAATAATTAAAAAAAATCTTTTTCAAATGCGTTTTTAGCATTTTCACGGTGCATATTAATGTGTAAGGAGCTAACCAGGCCGTTGTGTAAATGACAAAACTCTATGCACTTTCTTAAGAACCAGTCCATCTTGAAAAAATTTTTTTAAAGCTGAGTAGTGAGAGATTTTTGTCAAGTCCGCAATTAACTTTTTGGTTTTGGAGCCCCTAACGCTTTTGTTTTCTAGACAAAAAGGTAAATCAATGTGTTGATCATAAGGATGTGGTGGATACTCGAGATCAACCTCTAAAATATATCCAGTTATATTGTCATCTGGAATTGATTCTATTACTTTAGGATCATTAAATTTTTTAAAGTCCTCTTCCCACTTGAAATTTCTGTGAGAGGTTTTGTTATGGTTGTTCCATATAAATTGTTAACGACCAAATAATATATGTTTACTTCTGGTTTATTTTTGTCATAAATGGGAGAACCTTCATTATTGGCTACAAAGTGTCTATTTGAAAACTGGGTTAGTCCACCTCTAATCGTATTTTTAAAGAAATTATACCTATTTATGTTTGTAAAAAACTCAAACTCAACCTTGGTACAGAGAAGCATTGCATCCCAAGATAGAGATGGGGATGTGTAATTTTGGTAAGGATCTAACTTGTGAATTTCCATAAAGACATCTCTAAAATTTTCAAAGACGTCTGTTAATAAGAGAACATCTGTTTTCAGAGACAATTCCCTTTAATCTTGCAAAGTCTGAAAACCAAAATGTGTACAAACGTGTTTAGCATGGTTGTAGCCCTCTACTGAATATTTAGAATCTGTCATATTATTATAAAATTCTTCAATGGGTGGTAGTTGTATATCTTTCAATTTTTCAAATATAATAAAACATTGTTAATAAGTTGAATATAGTTGATAATAATCAAACACTGATATTGGATAAATTTTTTTGTTTTTCGTTCGGTCCCACGCCACTCTTTCCCGCCCCACCCGACCGAGGGGGCCACCTCCCTATATCGTAGGGAACGCGTACACCCCATAGACCGGACTATGGAGGGTTAGTAGAATGATGGGATGACCGGCTACATATTAAATCAGCCGGCATACAGTCAAAGTAAACAAGTATTAATACACTAAAACTAATTATAATAAGGTTAGATGAAGAAGTACTAAATCACAAATCATGCATACGTGTCTGGCACTCACTACATACGCATAATAGCATTTTTTATCAAGTTTAAAGGGTCAGTAAACGATATACTATTATATATATTATTAAAGGATTCACATAAAGCTCTCATGGGATTATTAGCTTCATAATTGGTTCTAACGAGTGGCAAATTTATTGGGATAAAATTACGAGTTAAACGAGACGGGAAATTAAAATTTATTTCGCCTAATAAAAATGGAGAATCAATTAATCCACGAGTCAGTTTTATAATAAACATTGATTTCAACGTCTTCTCTCGAGTGTAGGCAGGTCAATTAACATAAGACGACTTTCATAAGGGGGGAGCGGTACAGATGTATTCCAATTTAAGCCACGGAGAGCAAACAAAAGGAATTGACTTTGAACAGATTCAATTTTATCTGAATAACACTTATAAGAAGGACTCCATATAATACAGCCGTATTCTAAGACCGGACGAACCAAGCTAACGAATAGACGTTTGGTGACGTAAGGATCCTGAAATTCTTTGGACCATCGCTTAATAAATCCCAATAATGACTTGGCTTTATTAACACAGGAATCAATATGAAGATGAAATCTTTGTTTATTATCCAATATTACACCAAGATCAACGAATGACAAAACATTTTCTAATTTGTATGAACCAACATGGTATTCAGTGCAGATATGTTGAGTCCTAAATAGTGAAAGCTTTTTACATTTTCTAAGATTTAAGGACATTCCATTGACGCCACACCAGTTAGCTAAAGAATGTAAATCAAATTGTAATTGAAGTGAATGGCTTATAGTTTTTATTTGATGGAACAATTTAACGTCGTCAGCGTACATCAACATTTTAGAAAAACGTATAACAGAAGGGAGACCATTAAGGTATAGTACGAACAGAAGAGGTCCTAAGTGACTACCTTGTGGAACACCAGACGAGACAGTAACATTTTTCGATAAACAACTATTAAATAACACATTCTGTGTACGACCTTCTAAGTAGGTGGATATCCAGTTTAAGAAAACGCAAGGAAACCCCATTACGTTAAGTTTGTAAAGCAACAGTTTATGTACAACCGTATCGAAGGCTTTACTAAAGTCAGTATAAATAACATCAATTTGATTCTTATTACTAAATGCCTTATGCACATGCGTAACCAATTCTAAGAGATTTGTGGTTGTTGATCTTCCTTGAATAAAACCGTGTTGAAGAGGTGAAATTATTGATTTCATGAAATGTTTTAATCTGCGAGATATTAATAGTTCCAATAATTTAGGAATGGCGCTTAATTTTGCTATGCATCTATAATTATCAACCAAAGATCTATTTCCAGACTTATGAAGTGGAATAATATTGCTAGACCACCACTGGAGTGGAAAATATCCTTGGCGTAAAGATTCGTTAAAAATCCTAGTAAGTGGTAAATAAAATTCATTCGCACAAGATTTAAGAATGGATGTGGGAACCCCATCCGGTCCAGGTTTATTTGAAATACGTAATGTATTTAAAGCCGCTAAAACCTCTTTCTCAGTTAAAGTGATACAGGGAAAATTATTAAATGTTTCAATAGAAAAATTATATTGACCATTAAATCCTATAGAGGAATAAGATGATTCAAAGAAATCAGCAAACATATTTGAGATGTCTACACTATCAGAAGATTCTCTACAACCATATCTCATGCAACTGGGAAACGTTTGAACTTTACGTTTAGAGTTCACAAATTTATAAAAACTTTTAGGATTCTTTTCTAAATCATATTTGATTTTGGTGAGATAAATCGAATACGATTTTGAGTTTTCAATATTATATTCATTTCTAGCAATTAAGTATTTTGAGTAATTGATTGAGCTGTTGCATTTCTTAAACTTCTTGAAGAGTCTGTTCTTAATGTTACGTAAACGTCTTAACTTCGGTGTAAACCAGGCATTACAATGCAAATACAATGTGTAATTTTTAAAGAAAATATTAAAATAATGGTGAAATTTAAAAGTTGATATGTTGTAATACTAGCAATAAAACAATTAATATTTACATTTTAATTATTGTTCATAGAGATATGTGTATATGAGGTTACTTAATTTAAACTTCAAATAAATTTACATTTTAATCAATGTCCATTAAGACAGATGAATCTAAATTGTCTAAGTTTAAATCCTCTTCAATATTTTTTAGCTTATAGTGGTCAAGCAAATGTACTTATACCATCTTCTCTTATAAAACGTCTGTCATCTTGATGGCTTAAACATATTTTTGTAATTTTGTCAGTAGTTATTGTATGATTTCTTGATCTAAATGAAAACATGGTATCATACAAAACCTTTTTTATCATATAAGCATTTCCTATATGTATCTATTGTTTATTTTTTATAACGGATTTTTTAACACCCTTGGATTTCTTCACATCCTCGCTATCAACTAATTTGATAGCGTATACCTTGGGACGAATACCTACAAATTCAATCACTGTTCATCACACCCAATTTTTTTATTAATGGGAGGAATACCATATTTATTGTTAGGTGTGAAGTCTGAGGTGTTAAACCTATCCTCTATTTCTTTTAAAGTCAATACCGAATATAGATTCTGTCCGAAAAATGTAATTATGAAAGAGTGTTTGTCTATATAATTTAAAGTAAAGGCACAACCAAATTTTGCTTTGAGAAATTCATAAGGAAAATCATACATCAAGAGCTTTGAAATTTCTAGAACACAAAAGCCTAAATAAAATGGTTTATCATATTTTACTTTTACGTTTCGTATTTGGATAGCTACCATATTTTCAGAAAATATAGAAAGACTATGGAAATTTGGTTTCGAAATTAGTTTGTTGTTACATTTCTCTTCCTATTGTTGTCCTTATCCTCCAACTCTGTTACAATTTTAACAGTTTTTCTCTTGTCTATATATTCCAAAGTCGTGCTGTATACCGAGTTATTTAATAATAAAAAAATCTTTTTCAAATGCGTTTTTAGCATTTTCACGGAGCACACTATTCTTCAGTATGTAAGGAGCTAACCATGCACGTTGTGTAAATGAGGAAACTCTATGCACCTTCTTAAGAATCAGTCCATGTTGCAAACATTGTTTTAAAACTGAGTAGTGAATTGTGTATGATTTTTTTTTTTTCAAGTCCGTTTAGGAAACCTTTAACGCTTTTGTTTTCTGGACAACATTTTAAATCATTGTGTTGATCATGAAGATGTGGTGGATACCCGAGGTTAACCTCTAAAATATATCCAGTTATATTGTCATCTGGAATTGATTCTATTTCTTTAGGATCATTAAATATTTCCAGGTCCTCTTCCCATTTGAAAGTTTTTTCTGGGAGAGGTTTTGTCATGACTTTTCCATATAAATAGTTAACGTCCAAGTAATATACGTTTACTTCTGGTTTATTTTTTGTCATAATTGGGAGAATCTTCATTATTGGCTACAGAGTGTCTATTTGAACACTGGGTTAGACCACTTCTAATCGCATTTTTAAAGAAATTGTACATATTTATATCTGTAAAAAACGCAAGCTCAACCTTGGCAGAGAGAAGCATTGCTCTCTGAATTTACATACAGACATCGCTAAAATTGTCAAAGACGTCTGTTAATAAGAGCACATCTGTCTTGAGGTACAATTCCATATAATCTGGCAACTGACACGTGTTTGAAAATCCAATTCTTCTGCCGGTGTTAAAAAATCAATGGGTTGGATTTGGTTTAAATAATTATTATATAAAAATTTACAATCATGAATCAAATTTTCTAAAAAAACTTTTGGCGTATCTTGGCCAACTTAGTTAAATCAGGATTTAAACTACATTTTATATAATAACTAAATGCACGTGAAATGTGCTCTTTTACTTTCTCTGTTTTTCAACTTCATAACATGTAATGTTCTGATTGAATGCACTTTTTTATAAGTTTTATATTTTTTTCTAATTTTTTTTCTAAAAACACTTCGATGTTTGTCACTTCGAATATGTGATATCATATTTTTCACTGTTATGTTGCATTCTTCACATAACTTATCACCACGTGTACTTAATTCTTTATATTTATGCGATATAGGTAGCTGTTCTTTTCTTTGCGTCGATTTGTTCAATTGATTATGTTTTATCATTTGATGCACTTTTAGTTGGTTAGAATCGCCAAAGAGTTGTCCACAATTTTCATATTGCAGTTTTACGTGTTTAAAAAACTTACGTCTGACCTTGAAAGTAGTAGCACAATAAATGCAAGTATGCTTTGCCATTTTGGGAAAACAATAATACTGTTAGAAACTAAGCTTATTAATCTGCGACTTGATAAATACTGATGGTGTTGTTACCAAATCTCGTCAATATATAATTACTTGTGGAAGCAAAATATGAAACAATGCTGCATATTTTACCTCCTGTAATCAATGTCTATTGGGACAGATGAATCTAAATTGTCTAAGTTTAAATCCTCATCAATATTTTTTAGCTTATAGTGGCCCAAGCAAATGTACTTATACCATCTTCTCTTATAAAACGTTTGTCATCTTCATGGCTTAAACATATTTTTGTAATTTTGTGAGTAGTTATTGTATGATTTGTTGATCTAAATAAAAACATGGTATCATACAAAACCTTTTTTCATATAAGCATTTCCTATATGTATCTACTGTATATTTTTTTAGATTTCTTCACATCCTCGCTATCAACTACTTTGGTAGTGTATACCTTGGGACCAACTCCTACAAATCCAATCATTGTTTTCCCATAGTTTTCACCTTCATCATACCCAATTTCTTTTTATTAATGAGAGGAATACCATATTTATTGTTAGGTGAGAAGTCTGAGGTGTCAAACCTATCCTCTGTTTTTAAGTTAATACCAAAAATATTTTCAGTCCGATAAATGTAAATATGAAAGAGTCCGTGTCCATATAATTTTAAATAAAGGCACCACCAAATTTTTCTTTCAGAAAGCCATAAAGAAAAGCATACATCAACAGCTTTGAAATTTCTAGAACTCAAAAGCCTAAATATAATGGTATATTATATTTTACTTTTTCGTTTCGCATCTGGATAGCTACCATATATTCAGAAAATAAAGAAAGACTATGGAAATTTGGTTTCGCAATTAGCTACATTTCTCTTCCTATGGTTGTTTTTATCCTCCACTCTGTTACAATTTTAACAGCTTTTCTCTTGTCTATATTTTCCATAGTCTTGCCGTATACCGAGTTATTTAATAATTAAAAAAAATCTTTTTCAAATGCGTTTTTAGCATTTTCACGGTGCATATTAATGTGTAAGGAGCTAACCAAGCACGTTGTGTAAATGACAAAACTCTATGCACTTTCTTAAGAACCAGTCCATGTTGAAAAAATTGTTTTAAAGCTGAGTAGTGAGAGATTTTTGTCAAGTCCACAATTAACTTTTTGGTTTTGGAGCCTCCCTGGACAAAAAGGTAAATCAATGTGTTGATCATAAGGATGTGATGGATACTCGAGATCAACCTCTAAAAAATATCCAGTTATATTGTCATCTGAAATGATTCTATTACTTTAGGATCATTAAATTTTTTAAAGTCCTCTTCCGACTTGAAATTTCTGTGAGAGGTTTTGTTATGATTGTTCCATATAAATTGTTAACGTCCAAATAAAATATGTATACTTCTGGTTTATTTTTGTCATAATTGGGAGAACCTTCATTATTGGCTACAGAGTGTCTATTTGAAAACTGGGTTAGTCCACCTCTAATCGTATTTTTAAAGAAATTGTACCTATTTATATTTGTAAAAAACTCAAACTCTACCTTGGTACATAGAAGCATTGCATCCCAAGATAGAGATGGAGATGTGTAATTTTGGTAAGGATCTAACTTGTGAATTTCCATAAAGTCATCTCTAAAATATCCAAAGACGTCTGTTAATAAGGGAACATCTGTTTTCAGAGACAATTCCCTTTAATATTGCAAAGTCTGAAAACCAAAATGTGTACAAACTTGTTTAGCATGGTTGTAGCCCTCTACTTAATTTTCAGAATCTGTCATATTATTATAAAATTCTTCAATGGGTGGTAGTTGTATATCTTTCAAATTTTCAAATATAATAATAAAACATTGTTAATAAGTTCAATATAGTTGATAATAATCAAACACTGATATTGGATAAATTTAAAAGATTAATGCAAATACAATGTGTAATTTTTAAAGAAAATATTAAAATAATGGTGAAATTTAAAAGTTGATATGTTGTAATACTAGCTATAAAACAATTAATATTTACATTTTAATTATTTTTCATATAGATATGTGTATATGAGGTTACTTAATTTAAACTTCAAATAAATTTACATTTTAATCAATGTCCATTAAGACAGATGAATCTAAATTGTCTAAGTTTAAATCCTCTTCAATATTTTTTAGCTTATAGTGGTCAAGCAAATGTACTTATACCATCTTCTCTTATAAAACGTCTGTCATCTTGATGGCTTAAACATATTTTTGTAATTTTGTCAGTAGTTATTGTATGATTTCTTGATCTAAATGAAAACATGGTATCATACAAAACCTTTTTTATCATATAAGCATTTCCTATATGTATCTATTGTATATTTTTTATAACGGATTTTTTAACACCCTTGGATTTCGTCACATCCTCGCTATCAACTACTTTGATAGCGTATACCTTGGGACGAATACCTACAAATTCAATCACTGTTCATCACACCCAATTTTTTTTATTAATGGGAGGAATACCATATTTATTGTTAGGTGTGAAGTCTGAGGTGTTAAACCTATCCTCTATTTCTTTTAAAGTCAATACCGAATATAGATTCTGTCCGAAAAATGTAATTATGAAAGAGTGTTTGTCTATATAATTTAAAGTTGTCAGTCGTATTGTGCCTCTTATACCATACAGACGTGTTCTTTCTTAAACAGAAGTTTCTTTACAACTCCAAAAAAAAAACAACAAAATACGGTTATTTTTGTTTTGTGATCTGTATTAACACTTACAAAAATAACAACTTTACCCAAACAAATCTCACCAATGTTGCTGATGTTGAGCCTATTTGTAAGGGACTTTCAGAAAATTTAGCGGTTGAATTTTTCACATATGCTGCAAAAAATGAAAAACCTTATAAAGCTTTCTTATTCAACATGGATAAAATGGACCCCAAAATAATAAAAGCCCAACTTATTGAAATGGGTTTGAAATGTACAGATGTTAAGTTGGTGACCAAAAAAATCAACGCCTCGTACGAAAACGTTATTTATATTGTATACTTCGAAAGGAAGTCAATAACTTTAAAAGAATTACGTCAAAGTTATTTTGATATAAACCGTATCAGAGTTCGTTGGGAATATCAGAAGCCTAGCAGAAATAAAGTAACACAGTGCTATAACTGTCAGATGTTCGGTCATGGCTCAAATAGATGCAATGTCAAAACCTTTTGTGCTAATTGTGCCGGAAATCATTTAACGACAGAATGTAAAGTTAACACCGTAAAATGCGCCAATTGTAATGGAGAACATAAATCGTCCTCTCTTGATTGTCCTGCAAGGAAATCATTTTTAGAGATTAGGCAAAAATATCAGCCCAGAAGACAAGTTAAACCGACCGTACAGTTTTCTGGCAATCAAAAATATTCCACAATGTTTCCAAATTCCTTGAACCAGGATCATCATACTTCTGCCAATAATAATAACCAACAACAAGGAACATCAAATGAATTATTTTCCCTAGAGGAAATGAAAAATTTAACTCTTGAGTTAATATCTAATTTGAAAAAATGTAAGTCGAAGTCTGACCAATTCGAAGTTATTACTTCTCTTGCATTTAAATTTTTAAATTGATCACTCATTTAAAAGTAATTTCATGGAACGCCAGAGGCGTACGAAGCAAAATGTTTGAACTAACTTACTTTCTTGAAAGTCAGGACATTGATATATGTCTTCTCAATGAAACCTGGCTTAAAAGCGATCACTCGATCAAAAATCAAAATTATGCTACCGAAACGACCGACCAAATCAAAGAGGTGGGGGCGTTGCAATACTGATCAAAAAAAATATTGAGCACCAGCTGTTACCTAATGTAAATACGTCAGCAATTGAAACAATAGGATTAAAGATCTCATCTGGCAACGATTATATAAATATTTACTCCTGTTATTTCCCCGGCGGCAACGGAGACCTTTCTAACAGGAAAAGGCTGTTTTCTTCCGATTTGCGGAAATTGACTTGTACCAGCAACAAATTTATAGTCGGTGGCGATTTCAATTCAAGACACCCTCATTGGGGCTGTTCCAGGAGCAATTCATGGGGAAATTTATTATACGAAAAACTACAAATGAATAATCTCCAAGTCTTATTTTCTTCGGATATGTCTTATATACCTGCTGATAGTAGAAGACAACCTTCTAATTTAGATCTATTCATCACGAATATGTCTGAAAATATTCTTGGAGTAAAAACTGTTAACAATCTGGGATCCGATCACCTGCCCCTATTCTGTAAAATCGTTTTTGGAGCTAAAACCAACGACAAATCCTATTACAACTACAAACGAGCAGACTGGAATCGATATAAACAATTTATTAACCGTAATTTGGCGACCTTGGATTACGAAAATTGTGTACCTGATGAAAATCTAATAGATTCTTACATAGAACAATTTACAGGAATTTTGTTGTCGGCAGTTGACCATAGTGTCCCTAAACGTAAAATCATTACGAAAATAAACGCAATACCCAACCATATCAAAATTTTGATTCAACATAGGAATATTTATTCCAGAAACTTTAAACGATTTCGGGACCCTAACGATCGCCACGCAATGAACCGGCTAAATAAACAAATTAAGAACGAATTATTGGAACATAGAAACCGTTCATGGAATGAAACGTTATCTTCTTTAGATCATGCGTCGAAACCATTCTGGAATATCTCCAAAGTTTTGAAAAGAAAAAATAATCAGATCCCTACCATTGTCTGTAATAACACATCATACTTCACAACAGAGGATAAATGTGAATTATTAGCTCAACATTTCCTGAACAACCATTCATTATCATCTCATCTAAGTGATAGGAATACGATTGACGAAGCAGACAAAATTGCTTTGGAGGTGCATGGGAGCAACACTAGCCTACCAGAAAGTTTTCGGGTTAGCATCGACAAAACCAGTGAAATTTTGAAGATGTTAAAAAATAAAAAAGCTCCAGGCTTTGATAATATTAATAACATTTGCTTGAAAAACCTACCTCGTGCTGGAGTTATATGCTGTTTATATTAGAGCTTTTTACAGGGTTAACCTTCTATAAGAGGATTTGTTTGAAATATAAGCAATGAAATTGACATTTAAAACCCAGTCGGTTTGTTAAATCCGATTATATATAAACGGGGTATTACCTTCTTAACCTTTATCATAAATTCTTGCTTGAGCTTAAGCTATTTTCCTCGAATATGGAAATGTGCAAAAACCGTCCCCATTAAAAAGGCTAATAAAACTGGAAAGTCATCTTCCGATTTTAGACCGATTAGTCTACTATCTTCTATGAGCAAAATTTTGGAAAAAGTAGTCAAAGAGAAAATTCTCAGTTTTATTGAGCAACACAATATTATTCCTCCACAACAATTCGGATTTAGAAAGGAACACAACACTAACCAACCTTTAATTAAAATAAGAGATTTTGTTCATGATAATTTTTCCTCTGGCAAATCTACAGGTATGGTCTTATTGGATATCAAATCAGCATTCGATTGCGTTTGGCATAACGGACTAATTTATAAAATGTTCAAATTTAATTTCCCTATGGAAATAACAAAAATAATTCAAAGCTTCTTATCTGAAAGAACATTCATTGTTTCAATCGGCTCGTCTTGTTCAGCGAAGAAAACTATTGTTGCAGGATGTCCTCAGGGTTCCTGCCTCTCTCCTATTTTATACAATATATACACCTCAGATTTTCCTGATCTTGGCGGATGCACAGCATCAATCTTTGCAGATGATACCTCAATACTTTGTCCTGGTACTTTATCCAACAATATCATTGAATGCCTGGAATCAGCTTTAATAAAATTAAGCAAGTATTTTTTCAAATGGAAAATTCTTCTCAACACTGACAAAACAGAAGCGATATACTTCACCAGGAAGCGTTGCCCTCGATTCGTGCCACAGCGACAAATTCTTTTTAATAACCAAAACATTATATGGAAGAACGAAGTAAAATATCTGGGTCTCATACTGGACACCCGAATAACTTTTAAGAGTCACATACCATATGTTGTGGATAAAATAAATAAGATCATAAGATTGCTATACCCTTTAATCAATAGAAGATCTGAGCTGAGTTTAAATAATAAAAAACTACTCTATAAAAGCATTTTTCAGCCACTTATGTTTTATGGCGCCCCAGTATGGTCATCTTCGGCGATGTGTCATATCAAAAAATTACAAATTTGTCAAAACAAAATTCTCAAAATGATATGCAACCTTCCATGGTTATTTTCAACTCAACGTCTACATCATGTTACAGGAATCGATTTAGTTCAACAAAAGATAAACAAGATGACAGAAAATTTTATTGAAAAATGCCAAACATCTCTATATCAGCATATTAATGATTTAATATCATCATAATTTTACCTCAATAACGTAACTTACATCAAAATGGTTTAAAAGGGTTTTTGTTTTTGCGTATTTCCCATTTAGAAATATGTTAACTTATTTACTCTATTATTGTTACATTTTTAAAATAATTATAAAGTAGAAAAGGAATTAGAAATTCCTAACCTCTTGTCTATATATATTTTATTTCTAAGCCATATTAATATTATACGCAATAAAGAAAGAATTGAATTGAAAAAAAAAATTGAATAATTTAAAGTAAAGGCACCACCAAATTTTGCTTTGAGAAATTCATAAGGAAAATCATACATCAAGAGCTTTGAAATTTCTAGAACACAAAAGCCTAAATAAAATGGTTTATCATATTTTACTTTTACGTTTCGTATTTGGATAGCTACCATATTTTCAGAAAATATAGAAAGACTATGGAAATTTGGTTTCGAAATTAGTTTGTTGTTACATTTCTCTTCCTATTGTTGTCCTTATCCTCCAACTATGTTACAATTTTAATTTTTTTACAATTTAATTTTTTTTAGCATTTTCACGGTGCACATTATTCTTCAGTATGTAAGGAGCTAACCAGGCACGTTGTGTAAATGAGGAAACTCTATGCACCTTCTTAAGAATCAGTCCATGTTGCAAACATTGTTTTAAAACTGAGTAGTGAATTGTGTATGATTTTTTTTTCAAGTCCGCAACTAACTTTTGGTTTAGGAACCCTTTAACGCTTTTGTTTTCTGGACAAAATTTTAAATCATTGTGTTGATCATGAAGATGTGGTGGATACCCGAGGTTAACATCTAAAATATATCCAGTTATATTGTCATCTGGAATTGATTCTATTTCTTTAGGATCATTAAATATTTCCAGGTCCTCTTCCCATTTGAAATTTTTTCTGGGAGAGGTTTTGTCATGGCTTTTCCATATAAATAGTTAACGTCCAAGTAATACACGTTTACTTCCGGTTGATTTTTGTCATAATTGGGAGAACCTTCATTATTGGCTACAGAGTGTCTATTTGAAAACTGGGTTAGTCCACCACTAATCGTATTTTTAAAGAAATTGTACCTATTTATATTTGTAAAAACTCAATCTCAACCTTGGTACATAGAAGCATTGCATCCCAAGATAGAGATGGGGATGTGTAATTTTGGTAAGGATCTAACTTGTGAATTTCCATAAAGACATCTCTAAAATATTCAAAGACGTCTGTTAATAAGAGAACATCTGTTTCCAGAGACAATTCCCTGTAATCTTGCAAAGTCTGAAAACCAAAATGTGTACAAACTTGTTTAGCATGGTTGTAGCCCTCTACTGAATATTCAGAATCTGTCATATTATTATAAAATTCTTCAATGGGTGGTAGTTGTATATCTTTCAATTTTTCAAATATAATAATAAGACATTTTTAATAAGTTCAATATAGTTGATAATAATCAAACACTGATATTGGATAAATTTAAAAGATTAATGCAAATACAATGTGTAATTTTTAAAGAAAATATTAAAATAATGGTGAAATTTAAAAGTTGATATGTTGTAATACTAGCAATAAAACAATTAATATTTACATTTTAATTATTGTTCATAGAGATATGTGTATATGAGGTTACTTAATTTAAACTTCAAATAAATGTACATTTTAATCAATGTCCATTAAGACAGATGAATCTAAATTGTCTAAGTTTAAATCCTCTTCAATATTTTTTAGCTTATAGTGGCCCAAGCAAATGTACTTATACCATCTTCTCTTATAAAACGTCTGTCATCTTGATGGCTTAAACATATTTTTGTAATTTTGTCAGTAGTTATTGTATGATTTCTTGATCTACATGAAAACATGGTACCATACAAACCCTTTTTTATCATATAAGCATTTATTATATGTATCTATTGTATATTTTTTATAACGGATTTTTTAACACCCTTGGATTTCTTCACATCCTCGCTATCAACTAATTTGATAGCGTATAACTTGGGACGAAGACCTACAAATTCAATCATTGTTCACCACACCCAATTTTTTTATTAATGAGAGGAATACCATATTTATTGTTAGGTGTGAAGTCTTAGGTGTCAAACCTATCCTCTATTTCTTTTAAATTCAATACCGAATATAAATTCAGTTCGAAAAATGTAATTATGAAAGAGTGCGTGTCTATATAATTTGAAGTAAAGGCACCACCAAATTTTGCTTTGAGAAATTCATAAAGAAAAGCATACATCAACAGCTTTGAAATTTCTATCACACAAAAGCCTAAATATAATGATTTATCATATTTTACTTTTACGTTTCGCATATGGATAGGTACCATATTTTCAGAAAATATAGAAAGACTATGGAAATTTGGTTTCGCAATTAGTTTGCTAGCTACATTTCTCTTCTTATTGTTGTCCTTATCCTCCCACTCTGTCACAATTTTAACAGTTTTTCTCTTGTCTATATATTCCATAGTGTTGCTGTATACCGAGTTATTTAATAATTAAAAAAATCTTTTTCAAACGCGATTTTAACATTTTCACGGTGCACATTATTCTTCATTATGTAAGGAGCTAACCAGGCACGTTGTCTAAATGACAAAGCTCTATGCACCTTCTTAAGAATCAGTCCATGTTGCAAACATTGTTTTAAAGCTGAGTAGTGTTTGGTTTTGGAACCCCTTAACGCTTTTGTTTTCTGGACAAAATGGTAAATCATTGTGTTGATCATGGAGATGTGGTGGATTCTCGAGGCTAACCTCTAAAATATATCCAGTTATATTGTCATCTGGATTTGATTCTATTACTTTAGGATCAAGTCCTCTAAAGAAAAAGGAAAAAAAGTTGGCAACCCTGTAAAAGCACACGTCAAATTTTTGGTTGCTCTGCGATCTGAATTTTAATTATTAAAATAAAATAATCTATAGCGGTTTTTAAAATGTCGAAACAAAGTGGTTGTTAATAACTAATCAAAAGGATGTTGAGAATTGTGAAATATGCCTGCATCAAGTAGACGTAGTGTGAAAAATAAACAAACCATTTGCTTTGAATGCAAACTGGTTGTTGATGAAGAAGATGAAAGCATAGAGTGCTATAAGTGTGAGAGAGAATTACACGTAGTTTGTACCACTCTAAACAAGCGCCAATGCAAACACTTTGTGCAGAACAAAAATTAAGAGTTTGTCACTTCTGCATTAAGAGTAAAAACAAAAACAATGCCAGTGATTCTGTATCAAGTGAACTAGCAGGAATCAAAACAGAACTTAAGAAATTGGATCAGCTGTTCGAAATGAAGGAAGCAATGGGGTTTATGTCGAAGCAATTTGACGATATACTTAGATGTGTGACAGAGAATAACAAAAAAATATAATGCGTGCAGAAAGAGAATAGAGCTCTGAAAATTGAAGTGACAAAATTGAAAAAATCTGTTAAATTTTTAAACGATCAAAGAGTGAAAAATGATTGTGTGGTTATGGGAATCAAGGCCAATGATTTAAGTGCCACAGAAAATATATTGAAGATTTCGAAAGATGCTGGTGTAGAAATTTCACCATGCGCAATTTGTGACGCGTATTTCTTGAAGAGAAAAAATGATAATCAAAACCAAAACAAATCTATCGTTGTTAAGTTTGATTCGAAGAAATCTAAAGATATGTTAATGTCAATTTAGCCAAAATTGAAAGATTTTGAGGAGACCAAGACGGTTTTTATAAATGATTTTTTAAGTAGGGAGACTATGAGCCTTTTAAA
This sequence comes from Musca autumnalis, assembly GCF_047663935.1. Lineage (NCBI taxonomy): Eukaryota > Metazoa > Arthropoda > Insecta > Diptera > Muscidae > Musca > Musca autumnalis. The sequence continues at coordinate 149,216,950 of NW_027411977.1, forward strand.
TTACGCCAAAAATTTAAAGAAAATTGAATTCAGAGGTGTTTACGCGGCTGGTGGAAGAGTTATTGTCAAGAGAGGAGAATTTCAAAGCCGAGACTTATTAGAGATAAGGATGATGTGGATAATCTCCTTGAGGAAGCGACAACTTATCAACAACAACGACGTAAATCCATTCATGAAGTTGATGACGATGTCTCGGATGCTAATTACGAATCACCACAATAAATACGTTCAAAATGTTCAAAGTTAATATTTAAAACATTTTCCTTTTTTAATGATTTTTAATAAATATTTTACAACAGTTGAATCTTTTAATGAAAAATTAATGAATACTTTTAAAAACATTAACAGAATATTAAAAATATTTCATCGGTCACAAAATTTAATAAGCTTAAAAATATTATTATAAAATTTTCTGTGTTACCCGCGATTATTGCTATACAAGAGACGTGGTTTAATGACAACCTAAGTCATATTTATAATATTCCAGGTTACAACGTTGTTCGTTGGTGCAGATCAGATGGATATGGTGGTACGTCGTTATTTATTAGAAATAATTTGTTGTACAGGGTTGAAAAATGTATTACATTACAATGTTGAAGTAATAGTTGTCAAACTTTTGGATGTCAAATTGAGCGGAAGGGCATTAAACCTAGTAAGTTTTTACAGGTCTCAAAAATGTACACAATCTTTGTTTCTATCTATGTTAGAAGACTTGTTTATACAGTTTGGTGGACACCCTTGTATTTTTGTGGGTGATTCAAATATTGATGCATTACAAAATTTGGTATCTGATGATTTGCTTAGTTTGCTGTCGTCATTTAATTTCAGAAATTGTCATGCATTGGTGACTCGGAAACTTAGTAGTACTTCCATAGACCACGTTTATGCGAATATAGAAAAAATTACACATATTAGTTCTGTGGAACATGAGTTATCGGATCACAATATTATTTCATGTATAATTGATTTATCTGTCCAACAGTCTGACATTGTATCAACGAATTTCATTCGCTATGATCACAATAAAGTCAATAATTTTTTACAACAGGAACTTCCATCGCTGCCTTCTACGGTTGATCCCTCTATTGATACTAATCACTTAGTCTCTTGTATTAAAAATGCTCTTGAAAACAGCTCTATCAGAAATAATAGTAAATATAATGTGAAAAGGAAAATTTCCCCGTGGATAAATGGAAATTTACACAAATTTATAGATTTGAAGAATAAGCTGTTAAAGATTCGAAGGAAGAAGCCTAACAACCAGGCGATCGAAGAAGATCTCAAACGCATTAGTAAGGTTATTAAAAAATCATATAGAGCTTCAATGAATACATATTATTCGTTTAATATAAATAATATGCAGACTGATTCCAGGAGAACTTGGCGGTTCATAAACGGTGCCATTGGTGGAGAAACGAATAGAACATTCTTAATTGAAGATGATAACGCCGAAATTTTTAGTGAGGATGCACAAATAGCTGAACATTTAAATGATTATTTTTTGAAATCAGCTCAAGAATTAAAAAGTAAAATACCAACATATTCTACCGACAATTATAATTCCATGAGAACAGTTTCTTGTTGCTGAAGCGATTTTCTTTTACAGTCCGTGACGTATGAGGAAGTAAAGAATTTAGTGGTTGAAATGCCGCAAGGTAAAAGCTGCGGTCATGATGGCATTTCACTGAAATTAATATCTTCATGTTTTAACCTAATAGGACCTTATTTGGTAAGAATTGTTAATAACATGACATGCACATGTATTTATCCCGAAGTTCTTAAAATTCATAAAGTAATTCCCATTCCGAAAGAAAAGTACTTAAGAAAAATTGATGCATTTCGCCCAATATCAATATTACCTGTTATTGATAACATATTTGAACGAATAATTCATAAACAGCTGTTTGCATTTTTGATTGAAAATAATATACTGCATAATAACCAATTTGGTTTCAGGAAAGGTTGTGGTACAGATGAGGCAACTATTAGTGTTTTAAATTACATATACCGTGGTCTTGATGGTGGTAGCTCTGGGGTAGCTGGCTGGTGTCAAACCGTATATGGAGAGAGACGCTTCACTGTTATTTGAGTATGCTCGTTTAAATAGAATTTATGTAAAGGCCTGCGTACATAAGCTGCTTTGCCTGGTTGCCTTGCTTTCCTACTTCATTTCTGACATAATAAAAATAAAAGAATAAAGAAGGCCGAGCAAATTTCGGACTGGGTTGCCCTTTTCTTTTTTATTCTTTTATCAGAAGGAAGCAAGGTAAGCTGGCGAGGCAGCTTAAGTACGCAGGCCTTAAATTTCATAAAGACAAAGTTGATACGATTCAGACCTCATTTTCGAACAGGAACAAGTTTCAGTATTCATGTTGATGGCAATGAAATTCATGAAGTTTCAAATGTTAAATACTTAGGCCTGCTTATACAAAACAACCTATTGTGGAACCAGCATATTGATTATATAAAATCCAAACTTGCTCCTGCGATTGGTATTTTGTACAAATTCAGGAACAAGTTTGATCGTAATACAAAATTTTTCATATACCAAGCTCTTGTTCAAAGCCATTGCAATTATTTGGCAATTATTTATGGATATGGAGGTAGTACGAGATTGAAATCTGTACAACGAATGCAAAATAAAGCATTGAAATCAGTTGCTAATTTTCCATTAATGTGCTCTACACAAAATTTGTATAAATATCAGTTTCCAACAGTTTTACCAGTGTATGGCATTCATAAGTTGCAAGTATTATTGCATGTTTTCAAATGCCTGAACAACATAGGTCACCATACTACGTCATTTTCACGAAATCATGTAGTAGGTAGTAAGATGTATAATGATTTGCCTACCGAAATCAAAAATATTACAAGATATTCACAGAATAAATCCGAAATAAAGAAGTATTTATTACGTGATGTTGAAGAGCTATAAGTCTTATAAGTCTTAAATTTAAATTTCTTTATATTATGTACATAACGAAAACTTAATTTTTACTTTATTCATATTATAGTTTCATACATTTTGCCAACTTGCCTCTAAAATGCCTTAATGGCGCAGAGGCCATTGATATATAGAAGGAATAAATAAATAAATAAATTTTGAATTAAAAGAAAAACTTAGTTAAATCAGGATTTAAACTACATTTTATATAATAACTAAAGGCACATGATTTTGCTCTTTTACTTTCTCTGTTTTTCCACTGTTACTGGGATCTCCCTCCACATTTCGTAAAACACTCTCAACACTCATATTTTACCTCCTGTATATGTGAGGAGAGAGCGAAATTTCGGCAGAGAATCACATTTATCCTGTATACAGTATATCAAAGTATTGATTGTATTCCAGCATCAAGATTCACTTATAGCCACCTCCAACCTCACACTCGAACCCCCTCTCCCATCATTTGATGATCAACAAGCATAACATATACAAACTGTGTGTAGAACCCCACAAAGGGCAAGAATTCTTAAGAACAAAGAAATATTCTTGGAGCATTAAATATGTAATGCGGATTTGTTTACATTTGTTAGATGGAAATAAATTGCTTATATGATCGGTGACAAAAAATCAAATTTTTGATCAATCGATCGATATCCCACTAACTTGGAGTAGAGAGTGCATAACAAAGGACAACATTTATATGAATCAACAAATGGTTACTTAATGTTTACTCATGAGTATTTCATACAATGTGCGAAAACTTATCTCATTCGCCTCAAAACCTAGTGACGTTATGAAAATCCAAAGACTTGGAAAATGAACCCTCATTATTTATTTCAAAAATTGTGAAATAAAGTGGTCATACATTCAATGTTATTTAAAATAATTTGCCTAAATGCATATGCACCCCACGTACACATTACATTGCGGGTGACAGTGAAACATACCTACTTTGAGATCGGTTCCTTTCTTATCTTCTATTTGTGGCCGTGACATTTATTACATTATTTATGACCGACCATAAGACGTAAAACCCATGCAATCTTAAGTATTTTCTTTATTTATCTAAATTACAACATTCGGCTAAGACAAATGAGAACGAGATAAGAATTTAAAGAAGTACATTCCATTTACAACCTATAAATACAATAAGTACAGTTCCTACAAAACTGAACATGCTTCCGGCCTTAAAACATCCTAATCTTTTAACAAACTGGGACCGATCACCTTTTTAATATTTCTGTTACATGCTTCATCAACCAAATTAAATAAAATTGATTGTTCATTTGACTGTAGAATAATTTTTTTTCAAGTTACACCATTTCATACTTAAAGGTAATTAACCTATTATGTTATTGCGGATTTACCAATATACCTTAGGAATACCCTAACTAACGTCGAGGAGGTGCGATGGCTATAGCCAGGTAGCGGCTGGACAAATGGTAGAGTCTTCGAAGAACCAAGTATAACACCGTGATGATGCCAACGATGAAAAAGTCATAAGGCTCAGGCTATAATGCGTTAGGTGATGCGTGTCTAGGTGAACAGGGAAACCCAGAAATCGCTTAGCTTGCGGAATGTCTGGCAACTTGTAGACTTCGATATCATTCTTCACATCTAGATGGGTGAGAGGTGGCAGGGATGCGGAAATGTTGAATTGCGGAAATATGTAGCTTATCTCGCTGTTGTAATTCTCGTGCGCACATAGCTTCATCTCTTCAGTTTCTAGCGTACATTCATTCGTAATAAGCCTTGATCTCGGATTCTGACGTTTTGCCGTTTACCTTCACATTTGACTTCAGTGATAGTACCCTTTTCAACGGAGAATACCCATGTATTCGGCGTATAAAGTTGCTTCCAGACGTTATGAAACATGGAAATGGCGAATTCATAACTATCTGGAATCGTAGTTGGCTTCAAGTATAACCTTATTTCACATTCAGCAGGTTGTCTGGTGTTGTACATGGGATGCGTCTGTGGGCATATAATTAATTTCTCCATCCTCTGACATCTAGTAAATTCTTCTTCTTGTATATGGGATGCGTCTGTGGGCATATCATTAATTTCTCCATTATCTGACATCTAGTAAATTCTTCTTCTTTGAGGGTGTAAAATGACGTCTTCCTCTCATCTATCAGAAAATAATTGCTTTTAGATTTTAACTGCACTGATAATCCATCCTGCTTGATTGGATAAGACTGGATTGCATAAGCGGCAAACAGATCAGTGTTCATCAGAGGTATACAAATGTTAAACAACATATACTCTTCGGGTCGTTACCTCAGCAATCTTGGCGAGTTCTATTGGGAATTCTGCTGGCAAGTGCAACCTTTTGCCCACTGCAGCATTTATCATCTGGATCTGCTTCTTGAAGACCTTCACGGGAAGAATTTCGTGAAGGAAGCTACCCCGACTGTTGACCATTACACCAATCACATCTCTTTGAGCAACATCTGCCTCTTGTAATGTGGCAAGAAGCTCGGAGACCTTTAACGTCATCACACCTTGATCTTTCATTGCGTTAATCTCAGACTGCACTACGTCTAAGACACCACTTAACTTGGCAATGTTTTTGAATACCGCTTGGTTTTGTTCTTTGATTACTTGCGCGGTAATGTCCTGGAGAGATGTCTGGTTCTTTAGCAACTCTACCAAGGAATTTTTGTTTTCTTCAACCTTAGGGATCCTCCTCAATAGCTCTTAAGCGTGCTCCTCGCCCATTAAACCAAATAGAGAACGAAACAGACCTCCAACGAACGGCAATGCAGACCTTCTCACCCTTCCAACTATAGCTGACGACATTATTAGTTCTTGTTGATTCTTCACGCGGTCATGGGCTTCTTGATTTCAACTCCTTCATTTCGGGCACCCTTGGGACTTCCATGATGAATTTTTCCACGGCTTCATCTAACACTTTGAATTCGGATACATACTCCGCCATCTTCACGTGCGCCATAATGTTCCACGACGTCTTCGTCAGCCTAACAGCAGCCACTTCCTCGAAAAATACACCAGCCCTATCTTCAAAGTTTATTACATTGACCTGGCATTTGATAGGTTTACTTATTGCTAACATAAATAACACATATACAAATAAATTTTTCTATTTAAATGGATTCTTCTTCCTTATTGCTATGGCCGGTTCGCCCGAGCCAACTTTGATGATATCAAAGAAGAAGAAGTTATTCTTTCGAATTACGGGTGTCGACTGAGCCGACCCCTCAATTTGATTATCCTCATCATTGTCGTCGATAGGAAAAGGACAAACATTGTGGACCGATCTTTTCGTTCCCCCATTGCTGGTCCTTACGTCTATCATGCGACATAACCCATCCGAACCCATTATCGTTCGGATGACCCTCCCCCGCCTCCAGCAAAGAGGAGGGAGATTATCTTCTTTTAACAACACCAGCGTTCCTGGTTTAATACTAGCAGATTTTTTAGCCCACTTCTACCTCTTTTGAAGCTCGGACAAATACTCATTGGACCATCTTTCCCAGCATTCGTGCGTTATCGCCTGCACGTCTTTCCAATGTCCCCGCAGCCCTTGATAACTTTTATTCCTTTCCAAAACATTCTCCTATTAAAAAGTGTGCTGGCGTCAAAACATTAAAGTCCTTTGGGTCGTCTGACAATGGCATCAACGGAGGAGAATTTAACACGGACTCTATTTGTGTCATTAGGGTACACATTTTCTCGAAAGTCATGATCCCTCCTGCGACCCTATTTATATGCCGTTTTACCGGCTTCACACAGCTTTCCCACAATCCTCCAACATGAGGAGACCTATCCGGAATATTAATCCATTCAATGTCCCGTTGTGTGTAATAGCTGTCTAATTCTTTTGTTAGATCGCTACCCTCGACTAACTTATACACTAGGGTTATGACTTTTTGAAATTTTTCCTCAAAAATGATTTCCTGTAGCAGGGATGAATGAACTTTTGCCTATTAATAACTATGCTATCGTTTATTCCATTGAAATATAAAAAAAGTTCACGCACAAATCGATTTTAAAAAAATAATTTTTTGAAAAAATATATGAAAAGAAAAATTTTTTTTTTTCAAAAAATTATTTTTTGTTGCGCGAATGAATAAATATAAGCCTACTAATAACTATAATAACGTTTATTTCATTCAAATTTTAAAAAAGTCGCGAAAAAAGTCGTTTTGAAAAAATTTTAAATTTTTTGTTTTTTGTTAAAAAATTATATTTTTGAATAAAAGCGTTTATGACATTTTTACGATTCTCAGCATTAAAGAAAAATAGTGAGAAATAAATTTTATGTAATTTTCATTATCTCATGTGGCTCTAAATTCATATTACATACAATTACATATATGTACATATATCTGTTTTCAGTGACTTCAAAAAATTGTCCATAATTTTGATAAATTCAAATTTTAAAATCATTTTGTGCGTGAGGTTTTTTCACCGAATCACCTTATAATTAAGATTTTATGTAATCTTATGGCAAAACTCATCACGCTACGATACAGGGATATGAGGTTGTAAAAAAGTCATAACCCTATTATACACCTCGTGTTAACTATTGGCAGCCCCGACAAAATTTGTGCCATTGTCCGAATAAATTTTTAGTGGACAACCCCCAATGCAAGCTGCTGACGTCAAATCTGCCACAACCTCCAAGTGAACGGCTTTTGTCGCAAAACATACAAATACGCACACATATGCTTTGTCCGTCCGCTTTCCTCTGATTTTGTGGTGTATTGTCACTGGTCCCAGAAAATCAATTCCGGTATTTAAAAATGGACGAGTCCTTATACCTCTATCCTCCGGAAGGTTTCCCATTAGTTGATGTAGATGATCTAGGCTCTGCTCTGAAGCATCTATAACATTTACTGACCACTTTCTTGGCCAGCTGCCTGCCATGAAGATGCCAAAACTGTTGTCGAAATATTGCCAACAATACCTGAGGACCAATGTGCAATTTATCGTGGTGTAATTCCTCCATCATCAATTCTACTACCTTATTTTTGTTAGGCAGTAAAATCGGGTGTTTCGCCTCAAAGAACAAGTTACTGTTTTGTAATCTTCCACCTACCCTTAAAACACCTGATACGTCCACAAACGGGCACAAAGCTCTTATTTTTGAGGACTTCGCAATTTCTCCGCTAGCTTTTAAGCATGCTATTTCTTGCGCAAAACTATCCTTTCTGTAAGTCACAAATGACTTAAACGTACCTTTTCTTGTTGTGTTGACAAACTTCAACACCCAAGCCATAACATTTTGTAGCAATCTGAATTTATGTCGGTGATTTATTTCCTCCCACAATGATGCCCTTTTCACACCGACGCTAACTTTTGCTACCTTTTTTATTTCTGGTATAACCACCAAAGGTTCTGGTTCCCTCACTTGTAGTGAGTTCTCCCGTAGGAATTCTGTTCCTTCAAACCAAAACTTATTTCTAATTATTTCTTGTGGAAATACCCCTCTCGACAATAAGTCTGCCGGATTCTGGTTTGATGGCACATGTCTCCAGTCTTTTAACATACTCTTGGTTTGTATGTCATTCACTCGATTTGAGACAAATATTTGCAATTTTGCCGGATCAATCCTTATCTATATATATATATAAAAGAGCTTAGTGAGTGAGTGAGTGAGTGACTGACATATCATCGCCCAGACGAAACCGCTGAAGCTAGAAAACTGAAATTTTGACTGTGGGTTGCTGTCGGTGTGTAGGGGTGAGATAAGGCTGGGTTTTTGGAAATTCGGCCTAGAAGGGTACGAAAAGTACTAAATATGGTACCCTTTGTATTAGGCAAACGGGAAGAGCTAGAATTCTGAAATTTGGAATGAGGATAACTGATGGAGAGATAGAAAGATGTACCAAAGGGTTTTTGGAAATTCGACCTATAATAGTACGAAAAGTTACTAAATTTGGTACCAATTGTATATTTTGAGCGGATATAGCTACAATCTTCATATTTAGTATGGGAATTAAGGTTGGGAAGTGGTGTTGATATAAGGAAATGATTTTGAAAGTTCGTTTTTATGTGTACGAGTAGTACTAATACTTATGTGTACGAAAAGTACTAAATGGTACCAAATTTGGTACAATTTGGATTTAGATAGACATGGAGACCTGAAATTTGAAATTAAGATTACTGATGGAGTGAAGGATTGAGGAAGTTTTGGAATTTTTTTACTTATGGGTACGAAAAGAAGTAAACGGTACTAAATTTGGTAGAAATTAGATTTGGGTAAACGGATAGAGGTGCAATCATGAAATTTGGAATTTAATTACTTTTGGAGCGTAGGATTGACTTAGTCTTCAAAAGCCTAAAGGCTTTGTAGGGGCAATCAAAAAAAAATGACAACTATCAATTACACATATTAAATAATAGTTTAAAAATTAACAGTGAAAATCTACGTTAGAAGTGTTTCAATGTTGTTTAGTAAATATGTTTTTAGTTTGTTTTTAAAAGATAAAATATTCTTAATGTTTCGTAATTCCAGTGGTAATTTATTATATTCACTTGGCCCAGCAAAACCAATTTTCTGTTTCATAACTTCGAAACGACATCTAGTGGCATGCAACAGGTCACATTGGCGAGTATTTCTAGTAGTTCTACTAAAGTTACTGTCGAAGACGATTGATCCATGACCTCCAAATGATTTAACAACATAACTCAATATGTGTTGCATGTATAAACCTCGCACAGGCAATATAGTTTTTATTTTGTCTTTATAAAGCCTTACTGTAGGATATCTTCTTGCTAAATTGAAAACAAGTTTCAAAGCTTTGTTCTGGGCTCGCTGTAAATACTTTAATGCTCTAGTATTCTTCCATGCATAAATTCCCGGCAAATATGTTAAATGAGAGTGTATCAGCGCACGATAAATCATTAATTTACTCTCTGTACTTAAAAGCCTTTTATATTTACGAATTATTCCAGAAGTAGATGCAATTTTTGATGTCAGCTTATCAATGTGTGTGTTCCATGACAAATTGTTATTCATATATAGCCCCAAATATCGTACCGACTTGGACTCTGTAACTAGAACTCCATTTATGTGAACCTGCATAAGCTCTCCGACTAAATTGGGCTTAAATCGTATGTATTTAGTTTTTGATGAATTCAAAACTAAGTTGTTTAATCTGGCATACTCTCCCAGTATAGCGGAATCATATTCAACTTATGGGTACGGAAAGTACCAAAAGATACTAAATTTGGTACAATTTATCCGTTGGAATCCTGAAATTTGGAATTAAGATTACTGATGGAGTGTAGGATTGAGGTAGTTTTGGAAACTCATACTTATGGGTACGGAAAGTACTATATGTACTAAATTTGGTACAATTTATATTTGGGTGAACGGAAAGAGTTGGGATCCTGAAATTTCGAATTAAGGTTACTGTTGGAGTGTATGATTGAGGAAGTTTTGGAAATACGTACTTATGGGTACGAAAAGTACTAAATTCGGTACAATTTGGATTTGTGGGAACGAATAGAGCTGGGATCCTGAAATTTGGAATTAAGATTACTGTTGGACTGTAGGATTGACATAGTCTTGGAAATTCATACATATGGCTACGGAAAGTACTAAATTTGGTGCAATTTAAATTTAGGTGGACGGATAGAGCTGTAATACTGAAATTTGGAATTAATATTACTTATGGCGTGTTGGATTGAGGTAGTTTCGGAAATTCGTACTTATGGGTACGGAAAGTACTAAATGGCACTAAATTTGGTACAATTTATATTTGGGTGAACGGGTTCAGCTGGAATCCTGAAATTTCGAGTTAAGGTTACTGTTGGAGTGTAGGATTGAGGAAGTTTTGGAAATTCGTACTTATGAGTACGGAAAGTACTAAATGGTACAAAATTTGGTACAATTTATATTTGGGTGAACGGGTTCAGCTGGAATCCTGAAATTTCGAGTTAAGGTTACTGTTGGAGTGTAGGATTGAGGAAGTTTTGGAAATTCGTACTTATGGGTACGAAAAGTACTAAATTTAGTACAATTTGGATTTTGGGGAACTAATAGAGCTGGGATCCTGAAATTTGGATTTAAGATTACTGTTGGACTGTAGGATTGACTTAGTCTTGGAAATTCGTACTTATGGGTACGAAAAGTACTAAATGGTACTAAATTTGAGACAATTTAAATTTAGGTGGACGGATAGAGCTGTAGTCCTGAAATTTGGAATTAAGATTACTTATGGAGTGTAGCATTGAGGTAGTTTCGGAAATTCGTACTTATGGGTACGGAAAGTACTAAAGGGTACTAAGTTTGGTACATTTTGGATTTGGGACACCAGATAGAGCTGGAATCCCGAAATTTATAATTAAGATTTCTTATGGAGTGTATCATTGAGGAAATTCGAAATTATGGGTACGGAAAGTACTAAATGGTACTAAATTTGGTACAATTTAGATTTGGGTGGACGGATAGAGGTGGAATCCTGAAATTCGCAATTACTGTTGGAGATATGTTGTTGGTGTGTAGGGTTGAGATATGGAAGTGGCTGTGGATATACGTACAATAAGTGTACGAAAATTACTAAATGGCACAGAATTTGTTCCAAATTGTTATTGTGAAAAGGGGTAGAGTTGAAATGAAAGGGGTAGTGTGAAATTCGTTATTAGTATAGCAGTTGACGTTTAGAGTGGAGATAAAGAGGAAGTCTTGGAAATTCGTACTAATGTATACAAAGGAAGTAATATTTGAAAATTACATATACTATAAGTACTAAATTTGGTACCAGTTTTGTGTTGCATGATGGGATATAGGTGGAATTTCGAATTGTTTTATGAGGGATTGTGTTGATGTTTAGATACGGATTTTTTGAAATGCAAACAAGTTCTAAAATTAGGCTGAGGGCTGGATGATTTATTGAGAAATACGAAATGTGCTAAATGCTATTAAATTTGACGTTGGGTGTAGCAATGAAAATGGAATTATATCATTAGTGCATGAAAAGTACAAAATTGCAATAAATTTGATATTGGGCTAAGGAATAGAAGTGAAATTCTGATATATTATTAATTTGTCAGGTTCATTATTAGAGGTGGTCGTACAATAAGCGTACTAGAAGTAATAAATATTACTAAATATTGAAGCACTGGTATTGGGTGAATCGATAAATGAAATTTGTTATGAGGATAGCTGTTGAGATTGGATCAGAATATTTATTTAAAACCGCCTTTAAATTTATGAAAGTTTATATATGTAATACCATTGACATTGGGTGACCAAGTAGAGCTAAAACTGTAACATTTGAGCTAAGATCCTGGATTATACAAATTGTACTGAATAATGTACTATTGCTTCTAGGTTAACACGAATTCGGTTTCTAAATAAAGTACTGAAATCAAAAAATCAAACGTACCTTTTCAACAAAATTGTTTTTATGTTTGTTGTCTATTCTAAACGTTATAGTAAGTTCATTTGAAAAGGTAGATCTATGCGGCTAATGTTTTACAAGAAGGTTTTTACATCTTGAGAAAAAGAGGCCTAACATAAAATATCTGAAAAATTAACTGTTATATAGGGTAACATCTTCTGAATAATGGTTTTCTACATTTTGATATCACAAATTCCAAAATTCGGTTGGAAAATGTGGATAAAATTGTCAAAATACCCATACCGTTCTAATAAAACAGGTACTGGAATTTAAAATGTAGGCCTCTGGTGAAGTGTAGAAGTCTTTTTTTGAAATTCGCACAAAACGTAGTACTTGAAAAAAATTAAATATCAATTCAAATAGGTATTAATTAGTACATCAAACTTTTCAGTGTTCTCCATATTAAATATTGTTTATTTGTATATTATTCCTTTTCTGCTTACGAAGTAGCGGGCATTTTGCTAGTCCAATTTAAAACAATTGCGGAATCGGTGTAGTAGTACACTACTTCAACTTACATTTTTAAACCTTCCCTAACCTAACACAACTCTAGTCTTGGAAGTGTAACTATCATTGTAGGTGCTACCCTTGACTTGGAACATACCAACCGTAATGAAAATTCTCCCTTTGCATTCCTCGATCGCAAATATATCACTGCTCCATATGCTCTCATTGAGGCATCCGCGAAACGTACCAGTTCCACTCATTGCATCTGATATGGCGATCTACTTTAACGACATTGAACTCAATTAACTCTTGCCGTATTCTTGTCCACGTGGAACATATATCCTGGGGAACTTCGTTATCCCAGTCTATTTTTTGTTTCCACAGATCCTGAAGTAAAATCTTCGCAGTTACTATGACCGGACCTACGAACCCTAGCGGATCGAATAATTTCGCTATTTCACTTAATATTGAACGCTTTGTAATTCTTTTGTCCTCCATTGCCTGGTATCTCAGAGAAACTACATCTTTTCGTGGATTTTCAATTTTAATATCAAAGATCTCTTCGAAATTCTTTCTCTCATTCCTTCTAAAATGGTATCATTATTTGCGCACCACTTTATTAGTGGCATGCCAAACTCATCCAATATTCTTCCTATATTTTTTCTCTCATTTGTATGACATGGTGCAGAGTATCTCCACCTGTCATTCATCCATGTAGAAGTCACTTCTTATCGCCAGTGACTCTAATGGATGCTACCTTTCCTTTATATCTGCTATTCTTTGCAGACATTTTACCGCTATATATGGAGCAAATGCACTTCTGTATGTAACTGTATTTAATGCATACGTTTTAATTTCGTTACTCGCATTGAGCTTCCAGTATATTAATTGGAACTTCTTGTCCGCATCTGCACCCATATTTGCCGATACGTTTTTTCTATATCGGCAGAAAGCACATACCTGTGCTTCCTAAATCTAAGAAGAATACTGAAAAGTTCCTCCTGAATACTAGGCCCAGTATGCAGTATGTCGTTCAATGACGACCCTGTTGACGTCTTTCACGATGCGTTAAACACTACCCTCAATTTTTGTTGTTGAGCCTTCTGGTCTGAGAACACAATGATGAGGTAAATAATAGCTCCCTTCTACATCTTGCAGATTCCTTACCAGGCTCATGTGCCCCAACTCTAAATACATTCTAAGGAATTAATGGTATTGCATTCTAAGCTCACTATTTTTACTAAGCTTCCTCTCCAATGCCATGAATCTTCTCTTTGCCACAATTTTTGAATCCCTATGCCTATTGTTAATAACGGTACTCTTCGAACAAACTTTCTCTTTGTGTAACAACGAGTTGTATTCGCCTTGACAAGTTTTACAAGTTATCGCACTAGTGGACATATTTTTATAGTGTCCACTAGCTAGGCACTTAGAACATATGTTATTTTCTACCACTATGTTCCATTTCTTATTGACGGGAAGGACACGAAACTTGGTACATCTATTTAAACTATGCCCAATAGAGCAACCAAGAGGACATTTCTCCTTTTGCATATGTAGCCCTTTCGTATTTCTGTCATATCGCCCTTCTTTCACATTTTGTGATTGGGATCTTGACTGATCCCCCCATCGTGAACTTGGGTCAACGGACTTTTGTTTACCGTAATACCCTGAAAATTGTTGACTTACCTCTAATGAAAATTGCATTTGTTTTAAACATTTCATCAGATCGTCAACTTTAGGAAGCTTTTTCTGAGCTCCTATGGTCTGCTCAAACTGGATTCTTAACTTTTCATCCAGTTTTCTTTGCAGAACATAGCAAACGAATACTTTATACAGTTCTTCTGCATCGATTCGTGTTGCCTCTAATGCTTGTAATCTTTCCCCTACCGTGTCTACAAATTTCTTCACACTTTGTGAGTTGTAAGACATATTCGGGGCATCTAAGATCGACCTGAAGTATATTGATGTCGTAGCCCTCTTGATTGAGCAGTGCTCTTTCAATACACTCCAAGCCGTTTCAAAATATTCTTCAGTGGTTGGCAACTTAGAAATTTTTCTACGCGCCTCGCCACTTACTTTTGCCTTTAACATAGACATTTTTTGTGTCTTTGTTATTGGCTGATCGAGTACAAGCTGCTCGAACAACTCTCTAAATGACTCCCATTCTTCCATCTTTCCATTGAACACTGGAATTTCAATGGTTGGAAGTTTAAACGGACGAGACATTGACTTTGCCTCTGTCCTAGGAATCATGAGATATTTATCTTTCAAGCTGAATAAGATGCTGGTTAGCTCATCCTCCCCGAACTCCTTCGAGTATTCGAAAAAGAACCTTTCGGCCGTATTAAACCGATCTCGTACTTCTTAACGAGAAATATTCTTTCCCTTAGCCACGTTTATAAAATATTCCAAATGTCCTATCAAATACGAAGCCGATTCGTGGGTTCACTTTGCACACAATGTCCCCGGTAACGAAAATAGATATTCCGAAGGGCAGGTTTGAGCACTTACACGTTGATATTGTAGCACCATTGCCACCATCACGCGGTCATCTATATCTATTCACTGTCATTGATAGGTACACATATTGGCCAGAAGCATATCCAATTAGGGATATTAAGGCTGAAACCGTTACTCGAACTTTATTCTATAAATACCTATCACGTTTTGGAGTTTCTCTTACTATAACAACGGTCAGAGGAACCAAGTTCACATCTAAGATGTTTGCAGAATTGACCAGATTACTCGGCAGTCACAGAATTGCTACCTCTGCATATCACCCTCAATCAAATGGCATGGTTGAGCGGTTTAATAGGCAGCTTAAAGCTGCGATTATGGCAAGCAGTCAGCAAACAAATTGGTTAGATGTGCTTCCAATGGTTTTGTTAAGATTGAGGGGAACATTGAAGGAAGATTTAGGCCATAGTCCTGCTCGGATGGACAGGACGTACGTTTACCGGGTGAGTTGGTAGTTGGACATAAGAGTAAAGCAATTACCTATTAATTTGTTGGACATTAATGCTTCAGAAGGGAGAGTTATGTAGGTACACGCTATGTTACTTTACAATAATTATTTATATCTTAGTTGACATTATTTTGACTTTTACAAGTTTTCAGTTTGAGTATGAAAAATATGTACTCAGTTATTCATTCCAATGTTGTTCGTTAATAAAATATGTTAATTTTTATATAGACAACTCATGTACAACAATTCAATTCACGGTTTTGTACGAGTTTGTCATCTAGAACGTCAGTCGGAGTAAACTGTTTATTTCCAAACTTTTTCCTTAAACATGTTGAAATACTGCTTTTAATGCGGGGAAAATTCTAATTTTTTATAGCAATATAAAATTTTATCAACACGTGCGCAGCGTCGAGCCTCGGATTTAATTATTTTCCCAATTGCAGTAGTACCATTCCTTTCGACACCGCAGTATATTGTAGCATAGGATAGTTCGCCAGTATCCTCATCCCGAAGCATATCTAGCGGCCGTGTCCTTCTCCACGGCCTAGGAAAATACGCTGCAAGGTTATTATCTAGTAACAGGGTTATTATCTTGTAATGTTTCTTGTGGATTGTCTTCTTCAACATCATCCTGATTTAAATTACTTATTAATCGCGATACCAACTCTTGATCTTCCACGTTAGAAACAAGAGGAAGTTCCCCTGTAGGATTCATTGTAGTTTACCACTCGTTTAAAAGAATTATGTACGTTATGCTTAATATAAAGTTGTATATTTATCCAGTATCTGGCTGATTCACAAATTTTTGCTGGTCGGATTGTTTCCGTCCTGAAACTAAGGGTGGTCTTTGCTTGAGATGAACTTGAAAAACTTCAGATCGAGGATGTAAATTAACAGTTGTGCTTAATTGAATAGGTACATTACCGTTGTACCCTTTACAGCACTTTGACGGTTATACCCTAATAAAACCATTCGCATAAAAGAAATCCTGGGCGAAACAAATCTTCTTTCCAGTGGTGTCAAACCTTGAAGCTCTCTTGGTGTCTCAGGAAAGTGTAAACCTTTGGACAAACAAATTGTTGGTACTTTTCCACTATTAAAAATTTTGTGGCAAGAATTGTAAAATTTATATCTGTCATCACCGGAGGGAAATGTATATGCAATAAAAAAAAACTTCAGTGAAAGTGGGATATTTTGTTATAAGTCTACTTTTAACAAATACTTTAATTTGGTTTGGAAACCATAACCCCCACAGCAAATGCAATTTTCTGTGGGTCCATATGTAACCGCTTCAGAAAATTCTGAGCATAGCCTTACCCGATGTCTTTCGAAATCATTTTGTAATGTCTCCAGTCTTGATTTTGAGGAAAGGTTCTGTCTGATATTAGCGATTCTCGCAGTCTGTCGATTATTTTTATTTTCTCGTTTAAGAGGATTGGACCTATAATTACGTACGCGGCGATTTCGTGATTGTGTTTTCACCTGGACACGCCGGTGACTTATTTGCTAAGCTACACTACGTTGCTGTGAGTTGCAACCTTGTTCAGAAGAACGATATTCTTCGTCCTGACATAGAAGGAAATGCTCCTCCGTATTGCGTTCTTGCTCGAATAAGCTATTATTTTCGTCTCGTCGTGGAAGAAAATTTTCCTATGTGTTGCGCTCTTGTTCGTACGAAAGATAAGATTCATCCTGTCGTCAAAGAACATTTTCCTCTATGTTGCGCTCTTGTTCGTAGGAAAGATAAGATTCGTCCTGTCGCCGAAGAAAATTTTTTTCTGGTTTGCGCTCTTTTTCGTACGAACGATAAGATTCGTCCTGTCGACGAAGAAAATGTTCCTCTGTGTTGCGCTCTTGTACGTACGAACGATAAGGTTCGTTCTGTCGGCGATGAAAATGTTCTTCCGTGTTGCGCTCTTGTTCGTATAAATTATAATTATCATTCTGTCTGAGAAATGCGATGCCTTTCTAATTCTTCTGTCCGTAACTCCGAATTTTGTCTTCTTGTTGCTAAACGTGAGGAGTTGTGAAGCCTATATGTGGGACTCTGCTCTATGTAAGCATTTCTTCTGGTTGCCGTTAAACGTTGGCGTTGTTGTGATGATTATATTCGTGGTCTCGGCATTTTAAACGAGGTTATAATAACACGCAGAATATTAAATTTAGCTGCACTTTTTTGGGCTATACTATTTACTTTGACGCACTACTTGTAGACACAATATAAACCTTAGTTTAGAGTAACTGTAAAGAATTATTATACACATTTTTTGTTTTGTTAGTTGTCGAAAAAATCAATTTGTACCCAAATTAATATTTTATTTAATTTTTCGCTTTTTGGGCCATGTGATTCACTTTGACTCAGTACTTATAGACACAATGTGTTAAGCTCGTTGCGGTGTTTTCCTTTTTTGTAATTGTTTGACTAAAAGTTTGTTTTTTTTCTTTTTCACTTTACCTCGTTGGGTTTTGTTATAATGCCGATAAATATAAAATGACCACAAACACTTTGTCCTTTTTATTAGTTTATATGACAAATTTATTTATACTTTTAGTACACTACACCTTTTCAAACAATATTTTTGGGCGACAGTATGAAGCGATAGCTGCGTTCAACTTCTTCTTACCAAAACTTTTGAGAGACTGATAGAAACGAAAAAACCAAAGTTATTTTCTCAAAAGCAGATTACTCTGTCGGTTCACCAATTACGTGACGCCGGCATGATTAATGTGGTGTGTGCGTAAACCGATTACGCGTGGCCACTGCTCAAGTTGACAAATGTAATTTATAAACGGTAGCTCACCCTACCACAATGTAAACCTCCATTTATAAGTGACTGTAAAGAACCAATTTGCACCTAAATTAATTACCTGTAGTAGAATTCTGTAACTAATTTTTCGAGTTACCGACAAAAATCGGTAAAATTAAAATGCTTATAATTTCGGTAATAAACGAAATTTGTCGGTAAGTTAACAACTAAAAGAAAGTTGTCGTTAAGTCCTACCGACAGCAATAGTGTTGTCAACTTTTATCGGTACTTTTCATTCATAATTTTGCATTTTAATTTTAACGATTTTTGTCGGTAACTCAAAAAAGGAGTTACAGAATTCCACTAAAGATTCTTGGGTATTAAAGTATGTTTACACGAAAAGTCGGGTTCCATAATTCTCTTTAAAATTACATGTGCAGTACCTTTGCTGTTATGTAATTTATTTTAATAAATAAACAATAACTAATCTACCTGTCAAATAATCCGTCACTTACCTACAAAGTAAACTTATCTGCTTGAAAGTAACACAAAACAATAAGTGTATTATAATACGTAGGAAAAATTGTCTACCTAAAATTTAAAAATTTTTCAAAATAATACAATTTAGGGCGATTGCGTTCAAACAATTTTTCAATTTATACAGATCCTTTTTAATTTCCTGGCATAACAAAACTATCATATCAGAAATTGAATCAGATTTTGTATTGGACTTTGTAGCTCTCTTTCTGAGAAACCCAAAGCACGTATCTGCATTAAGGTGTTTAGCAATTGAGGACCGGAAATACTTAATTACGGAAAGCGTTCATTTTAATTCATAGCACAGCAGAGTACATGAAATCGAAAGGCATCTTGAGGATTTTACTAGAACGTCGACCGTATTTTTTGAAAGATATTTTGGTCAGTGCAAACAATTGCTAATTGCACCCAACTTACAGCTAATTCGCACAGAAAATTAATGTAAATTCTTCAAAATAGCGGGACGCCTTCATATAGAGTTTTTGTCAGAAATTTTATATAAAAATATCCTAACACTTAAAATCAGACCCAGCGTAATATGGGACTATACTAAGCAGTGGACATGAGCCCAAAATTTGTGGAGCAAAGTTTTCTGACCACCCGAAACTCCATATGTCAATTATAGTTCATGGAAAACTTCAAAATATTCATATTCATACACCACTAAAAACTGAATAAAATCATTGTTAATTACATATTTAATAATTTGTGTTCGTACACCTAGAAACACTATTTGTTTGTGGTATTTAAGGCTTTTTAAGTAATGTACCCCTAATTTTTGTTCATTTCGTCTATTGGAATACTTGTGCTGTAGTAAAATGTAAAAATAAAGATATTTTAATTAAGAATTTTGCATGAATAAAAGGTCGAATGAATATTCGAAATACTTAAGAAAATTTAATAGATATGATTAACTATGGCAATTTATTCCCGATTTTTTGACGAAAATAGCTAATAGTAGTCCTTCTGCAATAATATTCGAGGTCTCATATGTAAATATATGTTTTCAGCGTTTGGAAATGCAACGAAACGTAATCCGGGCTAGGGTAATATAAAGATATTTTTGGTTTCTACACCTTAAAAATCGCAGGTTCCGTTTTATATTTGGCATAAAATGTATCGAAGTTTTAGAAAATGGTTTCGTCGAAAACTGTGAGAAATTATGAGTAACAATTAAGATATACAAGACTTCATACTGTCTGTGTACGACTGAAATTCCTACGCTTACTATGACGACAGTTATTGCTTACAAAATTTCAAAATAACGGTTTTTATTTCTAGTGAATATTATTTCTTTACCAAATGGTCCATAATTGATACATAAACTTCCAAGGAATGGAGTAAGTAGCCCAGGAATAACTGTGGGTGAGACCTCGAATATTGTTGCAGAAGGACTGCTAGTAGCTATTTTCGTCCAAAGTTCGGGAATAAATTGTCATAGTTAATCATATCTATTTATCCGAATTTTATTTATGCGATAAAATATCGTTATTTTCAAATTTTTGTACAGAACAAGCATTCTAAAAGACGAAAAGAACAAAAATAGTGAAATTTCGTTTATAAAATCCTTAAACACAACAAATATATGGTGCTTCTAGGAGTAAGAATACGAACTTTGCCACCCATATAGGCGCCATCTATACCTAAATGACCGACCACAGTGCAGAATGCAGTAGGCGTTGCTTCTCCTCTACGGGAGAATTGCACAGCAGCGCTTACGACCAACCCGGGATCTGAATCCCACCAGGCTGGAGATAACCCTCAGGTACTCCTCGCCGCAACTATCGACGGTTCTAGCGAGGTCCTAGACACGGCTTCTCCTCTACGGGAGTTCTGGGCCTCAAGGTTCAACCTGGACCATCGGGTCGGCGTTTCCTCTACGGGAGATTGCACCCGTCGTTCCCGGTCTTCCCCCAACGGAAGTGGCTACCCAACCACAGGGCAAAAGCGCAGTGGCAAAGTTCGACAACGGTTCGACAACAGGGCCACAAATGTGTTTTGTGCAAGCATGCCCTAAGGGCGTGCCCAATTTTCTAAAAATGACTTGCGAGGATTGTATTCGCTTTGTGATTCTGGGGCATTTCTGCTCCAATTGCTTAGGCATGTCCCATATCCGACGTGTTTGTTTAACCCAATCCCTGCGAAGGTTTTGTGAAAAAATGCATATTTTTTCACTTTATCCTGATTTTAGGACAAGAATTGGAACCCGAATGACCGAAATATAGAAGCAAATAGACAGCTGTAATGCTTTACTCTTAGAAAATACTAATATTAATATAAATATGTTCAATATGTGGATTTTTTCATCCAAAAAGTAAAATAACACAAGTGGTTCCACCGACTCCGTCTGGGCAAAAGTCCTCTAAAAAACGTCAGTCCGCCCCGTCTGGTCCGGTCTCGTCCATGTCTTCGACATCCGTCAGTCCGACTATACAGTCCATACAGCCCATTGTTACCCAGGGGCCAACAATGGTGGTAAAGCTCCTTCTTCCTGATTCTGAAGTATAAGTGCGAGCACTGTTGGACCAATGTGCTGGACATAGCCGTATATGCTCCACGCTGGCTAGTAAGCTTCAACTCAATTCGTTGAAAGTTGGACAGGATTTCTTTTGCCAACTAAACCTACAATCTTGCTACGATTCTACCCAATTTGTTCGCGTTTCAGCGAGAAGTATGTCCTTAGAGCATGTGGTCGCAGTCAGCTCCGGAATATGTCAAAGACCACTATGCTGGGATACAACTAGCAGATCCCGATTTTCATAAGTACGCACACATCGGGCTTATTCTAGGTCCGGATGTGTACCCGAAGGTGATGAAACCACAGACTTATTCGAGTCCTGGGTTCCCTAGGGCCCCGCTCACTATCTTTGGTTGGGTGATAACTGGTCCTTGTCCACTGTAGGATCGCCAGAGAAGATCAGACATCTTCTGAACCTTCGGTCATGTTGTTTTTGGAGCCAATCTTCTACTGTCTCACAAAATTGTTTTTTGAAAAAAATATTATGAATTAAAAAAAATGTTCAAAATTGACGGTTCCGCCTTCTTTTTTAGTTTTAATGGTATTTTTAATTCACTAGAGTTAAGAATATTTTGTTGTAACATAGCTAGATGTTTCAAGGATGGCGGTAATGTTAAAATTCAAATAGAATAAACTTTATAGAAATACCTTCACTTTCCACTTTCAGTAATTTGTCATAATACTTTTTTTATCCAACTTTGAATTTTCGTTCAAAGTTGGCGATGACAAATTACAGCGAGTAAGATCTGTCAATTTTCGCGGTTCTTGTGACATCTATGCTCTCTCGTTACTTTTAGCTTCACTTGTTTTCGGATTTTCGTCCATCAACAATATCATCGTAGGAACACCATTGTAAACACAAGGTAATCTATATTAGTTCGTCGACTAATGTATCAATAAAACCGCCAATTTTATTATAAACATAAATACTGCCCTTTTATTTTGATTTTCTTTTATTTAAATTGCTCCGCAACATTTTGGTCACTTCGAGCCGGGATAATTGCCTTCACCAACACCAAAACTAATAAGGCTCTTTTTCTTTCCCTTTTACAAGGTTTGGCTTCGTCAACAAGCAGTACTTGCGCCTACTAAACCAACATCAACGCTCGCAGTTGTCTTCATCCGGATCAATTTATTTACATAAATTCATCCATTCAATGAATGGCATTCATCTCTTAATTCAAAATAAATATAAATAAATACGAACAAAAACAACTACATTGCTTAACTACGCTCGTTTTACAAGTGTCCGTCGGTAAACATATTTGTATTTATTTATTTGATATTCCTGCACAACAAGATAAAAATCTTATAAATTAAAGTACAGGAATTATTGTACAATTTGAGTCGAACTAAAGAATTTCATATCCACCACTATTTTTATGTCGCCCGCAACTAATCAATTTCATATCCACTTTAAAATATTTTGTTGTTATTCAAACAATTGAATTACAACAAAATATGGACTAAAGCTGAAATAAACACAAAGATGTAAAATTCTGCAGTCCAACAATAAAAAACGCCAACAACAATAATAGGCATCAGCACGGCCTTGTTGACCAATGCGTAATGCAAAAACAACTTTCTTGTTGTTTTTACCCCCGCTTATTGAAGCAACACTCCTATGTTCGTATTCTTTGCGAAGCAAAGACGACATAAAAATAGTGGTGGATATGAAATTCTTTAGTTCGACTCAAATTGTAGGGTAAACAGCTTTGGGGCATACAGCAAATTTCTCATTTTATTTAATTTGCTAGATGGCTTTATTGACCTGTTTATCGATACAGAGTCGGCGAAAAAGGGAACTGATGAAGTTGTTTGGTGACAACTGAAACTATAGTATTTTTTTTTTTATTTATTTAAAAATTCTTTCATGTAAACAAAGCCATACGGCCAAAAGAGATGATTACATTATGCATAACATTGAGAAATTCACTACTCCAAAATCGGGAGAAAATAAATCCTATATTTATTACTAAAAATAATACTAAAATTTAGTGAGATAAAAAAATATTTAAAAGGTTACGTTATATACAGCCCTGAGAAAGATACACTACTCCAAAATCAGGACATAAAAAAATCCTATATTAATATTAAAAATAAAAAAAAGTGAGATCAAACAAAATATTAAGGGTTAATAATAAGACTGAAATGAACACACGTTTTTAAGTACAATATAAGTACGTTTGATCTATTACTTTTTATCCAAAGTGAATGCGAAGACGTTTTGAGAATGTAGAGGGAGTCATGGTGAAAATTTTCAATTCATTAGGCAAGTCATTGTACAAGCGTGCGACACGCACCAGAAATGATTCATCCATGATATGGTGAACAATAGGAATTTGAATTTGATTACGCCTAATTGAGGGGCCGAAGACAACTTTGTCCACCAAAAACTGAGGGCATTGGTGTTTGATAGACTTAAAAAAACTGAGGAGAAGTCGAGAATTTACAAGTGACTGAAACGTACAACCAAAAAAATCTATCACATAATGGGTGATATGAGCTCGGCGATTTAGCTTATATACAAAGCGAATAACCCTATTGACTGCTAAGTGTATAATATCAAAATTACTTCCCGTTGTACCAGAATACACCTCAACACAGTACAGGAAAATCGGCATCACTAATGCATTAGCCAAACGCTTTCTAATAAAAAGTGGCAGAGCCAGATCAGTGGTGTAAAGACCACGCAGAGAGGAATTAAGTTGGGATGTTACCATGTTAATATGATTAGCAAAATTTAGCTTGTCATCAAGCATCACTCCTAAACACAAAACATCTGAGACAAAGTCAACATGAACATTATTGTATTCCACCGAAACATAAATGTTATTAAATGTAGCAAAAAATACAGCCTTTGTCTTTGAAGGATTAATGTCAAGAAAGCTATTTACCATCCAAGAACGCAACGCTTTCATGGCGTTATCAATTTTAGCCTGAGCCACTGATGCAAAGCGACAATCACCTTTGAAGACCAGCTGTACATCATCAGCATACGCATAAGGCTCACACCAAAAACTCAAAACCGGAAAAAGGTAATTCAAAAACATAATAAAGAGGGCCCAATACCGATCCCTGCGGAACACCACTCCTCACAGGTAGAACAGAGCTGTATCTATTATCAACACAAACCAGCTGCCTTCTATTAACCAGATAAGAGGCAATAAGTGAACACGCACTACGAGAAAAATTAAAAAAGTTATGCAACTTTTGAACCAATTTAACATGGTCAACTCTATCGAACGCTTTTACCAAATCGAGTGACAGGAGGACACTAAATTTGGTACCACCATATCCATTTCGGATAGAGTCAGTCAGACCCAGCAAAAGAGATGACGTACTCCTGGCTCTCCTAAAACCGCACTGGGCATCATGAAGCATGTTATTACACTCAAGATAGGACGTCACTTGCATCTTTAAAATATATTCAACTATTTTGGAGCAAATCGGCAAAATAGATATCGGGCGAAATTCTTGAATCGACCCAACTACATTTTTCTTTTTAACAGGCACAATTTTTGACAATTTCCAGGCGTCAGGGAAGACTGAGGTTGTTAAAATGGTATTCACCAAGTGAACAAAGTGATTGGAAACAAAAGGAAGAACAATCTTCAAATATTTAAGAGTGAAGCCATCTAAGCCAGCAGCATTGGAATTAATAGAAGCAAAAGCCTTCTCAAGGTCTGAAACAACAACACATTGAAAAGAAAACCCACCATCAGCACAGCCCATTCCCTGAAAGTCGCACAATGAATTAGACGAATTAAGTTGATTACCAGCAAAATTTGCATTCAAATCATCAACACTTCCATTAAACTGATATCACTTATCAGATGAAAAGCCATTAGTCTTAAGAATGCTCCATAATTCCTGATTTGTAGATTGGCGCTCAAAAAGAGACGAGTGTGCAATTCGTTTAGCCTTACGAACAACAGCTTTGGCCTTGTTTCTGGCCTTGCAAAAAATTCTCCAATCAGACATATCTTTTGTTAGCATGTATTGCTTAAATGCCAAATCCCTCAGTGAGTTATAGTATGCTATATCAGAGGAGTTATACCAGGTATTATCAGAGATCCTAGATAATCTCCTTTTTTTAATAGGGAACATGGAAAGCACCGATTTGAGAAACGTGTCAAAACACTCCCATTGGATGTTAACATTATTTGTATTATACATAGAAGAAAAATCAAATGCGGAAACTGCATCAAATAAAGTCTCATGACTCAACGCACCATAGTCAATAAACTCAAAGAATTGATCAACACGAGAAACGGATATACCAAGGGACAAAAATATAAAGGCATGGTCAGAAATATTAGGGCAAATAAACTGACCTGAAGAAACAATTGCGTCTTCCATGTTAAGGGCAAAAAAATCAAGCAGAGAGGTGGAATTATGCCCTACACTGTAATGGGTTGGTAGAAAATTGTGTCTGATGGAAACACCTAGCCTTCTGCATGAATCTCTAACCTTAACAGAGCTGCCAAGACAGAATAAATCGTTGTTAAAATCACCCATGATCAAAACTTCAGGATACCTTACCAACAAATCGACAACATCATGCTCAAAAGCCTCCATGTTACCATTGGGAAGATAAACAACACCAACTAGAACTTTTCTCCTACCCAACAACAACTCAATGAACAAGCTTTCGGCTTCCCCATATAGACTACTTTTATAAACAACTTTAAATTTG
Source organism: Musca autumnalis (assembly GCF_047663935.1). Lineage (NCBI taxonomy): Eukaryota > Metazoa > Arthropoda > Insecta > Diptera > Muscidae > Musca > Musca autumnalis. The sequence goes on from NW_027411977.1 coordinate 149,243,187, forward strand.
AGAGACCTAGAAACCTATAAAGCTACCCCGCCACCCCTATGAGCAGGACGATCATTTCTGCAGCACGCAAATCCAGATATATCAATTTTGCTTGACGGAATTGAGGGTTTGAGCCACGTTTCTGTAACTCCAACCACATTCAAAAAACTATTCTCCACAACGCTTCTTATTTCAGAAAGTTTTGGTGACCTACAAGAGAGATTAAAACTGCGGCAGTTAAAATGCCCAATATTTAGATTATTAGTTAACGCACTCAAAGATGATCTTAGAAACGTGTTATCATGCACAATATCGCCTAAATTGCAATCGAACATTGTAATCCTTGATGCCACAAAAAAAATTAATCAAATAATAAAGAAATTAAAAAATAGATACAAAATTTAAATTATGTAAATCGATAAAATTAGATATCAGATGCTGCTGCAATATTTCCTTCCCCTGAAGACACCCCAGAACCTCCACAACCAACATCGCCAGCCCACTCATCAGAAGTAAAAAAAAGTTCACACTGCACTGCATCAAATGTCTTTTCCACATTAATTAGCAGCGTGATTCTTACTCTAGGCTCATCACCGTTTATAAGTACGTATTTCAAAAGTTTTTTCCTCTCACGCAACTTACGGCATTCAAAAACAAGCTTTGCAGCAGGGGGGGTAAGGTGATCGTTAAGATACACACGTGATGCAACATGGGTATCAACCATATTATTCAACGACAGATGACCAAGCCGGTGATAATTTGCCATAATAGCATCCCTTATATGCACCGTTGTAAATTTTACCAGCACCGATTTGCCACCAAATACATAGCAACAATGCTGAATCTCTTTTTCACCAAGAGCAACATTACACAACATTGCTATTTTCATAACCGGCTCACGAAGATTGGATATACCCCTCGGCAATCCATTTATTAATATGTCAGCTCTATTATTACGTCTTTGACACACAAGATTATACCTCTCAATTTCTGACAATCTTCTTTTAACGCTGCCTAAATCATTCTCCAATGCAGACAAACGCTTCTGGCAGGCAAGTAGTTCGGCATTTAATTTTTTAGCAGATTCCGCAAACTCGGATCTCATATCTGCCATTAATCGATCTACCATTGCCTCGTAATCAAGTAAACATTGATTCAAACGTTGATCCAGTTGTTCTCTAGCCACAGAAGCAAAGTCATCCAAACACCTTTTCATTCTTTCATCGATTGACTCTCTCAATGAAATAGCAAGTCTGTCGAACATTTGCTGTACGCAAGTAGAGCATTACCACTCGATGTTCTACCACCAGTATTTGATATAACGCTAGGACCACTTTCTCTCCCAGTCGCAACAACTCCCGAAGTACTAGCATGTCGGTTCGGGGCTTTACGACACTTACTGCATGTGAATTTGAACGACTTGTCGTCTTTGATCTTAGCAATGTCCACATTGATGCACCTGGGATGAAAATAATTGTCACATCCAACGCATCCCACTCTATACACCCCTTTGGTAATATTCCTCAAACATAGTGGGCAAGAATATTGTTTTGTTGGAGCCATTACTAAACAACAAAAACCAAATGGCGGCAAAAACAAACGTATGCAAGCAACACAGCAATAACAGCAGAGCACTCCACTTCACCAAACGGCAACAGGTCATACATCAGCCAAATACTGCAACAATGATCGAATGTCGTATTCTTCACATTCAAAATATTCTTTAATTTAAAACTACAAAATTTCTTTATTAAACATTAATTTTTTTCGCGGAGCTAAAATATCAATCAGCTGCTCATGGCAACGATGCCAGATTGTGCTTTTTTTTTTTTTTATTTTCGTTATTTTTATTAACACATAAATTCTACAATAGCAAAAGAAACATAAAACATACATACATATAATTAAAAAATTAAAGTTAAACACATAAAAAATACAAATCGATAATAATAATAAATTATTCTATTGTTCGGCGTTTTTTGCAAGCAATATCATTCATTCTCATTGTTTTCAATTTTTAAAATATTCTTCTTTTCGTCATACTCATCAATCTTGGCAATATTTTCTTTATTTTCCTTTCCAGCTCTTCCAACTCTTCGCGCAAATCTTCCAACTCATCTTCATATTTCCTCTTCAAGAATTCCATCTTTGATTCAAAAATACGTCTCTGACTTTCAAGTTCAGTTTCTAGGCGTCTTTCGAAATTCTTTTTGCTTTCATCCAAAGTGGCTTGGAATGAATCGACCAGTTGTATACGCAGTTCTTGCTCTTGTTTTTGCAACTCATCGGCTCGTTCATTTGTTAGGCGTGCAATATCTTCACGCAGTTTGGCGTTTTCATCCAACAAATCTTCAAGGTCGTTGCGCAGGAATGCATTTTCCTCAAGTAACTGTTGAACATATTCGTTATTGTCCAGTTCCTTTCCTTCAAACACCGAATAGCGTGATTTGTTTTGTTTCGTGACGGGAGCCTTGAACACGATATTTCTGGCAATTGCAGCAAAACTGAGAACATTTAAATTTTCTTCATAGTATTTATCTGTGGGTGTAACATTTACTATCATTGCCATTTTTTCTTTGCCCAAGAGAGCAGCTTGAAGCAGCATTGTTAGCTTGGACTCCCTAAATGGTATGTGATCTTTACCACCTGCCGATACACTGTTGGCAGCGTCTAAACATCTTCCCAAAACCATTAGTGATGTGTTTATACGTTGGGCTTCTTTTAAGCGGGATCCCATGTTTCCAGTTTTGTCCAATCTTTCTGAGCCGGCTAAATCGCAAAATTTAAATGAAGTTTCTGTGATAACTCCGGAACGATAATATTTAAGAACATCTACAAAAAATATGCAATGTGATCTACTGGAGTTGGCATTGATGGATGTTGAAGCATATGTTAGTTTTTGCAGGCCCCAACGCAATAATCTCAGGGCCTCTGCACTGGTTTTAACGAAAACCGATGTTAATCCCTTAATGAAAACATTTCCATCATTACAAACGATTTTGAGATTTTTACGAGTTGCGGGCTTTTGTACCCTACTATTATTGGTGGCAGTTGGTAGTGGTGTCAAAAGATCGTATACCAATTCATTATAGATTTCCACAAAAGACACCCAAATCAATACAGAGACACCATCGTCTAGCTGAAGCTGGGGAAAATTATGATCTGCTGCAATTCGTTGCTGTAAATTTGCATAGTCACCTTCTAATTCAGGGCAGCTGGACATAATTTTCATACGCATACTATTTTCTTTTGATGCTGCAGTGTCATCCAACACTGTAATGCGCCCATTTACCAATTTTAAAACGGGATTTGGATATATATTTGTCTGATATTGTGTAAAGACGTGTTCCAAGGAACGGGGTATAACACCTGGGCGATTGGCATCTCCCAGCAATGTAAATGTCTTACCCGAACCAGATGTACCGTATGTCATTACGGATAGGCCCTCTTCAGCTTCAATTTTCGGTCCAATACATTTATCATAGACTTCACTTTGACTGACATTGGCCGTGAATATACCCGAGAAACTGTAATGTTTTTCCATGGAGTTTTTGTTGTTGCTGGTGCTGGCACACTCTAATGGCGGACCCGTTATCAAAACATTTCCATCTTCGGAAATCTTATATGCAGGCGACGGGCAGGGACTAACTGGTCTAAGTCGAAGATATACCAATGCTCCAGTTTCCACTGTAGAACCATCGCTGGAGTTGGCATCATTTACACCCGATGATCGCACATCGCTATCAATGTCGGATTCGGAACTATCACTTGAATAATCATCTTCGGCAATTTCTGCAAAGAGGCGTTCACGTGTTTGTGGGCGTGGACGAAATCTTCTATCAATAGATGGATCGCGTGCCATTAGAAAGGAACGAACTTCCCGTTGGGGATTTAAATGTGTGTTTGCCATTTTCTTTTAGTTTTGCAAAATTGTGTGCGAAAGCGTCACACCAGCGATCTAGATTGTGTGAAAGTATTCCCTACCCTTCGCCCGCAACTAATCAATTTCATATCCACTTTAAAATATTTTGTTGTTATTCAAACAATTGAATTACAACAAAATATGGACTAAAGCTGAAATAAACACAAAGATGTAAAATTCTGCAGTCCAACAATAAAAAACGCCAACAACTAAACAAAAAAAACATTGTTCCACAACATCCCATACGGGACAAGGGAGACTTCTCTCATATCAATGAGTGCACCCCGATTCATATTTAGCTCAATGATATGGGACCTACTGTTTATTGCCGAGTCCGAACGGCGTGTCCTAAGACACCACTTGTAGAGAAGTTTTTCAAGGCTTTAATACTCAGGAAATGTCGCCAACATTACTGAGGGGTATTTTGCCACCGTTGAAAAATGTTTGGTGTTGCCTGACCGGGGAATCGAACCACCGACCTTCTGCGTGCAAGGCGGGCGTGCATACCATTGCACCACGGTGGTACCCGCCAACAACGCCAACGCCAACAACTACAAGATTAATATTAATACTAAATAATAGGTTTTAACGCAAAAGCAAAAAAGAAGACAAAGAAATATGTCAAAAAAATAAAAATAAACAATGATATAGGATTAGGTGTTAGTTTCATTGTTTCGAAACTAGTTTTGAAGTTTAATTTTAAATGTATGAACGTTGCTGATTCGTTGCAATTGACTTGGTTCGTTGTTCGTTGTTATAAATGTCCAACAGTGCCGCTTTCATATTGCGTGTAATAATTCTCTTCAAGAATATTACACTCTTAATATAAGGCTCTTAATTGCGATATACGCGTATAAATACATAAAAAGTGACAAATAAAATAAATAAGCAATGGTCAGTGATCGTATTGTTGTGGGGTTTAGTTATTGTATGGTTATTGAAACAAAAGAAAATAAGAAATTTCACTAACATTCATATTGGTTAATACAACAATACGATCACATATCAGTGCTGTATACATCGTGGTTGGTTAGTTCATGAGTACTCGGTAACCACCCACAAGGTATAAGTCAGGTCACCCTAAAAAGTGAAAATTTTATATATTTTTTTTTTTTTTGAAAAATCTATATATTTTTGTGTGTTGATTAAAAATCGATACGGTTCTGCTGTAAATTCAGGACGATATAAAATACACCCTACATTCGGTCGTATCGATAATTAATAATAATTTTTTTTAGTACTATAATATAAATACGATTTTATTTGAATTTCTGAATATTGAAATATTTATTTGAATTTTTCTTTACGATTTTGCAAAGCTTATTTATTATTTTGACCTCTATTATGCACCTTACTGTCCGTGCACCCTTCAATCGGTTGAAAATATTTGAATTGTTATTGAATTCTCTCTCGGGCGAGGTACAAGAAAACCTCGAATCAGCCCAAAGTAAGTACAATGTTGCATTTAAGGCATATGTCAACGTCATTTCTACACCTAATAGAACGTTGTAGTAGAAGAGTTCCAATTCATCTTCACAACATGATGTAAATAGCTTCCAGCAATCTCAACGTTTGAATTCGGACCATATATCCTAAGTTGATCCTCCATCGAATTTCAATACTAATTTTACTAGTACTCCTAGAAGAGATGCCATACCTCCTGAAGATGCTATATCTCTGTCTGGTGTTTGTTTTTTCTGTTGTGTATATCGACAACAGCCGCCTTAGCGACATCGAGAAATTATGTAATTTGCTAAAGAAAACTACTGGTGAAGCAAACGACATAATTTCAAAGTTTCCTTTGACACATAAGAGTTTCGCTCTTGCGTGGTCAGCATTGAAGGAGACCAACTCAAATTTTTGTTTGTCCTTCCGGTCCTGGAAAATGAGTCCAGTGTGGGCCTGAAGAATCTTCAACGGGCAATCAATAGATGCATTTCGGCTATGGCAATCTATGAACGACTGTGATCCCATATTTGTCTTCTTGTGCATTCAAAGAGCAATGACATTTTCTGCATGAAGGGATTTGGATAGTTTTCTTACGGAAAGGATTCAGACCCTTACTTGTCACCGAGACATTCGTGGCATAGATTCTTCTAAAAAAGCTGAAAATAAGGTGCGAACTCATTTTACAAATACGGCTCCTTCTTCTCGGGCCCCTGCAGTAAAAACATGTGCTTTTTGTCCCAAATTAGTACATCCTTTGTGTTTTTGTCCAGAATTTACAAAATTTTCCGTAGATGGTCGTTTTCAGTGATGATGCGTTTCAATTGTTGCATTAATTGTCTGACGGTTGGTCATGAGGTTAGAAAATGTGTCAGAAAACATAAATGTGGTAAATGCAACAAGCGACATCACACACTTTTACACCGTGAGATTTCCAGTTGTGCAAGTTCCGCTCGTACGGCGACTTCGTCGCAATCATCTAGTTCTTCATCCTCCATTCAGATTAACAATGTCAATCCAGACTTCGTCAGGGATATCACACTCTGTCAATAGACAAGTGTACCATGTTTCCCGAAACAAAAATGTTTTTTTGGGTACAGCTATGGTGAATCTAATTCATCCAGGCATCACCTATCCTGCACGTGCTTTTATTGAACCAGCTTCTGAGACGGCGTTCATAACTGAAAGTTTACAAAGTCATCTTGGTATTTCTACCACTTCCACACAAGCTGCCATTTCTGGTGTTAACCAAATTATATCCACTACTTCCAAAAAACTATGCTCGTTGTGTATAGGTTCACCAATTGATACATCAGTTTTCTTGGAAATTTACCATCCTTTTCAATTGGTGAGAACTTGATTTCCCGTTTGCCAAGTATTCGTTTGGCTGATAGAAATTTCTTTGAATCTAGAACAGTCAATCTATTACTAAGCGCTGATTTATATCCTATATTCTCCTTCAGGGAATTCAATCAAACATTCTATGTTCGTTAATGGCACAAAAAACTATTTTTGGCTGGATCATTACTGGTCCAATTCCATCTTCCAACATTACGGTTTTAACAACCATAATCCACAAGATGATCTTAAAAAAACTCTTCTTCGTTTTTGGCAATTGGAAGAACCTTCAAATTGCGCGATTTTGTCTCCTTCGGACAAATTTTGTGAAGAAAATTTCAAGAGAACGACTCGTCGGAACTTGGATGGCAGATATATAGTCACACTTCCCATCATACCTGAATTCGCAGGTCAACTAGGTTATTCTAGGACCAATTGTTTACGAAAATTTTTCCGTAACGAGGCTTCCCTCCTAAGAAAACCACCAATTAAAGTCATTTACGATGGGGAGGTCAGGGAATATCAAGAATTGGACCACATGAGACTTATTTCAGCTTCTTCAGCAGACTCTTCAGTTTGCTATTTGCCTCATCATCCGGATAAGCCAACAACCAAATTGAGAGTTGGTTTCAACGCCTTAAATAAGACTTCTTTTGCGAATAGTTTAAATGATATTCTTTATGTCGGCCCAACACTTCAATTAGATTTGGTCCTACTTATTCTAAGATGGAGACTTTTGAAATTTGTGTTTAATTGTGACATAACGCAAATATACTGGCAAATTCGACTAGATCATACACAAACTCCTCTCCAAAGAATTCTATTTCGGGATTCTCCCCACATACCGCTTCAAGATTTTGAGCACATACCTTCAGAAGTGCATGTACGTAGATGACGTCTTGACCGGTTATAACGATTTGGAGACAGCTTAAAAATCCAGGGACCAGTTAATTGCTGCTTTTTCTTCCGCCAAATTTGAATTACGGAAATTGACAGCCAATGATCGCACCATTTTAGAATCGCTTCCTCCGGAGCATCTTTACGACGCTAAACCTCTTACTTCCGTGGAAGCTAGTAGTTCAAAACCGCTGTGTATTCGGTGGAATGCAAGGCTGGACCACTTTTATTTCACTGTAAGCCCACTGGAGCACCGGTCCAAATATACCAAACGGGAAGTTTTGTCAACCATCGCCAAATTATTCGATCCGGTAGGATGGTTTGGACCTGTGATAGTTATAGCAAAAATAATTATGCAACGTATTTGGCTCGACAACATTGGTTGGAATTATTCGCTTCCGTCTTCGACAGAACGCGAATGGGAAAAATTCGTCGAGTCATATAAGGGCGTTAATTCAATTTCAATTCCTCGCTGGGTCCAGAAAAGGCATAGGCCGGGTAGCTTATATTCGCATTGTTTCTTCTAATGGGGAAATTTTCACAAATTTGCTTTCATGCAAAACAAAAGTAGCTCCATTGAAGCCCATTTCATCGCCTCGTTTAGAATTATGCGGTGCGGTATTAGCATCCGAACTTCTGAAAGGCATTCTAAACGAGATTGATATTTCATTGCATAAAATTTATAGCTGGACCGACTCAACAGTTGTTCTTTCGTGGCTTCAGAAAACTCCATCCACATGGACCACGTTCGGTCTGGGGACAATCCTGCAGACTTAGGCAGTCGGGGACTTTCTCCTTCGGAGTTGGCTTCTTCACAAATTTTGTGGCGTGGTCCACACTGGCTAGGTCTCGATAGTTCAAATATACTTTTGAGGAATTTTCAACAATTCTAATACGAATTGAAGCTTGTTTAAATTCTTGTCTTGACTCTACTGTGGTCTTACGCCTGGCATTTTCTTATCAGATCCCTGATCCGTGCTCCTCCAGAGCCCATTATAAATGAATCTCCACTGGATATCGTGAACCGGTATCGAAAACTTAAAGCTCTTTCTCAACAATTCTGCCTTCGGTAGAAAGAAGAAGAGCCTGCATCATGGTTATAAGTGGAAATTTCCGCAACGCGATATTCAAGTGATTGATTTAATAGCCCTTCGACACGAACATTTACCTCCATGCCCTAAGGGCGTGTCCCAATTTCCTAAAACTGACTTGCGAGGAACGTTTTCGCTTTGTGTTTCAGGGGCATTTCTGCTCCAATTGCTTCGGCAAGTCCCATATCCGACGTGATTGTTAAGTAGTCATCTTCATCCAACCAAAACACCCGTTCCTCAAAGAAATGTCCGCCCTTCGGGTAAAAAAGACAATGCGTCTACTTCTCTCCACATGTCGCCTACAACCAAACCGACTTCGTCTGGGCAAAATTCTTCTAAAAAACGTCAGTCCGCCCCGTCTTGTCCATGTCTTCGACATCCGTCATTCCGACTATACAGTCCATACAGCCCATTGTTACCCTGGGGCCAACAATGGTTGTAAAGCTGCTTCTTCCTGATTCTCAGGAATAAGTGCGATATGCTCCACGCTGGCTAGTAAGCTTCAGCTCAATTCCTCAAAAGTTGGACAGGATTTCTTTTGCCAACTAACCCTTCAATCTTGTTACGATTCTACCCAACATGTTCGGGTATGTCCTTAGAGCATGTGGTCGCGCCGTCACAGTCAGCTCCGGACTATGTCAAAGACCACTATGCTGGGATACAACTAGCAGATCCCGATTTTCATAAGTACGCACACATCGGGCTTATTCTAGGTCCTGATGTGTACCCGAAGGTGATGAAACCACAGACTTATTCGAGTCCTGGGTCCCCTAGGGCCCCGCTCACTATCTTTGGTTGGGTGATAACTGGTCCTTGTCCACTGTAGGATCGCCAGAGAAGATCAGCCATCTTCTGGACCTTCGGTCATGTTGTTTCTGGAGCCAGTCTTCTACTGTCTCAAAAAAAATTAAAAAAAAAATATGAATAAATAAAAAATGCTCAAAATTGACGTTATTTAGTATTAATTGTATTTTTAATTTACTAGAGTTAGGAATATTTTGTTGTAACATAGCTAGATGTTTCAAGGGTGGAGGTACCACTTTCCGTAATTTGTCATGATACTTTTTTTATCCAACTTTGAATTTTCGTTCAAAGTTGGCGATGACATATTACAGCGAGTTATATCTGTCAATTTTGTTGGATCTTGTGACATCTATGCTGTCTCGTTACTTTTAACTTCAGTTGTTTTTCGGATTTTGGTCCATCAGTTTTTTATCAATAGGACATGTGTGGGCTATTCCAAAATTTATAAATATGTCCACAATAAGCGATGGAGAACTCTTTTGATAACTGGAAACCCCAAAATGGCAAATTACAGCCAAATTAGATCAAATCGGGTGGTACCGTTATATGGGGGCTATACCAAAACGTGTACCCATATCCATCATTTTTGGTATATAAATTTCTTAACCTATATGAACCCTAAATGCCAAATTATAGCTTATTCGGTTCGAAGATGTGGCCAAAAACGTCAAAATGCCTCAAATATGGAGGTAGCGTTGTATGGGGACTATACCAACACGTGGACCGATATACATCATTTTTGATGGATAATTTTCTTGACCTCTAGGAACCCCAAATGTCAAATTATTGTTAATTCGGGCTGAAAGTGTGGCTTAAAACATCAAAAAGCCGCAAATCGGGCGGAACCGTTATATGGGGGGTATACCGAAACGTGGACCGATATCCATAATTTTTGGTAGATAAGTTTCTTGACCTCCAGGCACCCCAAATATCAAACTATAGCTGATTCGGTCTTAAAATGTTGCTAAAAACGTAAAAATGCTTCAAATCGGTAGGTACCGTTATATGGGGGCTATACCAAAACGTGGACCGATACCCATACTTTTTTGTAGATAAGTTTCTTGACCTCTAGGAACCCCAAATGTCAAATTATTGCTAATTCAGTCTGAAAGTGTGGCTAAAAACGTCAAAAAGCCTCAAAACTTATGTAAGTTTCTTGACCTCTAGGAACCCTAAACGTAAAATTACGGCTACCTCAGATTGAAAATATGGCTAAAAACGTCAAAATACCTCAAACGTTGACCGATATCCATCATTTTTGGTAGATAAGTTCCTTGACCTATAGAAACCCTAAATGTTCAATTATAGCTAATTCGGTCTGAAACTGTGGCTAAAACGTCAAAAAGCCTTAAATCGGGCGGTAACGTTATATTGGGGCTGTACCAAAAAATGGACCGATAAAGTCCATCATCGAACTTGACCTGCCTGTAGACAAAGGACGCCTCTTCCCAAAATGTCAGCGTCCTATCTCCATTTTTGTAGATGCTGGAGTGGACGGACGGACATGCATAGATCGCCTTTGAATTTTCCCTGATCAAGAATATATCGTCTCCATAAATGCCCGAAGACTTAACCCACAAAACCAAAACTTTACTTTATGGAATATTAATGCCGAAATGCCATTTCTTGAATAGGATCGTTGTTTTTGAACGCAGAAGCTTGAAATTTTGCCAGGGCATGTATTTTAGCTTTATGTATCAGATTACGTCCAAAAACGAATTTCGATTTTCATGTCGGTTACGCCTTAGGGCATTTATGGTGACGATATATACTTTATAGGTTCGCAAATGATTATTTCAATGCGCTTCAAAAGGAAAAACAAACTTAATATATGGAGGGTATGGTGGAAAGTACAAAAAAGTAGTAGAAAAACACACTTGTTGCTTTCGTGTATACTGGTTTTAAAATTACATAAAACTAGACAAAACCAAGGTTCTGTAGATGTCTTCAAAGTTACGTGTGTGGCCTGTGGTTGCACAAGAGCAGATTTGAAACATACCTGAATTGATAAAACCTTTCCCATTTTTTAAATTTTTACCAGAGGTAGCTATTTCTATGCTGATTAATGGAAATACCTATCCAACAATTGCATCCCAACAGTGTGCTATACGTGGCTATGTCTTCTCTGGATCCAGATATTGACCTTAAAACATTTGCAACCAATAATGTGATGGCGAAAATATTTTTTCTAAATCCATACACAGTACAGGGGAACAGTTACCACAGTGCACGATGGGGCCAATGACAGGTTTTCGAGGCAACAAATCACTGGGGCAAGCTAGACCTTCCAAATTTTGTACAGATGTTTATAATGGGCTTAGAAACTAATATGCCAAATTTTGTTCATATCGGCTCATATATACATATAGCTGCCGTATATATGTTCGCCCGATTTCAAGCAATTGATGGACCAAACACGCCAATTCTGTCCAATTTTTATGCGATTTGGAAAATACCACGGAATAAGGACTACAAATAAGTTTGCCAAGTTATATTGAAATCGGTTCAGATTTTGATATTGCTCCCTTATATATTTTCGCCCGATTTTAGGTATTCGGTGCACCAATCCCGCTATGTATGTCCAATCTTGATGAAATTTGAAATGTGTGACGGATTTTGGTTTAGAAACATTTTTGGCAAATCATATTGAAATCGGTTCAGAATTGGATATATCTCCCATATATATGTTCGCCCGATTTCAGGAAAATGATTGACCAAGCATGCAAATTCCATCAAATTACAATAAAATTTGGAAAATGTTACGGAATGCGGACTACAAATAAGTTTGTCAAGTTATATTGAAGTCGGTTCAAATATAGAAATAGCTCCCCTATATACATATGTTCAAATTTCATGATTTTGTCTGTGCTTTGTTATAAGTTAATAAAAAAAGGTTCCAAATTTAGTAAAAATCGGCTAAGATTCCGCCACAAAAGCCAAAGTTTGCGATATCTTTGAAATTATATATTATTATTATATACGTCTATTAAATTTTTCCGAAATCCAATTGGTAACATTAATGGGTTTCGCCAACCAAAACATAAAAATGTCGTATATTCATCTTTGTGTTTATTTCAGCTTTAGTCCATATTTTGTTGTATTCAAGTATTTGAATAACAACAAAATGTTTTACAGTGGATATGAAATTGATTAGTTGCGGGCGGAGGGTCGGGAATACTATAGTTTCAGTTGTCACCAAACAACTTCATCAGTTCCCTTTTCCGCCGACTCTGTATCGATAAACAGGTCAATAAGCCCATCCAGCAAATTAAACAAAATGAGAAATTTGCTATATGGCCCTAAAACTGATTACCCTACAATTTGAGTCGAACTAAAGAATTTTATATCCACCACTGTTTTTATGTCGTCTTTGCCTTGCAAAGAATACGAACATATGAGTGTTGCTTCAATAAGCGGGGGTAAAACAACGAGAAAGTTGTTGTTTTTGCATTACGCATTGATCAACAAGGCCGTGCTGATGCCTATTATTGTTGTTGGCGTTTTTTATTGTTGGACTGCAGAATTTTACATCTTTGTGTTTATTTCAGCTTTAGTCCATATTTTGTTGTATTCAAGTATTTGAATAACAACAAAATGTTTTACAGTGGATATGAAATTGATTAGTTGCGGGCGGAGGGTCGGGAATACTATAGTTTCAGTTGTCACCAAACAACTTCATCAGTTCCCTTTTCCGCCGACTCTGTATCGATAAACAGGTCAATAAGCCCATCCAGCAAATTAAACAAAATGTTGATCAATGCGTAATGCAAAAACAACAACTTTCTCGTTGTTTTACCCCCGCTTATTGAAGCAACACTCATATGTTCGTATTCTTTGCAAGGCAAAGACGACATAAAAACAGTGGTGGATATAAAATTCTTTAGTTCGACTCAAATTGTAGGGTAATCAGTTTTAGGGCCATATAGCAAATTTCTCATTTTGTTTAATTTGCTGGATGGGCTTATTGACCTGTTTATCGATACAGAGTCGGCGGAAAAGGGAACTGATGAAGTTGTTTGGTGACAACTGAAACTATAGTATTCCCGACCCTCCGCCCGCAACTAATCAATTTCATATCCACTGTAAAACATTTTGTTGTTATTCAAATACTTGAATACAACAAAATATGGACTAAAGCTGAAATAAACACAAAGATGTAAAATTCTGCAGTCCAACAATAAAAAACGCCAACAACAATAATAGGCATCAGCACGGCCTTGTTGATCAATGCGTAATGCAAAAACAACAACTTTCTCGTTGTTTTACCCCCGCTTATTGAAGCAACACTCATATGTTCGTATTCTTTGCAAGGCAAAGACGACATAAAAACAGTGGTGGATATAAAATTCTTTAGTTCGACTCAAATTGTAGGGTAATCAGTTTTAGGGCCATATAGCAAATTTCTCATTTTGTTTAATTTGCTGGATGGGCTTATTGACCTGTTTATCGATACAGAGTCGGCGGAAAAGGGAACTGATGAAGTTGTTTGGTGACAACTGAAACTATAGTATTCCCGACCCTCCGCCCGCAACTAATCAATTTCATATCCACTGTAAAACATTTTGTTGTTATTCAAATACTTGAATACAACAAAATATGGACTAAAGCTGAAATAAACACAAAGATGTAAAATTCTGCAGTCCAACAATAAAAAACGCCAACAACAATAATAGGCATCAGCACGGCCTTGTTGATCAATGCGTAATGCAAAAACAACAACTTTCTCGTTGTTTTACCCCCGCTTATTGAAGCAACACTCATATGTTCGTATTCTTTGCAAGGCAAAGACGACATAAAAACAGTGGTGGATATAAAATTCTTTAGTTCGACTCAAATTGTAGGGTAATCAGTTTTAGGGCCATATAGCAAATTTCTCATTTTGTTTAATTTGCTGGATGGGCTTATTGACCTGTTTATCGATACAGAGTCGGCGGAAAAGGGAACTGATGAAGTTGTTTGGTGACAACTGAAACTATAGGATTCCCGACCCTCCGCCCGCAACTAATCAATTTCATATCCACTGTAAAACATTTTGTTGTTATTCAAATACTTGAATACAACAAAATATGGACTAATGTCCAATTTACATTAGCAACTTTTTCGTCATTTGAAGCTGTTTCGTCATTTATTTGCTAAAACAGGCAACATTTTGCGTCATTTACCATACAAAAATAAATGACGATAGCTACGTCATTTATTGTAAACAACGCACGAAAACACCATACTTTTATACCCAACCCTGCTTTTTCGTCATAAACTACCAAAAAATGCAACTGTTTTATGATGTCTTTGTTTGTTTGTGTGTGTTGTAGAAAAACAAAAATACTCAAACGATGACAAAAGTGAAAATAAATGTTTAAAAAACTTGCAAAAATTATGTTTTTTTGTTTTTAGAATTAATTTCAGTTGTTTGATACACATTTGTGTTGTGAAATGCCTATTTCTGTGAATAAATATATTGTGTGCGTGTGTTTGTGTTATTGTATAAGTGTGTATGTGCGATTGTGTGCGTAAGCAAATGACGCAAAAAAACAGATGTAAATACACTTCATTTGATTCTAGGATTTCGTAAAACGAAATCATTTAATATGCATATGTAAATTGGACTTAAAGCTGAAATAAACACAAAGATGTAAAATTCTGCAGTCCAACAATAAAAAACGCCAACAATGTCGTATATTTTTAAGTATTACGACATTTGAAATCAGATTTTTATGAAAAGGCGCAGATAGGCGCAGCTAATTTTTTCACAAAATGATAGTACACATTAATACCTTTCACCACATATATATAATATCCTAGATCTACCTAGATCTCAAAAGTTATACTCCAGAGAACACATGGATAACAAAGCAAAATACTCCAAAAAAGACATAACATCTTAACTCAAAAATACATTTACCACACATAACATTTTTATTATTTGTTAACACTATCTTATTTTACATACCCATTGAAGAGCTTTCCATGTTTAAAAAATATAAAAATGTTGAAATGTTCTTTTTGGTGCCTAAAATGCTTTCACTACTTATTTATAATGAATGTCGGAAAATTATGCATAAGAAAATATGTCACCATTGCCAGATCAGTATGTCGCTATGTGATGTTACCAGATTGATTTATTTTTTTATTTTTAGTGAATCAAAGTGTTGGCAATCGAAATCCGTTATTATTTTTTTCAAATTGTTCACTTCAAAAATGGACTTTTTGCCTCGAAAACCTGCTATTGGCCCCATCGTGCAGTGGTGATGATCACTAATATTGTTGTTGTGACAAATTGGTGATGAACACATTACAGTTATTAAACTTCAAGATTCCATGGCATTGTCACAACACCATAAACGCATCACTGCCATTCGTGGAGATGATCACACATTGTTTCGTTGTGATAATACATCTTAGTAAACAAGTTACCGTTAGTACCGGAACGAACTAGTTCATTGGAACTATTCCGAGACAGAAACGATCGGAACGATATCCAACTCGTTCGTTTATATAGTTCCTTTCGTTCGTCTCGTTCCTTTTGTCCCTCTCTTTATATTCGCTCATCTCATTCTTTTTGTTCAACGGATTTATACGTTCTTATCTATTCTGTTTATATTTTGGTTGTTATTGAAAATGCGTATGTTTGTGAGTATGTGAAAGGTTGTGCGTTTAACTATCGATATTTGTAGGAAAATATAGTAGATTTTCAATAAAAATCAAGTGTGCGTTTCCTTAAACAATGCAAAGCTAAGAAAACTTAAAGAGTTTGGAACAGATCATAAATATTATTCCTTTAACAATGAGACGAAAAACTAGTCTTTATCAATTATAAAAATGTACAATTATTTATCACTACTCTCTAATAAAGCGCATAATTATAAAATAAAAAATTATAAAAATGTTTTTATACCCTACACCACTATGTGGAAAGCGTATTATAAGTTTGTTTTGGAAAAAAATCATGTAACACCGCGAAATATTCGTCGGAGACCCCCATATCTCGACGAGATAAAGCGATTTTGAGATGTGTGTCCCTCCGTCCGTCTGTCCATTATAAATTGTAATCAAACTCCAGGCCGTAATTATGGACCGATCGTTACGAAATTGTGCATGGAGGTCGGGCTTAGACCAGAATAGACACCTATTGTTATTGGTGATGGTCGTGAAATATTTAGCGGGTGAAATTGACCAAAAACATAATTTTTATCCAATTTTGAAGCGGCTCTGTAGGTCGCAATAATAGTCTGATCAACGCGAAATTTAAATCAAGGTAAGAGTATATGATAAAGAAGAAGCTTGCAATTTGAGATGGCGATCGGTTAATATTTAGGGGGTTAAATGGACCACAATTTTTGTGTGAAATTTGTGAACAATTTAATATACAGCTTATATCTTTATTCCTAGAAGAGACATTCCGGGCAAGAAAGCTACACTTGGAAGACGATCTCTTGACTTTAAATTGATACCAATTATGTGGATTTACGTGCTCAGATAACAGAGTTACAGCCTAATATATCCAGTTATTTGTTTGTAGTGTAATCAGAACCACGCTAGAGGTCGCAATTATACCTCAATAGTCACGAAATTCTGCACGATGTAAGAGTTTAGGTCGAAGAACATGCCTACAATTTTTAATGATGCTCTCATATTACCTAGTGGGTTAAATGGACCATTACTTTTGTATGAAAAATATAAAAAATTTATTTTTGGCCCATATTTTAATTCCTGGATGGCATATACCGGCAAAGTAGCCTACATATGGAAAAATAACTACTGACATTTCCCCTGATGCAAATTGCAATAATGTGTCCACTAGATAACTGGCCTACTGCCTAATATATGTATGTACAATGGGTTTTGTGTAGAGAACCACAATTTCCTCCCATACTACAAATTGTGTGTATTATGACAGAGAAATTTTCAGTTCAGTTGTCCAATTGGATTTTTATACAAATATAGCAACATGGGTCGCTTCGCCACCTCTTTTATAGCCTCAGCCTTTAGGATAAAGGGAATATATACAAAATACGACCGAAGATATACCTCATCGAAATAATGGTTTTAGACCCCAAGTACGGTTGGACGAAATTCGTTTCAGACAATTTGGAGTCGAATTTAGCCATGTCCGTTCATCTGTCTCTCTTACTGACAAATCTCAGAAATATGGCAAATTGCATTGTATATATTTATTTATATTAGGTACATTTCAAAAAGGAACCTGATATTTAAAGACATTTCAAAGATGTAGCAGGAGATGTTAATCAATGTGAAAATGCACTATATTGGCATATTGTAATTCTTCCACAAATATCCCAGTAGGGACAAGTGAGGCTTATCTTTTATCAATGGATTAATGTTATGTCAGTGATATGTGACGTAGTTTTTATCGCCGAATCCGAAAGGCGTGTCCTAAGTTGCCACTTGTAGAGAAGTTTTTCATGGCTGAAATACTCAGGATATATCGCCAACATTACTAAGGGATATTATGCCACCGTTGAAAATTTGATGTGGCCAGGCTTGGGAATCGAACCCGGACATTCAGCGTGCAAAGTGGTTGCACATAGCTAATTCCTAGAGGTTGTGGTGTAGGGTATCACATGGTCGGCCTCGTCCGACTATAGCCTTTGCTTACTTGTTTTTTTATTCGTTTAACATTAAAAGAACGACAGAGGTTCACAAAAAATGGCGTGTGGACGAACGACTGATAAAAAGGAGCGAACGACTGATATGGAACGAAGGAACTATATTAACTAGTTCCTTTTGATAAAAGGAACTAGAAAGAATGAAGCGTTCAGTGAACTAGATTGCCCAACTCTAACTCAAGTGTGTACAGTATAATAGCACGGTTACCATACAGTTGTTTGTCGGGTTAACCCACTTCATAAGCATTTATTTGACGTTTGCGCTATGGAATTGACATTTGAAACCCAAACCCACTGGGTAAATCTGGTTAAGTGTAACCGGGGTATAAATCTCTATCAGAGATTTAGTGTAGTGTAACTACCGAAGGCGCGAGTAATTACTTGAAGATAAGGACAAGAATGGCGCAAGTAATGATAAAAAAGTGAAAACTAAGTTAATTGAAGTTAAAGACAACAAAGGAAAAAAAGCAGTGGAAATGAACATGAAAGTGGTGACAATCCAAAATTAAGTGAAAATAAGCGTAATCAAAAACTTATTGAAGAAATGCTAAAAGAACGTGAGTGATGCTGCAGAGAATACAGCAATTGGAAAATTTAATAAGGAACCAAGGTCAAGAAACCAGTGATTTAGCCAAGTTCAGCAAACGTATTATGAGAATATTGAGGCGAGTGATGAAGGATCGCATGATCCAACACAACATGATGGTATCACAACACATCAAATATCTGGAGAAGTGCAGCAACAAACTGGATATGTTTGTCGATCTAAAGAAGCAAAGAAGAAATGTCACGGTCCGTGAGGTGTATGACGGAGCAAATGAAATATCAATGGCTACAACAAACAATAATGAAGAAGAACTAGCAGCCAGCAACAACAGTTCAACCACAACCAACTGCTGCAATGGAGAAAAAAGGTAAATCCAGCCCTCCTCCTGTTTTTAAAATATATAATGTTGATGTGAAAGAATCAACAGAAAAACTATGTATGTAATTTGTTAGGACATAGCTTATTTACATATAATAGTCCAAACAAGAATATGGTTACAATGAGATTATCTAAGAGTAAGGATTTTCCAAGGGTCAGAAAATATTTAAATAAGAATAATTATAACTTTTAGACGTATACCCCAAAAGAAGAAAACCAAGTCGTTGTTAGTAAGAAGATTAACCGTCTGATTCGATAGTGATGTCATTATTAACAATTACAAGGAAAGAGAAAATGAACTTAAAGTTAAAGTTGTAAATGTCATTAAGACACAAGGTAATGATGTTAGAGCATTCATGAGACAGAGATTCATATTCCAAGGCCGGAGTAGCTATTGAAACCTAAAAAAGAGAGGGCTTAATTCAGTCTTAGAATTAACAGAGATTCGGGCACATTTCAGGAAACTGCAATATGCCTCAGTGATGTGTGAAGTGCGTCAAATCGCGAGGTT
Organism: Musca autumnalis; assembly: GCF_047663935.1. Taxonomy (NCBI): domain Eukaryota; kingdom Metazoa; phylum Arthropoda; class Insecta; order Diptera; family Muscidae; genus Musca; species Musca autumnalis. The sequence goes on from NW_027411977.1 coordinate 149,262,727, forward strand.
AGAGCATTCATGAGGCAGAGATTCATATTCCAATGTGGGTATCTATTGAGACCTATAAAAGAGAAGGCTTAATTCAATGGCTGAATGTGTGCTGAAACACGATTTTCGTATGCTTTAACTTTTGACTTAAAGCCGGAGGAACATGCAACTTAATGAATTAAGCCAGAAATCCTCTTATGTGAAGAGGCCTTAAGAATTGACAGAGATTCGGACATATTTCAGGAAACTGCCCTAAAAACTAATATTCCACCAAAGAATTTAAATAATGTTGAGGAGGTAATCACTGAACTAGTTAAGGGAAAATTAGTCAAACAAATAAGTCAACCTGTGTATTGTTTTAATTGTGAGGCTAATGACCATGTTGCCAGCTATATAAAAAAGTCCCAGTAGACTTAAACTGCTTGATAGACTTAGACAAAGAATTGAAAAAAAAATGCTAAAGTATCATTAGGGCCAACAAACTACTTCCAAATCTTCACTGAAGATTGTACAATAATTAAAACACTATAATGTTCCTAGACAGGATAGGGTGCATGGTCAAGAAGATGGGTCCGCGGTTTTAGTTTGCAGATGGATCAAGGCCGAAAAAAGTGCATACGAGACTGGATGATATTGAATAGGCGGCTGTTGAGCTAAAGTAATAGCTTAGTGTAATGTCCTTATACAAGAAGCCAGGAGAAAATGTTAGAATGAAAGACCTTATAAATATAGGAAATAAAGAAGCTGTAATAGGAGCAGATCTTAATTCCACTATCATTTGTGGGGAGGGATCGCGACAAATGTCAGCGGTAGGCTGCTTTGAGAATGGTTACACCTATCACCAAATTTTCTAATCAGGCCATCGGATAGACCCACTAGATGTGCATTTAATGCTCAATCATATATTGATATCTTCATTACTAGAAGTAATATAGGTATTACCACTTCAGATTCAACTAACTGTGTAAAGACGTTGGATTACAATTCAGATCACAGAGCAATAATGCTGACTGTGCAGTGTAGTAGATTGCTATGGGGTGTGCAGGAAGAATTTTGATTCTGAAAGTTTTAAAAAACAGGATTTCAGCCAATTTCTGGACCAAAATGCGCATAGACTTTGCCTTCCTTTGGATAGCACTACAAACATATCACAAATTGATAGAGAAGTTGATACTCTAGACATTGGATTTTTGCATATTTTTGAAAATTAAAATGCAAATAATTCGTTTATTAAACAGTATAAGTTGGAGCTTTCTACGGATTATTGATTATTTTCAATATGACATAGAATTTCTTTCATTGGAGCGATATAATTCTATTTAATAACTTAGTCACAATTGGTTAAAATTGCAAAATATGCAAGAAAAATATCAGGAGAAGAATGGATCAGCTAATTAAAGAAAAAAAGTATATTTGAAAGTAACTATTATAAGGCTTTCTTAATAATATCAAGTGCAATGGAGATATGCTTAGGGAGGCTAAGAGATTCATTGGAGTTAAAATAACAAGAATCCCCGTGTTGAAGAATGAGTATGGTGTGAATATTTTAAATAGCAGGATAAGGCTGACATTATTGCAGATGTATTCGAAGATTCAGGCCAACTTTATTGTAACAGCTCCGGCGTCTAATAGTTATGATGACGTACCTATATATTTTGAGAATGGGTTCCTAGCCGATGGAACATTTACGTCCAATGTAGCAGAAATTGTTATGTTAATAACAAATTATCTAGCTTAGCTCTTAAAAACCTAAAAAAGTAGTAGTGGTAGGATGCATTTTAAATAAAATAAACTGCAGGTTTCTGAGCAATAAAGCAGCTTTCTGTAATCATTGTTTAAACATTGGATACTTCCCACAAATTTGGAAGCAGGCCAAAATTATCCCAGTTCTAAAACCGGGGAAGGATCCAGCTCAAAAAGTAATTGAGGCAGGTGTCAACCATAGTAATAGTCTGGTAAATAATGGAATTGTTAGTGAAGAAGCGCAATATTAATAACCATCTAAAATTAGGTGCAAATAGTGTAAAAATTAAGTAGTATTAATTTCATACAGTATGCAAAACTCATATTAGGACGCCCTTCAAAAAGGACTAAAATCGTTATTTATAGCAGATTTGGCAGATAAGCGCATTAATTTATTGAACAGAGAATTTAATTTACATCCTTGTATCCTGAAATGTCCTTATATCCCTTGCATATCTTTGTAGATTGCTTGATTTCTTATTACGGTCTCTTGCAGCCGTGGCTTTGCCTATCCTTGTACATTGCTTGAGTACATATTAAGGTCTCTTGCAGCCGTAGCTTTGTGTATCTTCGCCGATTCCTTGAGTATTTATTAAGGTCTCTTACAGCCGTAGCTTTGCATATTCTTGCAGACTGCTTGAGTACTTATTAAAGTATCTTGCAGCCGTAGCTTTGCATATTCTTGTAGATTGCTTGAGTACTTATTAAGGTCTCTTGCAGCCGTAGTTTTGCATATCCAGATCTCAAATCGAGGAACCTTTAGCTTAACAATTCCGGTGCGGTCCAAAGTATCAGTTTTTACCATAAGTAGAATGAGCCAACTGTAAGCCGTAATTCTCTATATTCGGAAACAATAAATGGTGCGTCAAACGGTAACAACTGCATTTTTCTTTCTGTCTCAATTAAATAATTTTTCTGTGAGGATCCTTGGACCCCGACTAGCCACAGGGGGAAACCCCGTCGTTACAAAGGTTGTAATAAAATGTACTCACAGACCTGTGTATATGTAAATATACACTGTGTGTAATTTTTTGTGTCATGGTTTATTAACCATATTCTGACACGTAGTAGAAGACCAAAAATAAGAAGTTACGTGTCGCGGCGTTTTTCCCTATCACTTCAACTTTCGCGGTTATGGGCCCCCAAAGACCTGAGGCCTTGATGTCAAAAGGGATCATTTTGTCAGGCACATATCTTCTAAACCGCTAAGAATTTGGTTTACACGTAGAAGAAAAGTTGTACCTCTCGTCTTAAACAATAATAACTGTGAACACATAAAATTCATTCATCTTGACCTTCAAGGACAAAATCGTCAAGGTTAAATTTCCCTTTTAATTTTTTTCTCGGATTTTAGTCTACAGATATCAAACCGATCAAAATTCAAGTAAACAACCAACTAGGAAAATGTACCTTAGATCTTAGTAAACAACTTTCTAGAACATACGATTTCTGTAGAAACAGTTCTTAATGGTCAAAATAGCAAATCAATTGCAATTTTTATCCTCTTTTCTCGGTCCCTGCTCCATAGATACTAAACCGTTCAAAATTCAAGAAAACAATAATGTAGCAAAGATATCAGCAAATAACTTGCTGGAACATACGAAATGTCTATGATCGGTTCTTAAATGTGAAAATAGACAAAAACTTTTGAAAATATTCGATTTTTATACACAGGATATATATGTTAAAAAATAATAAAAATTAAATAAAAAAATAAACAATTAAGCATTGCAAAAATAATTAATTAAGAAAAATGCGTGAAAAGCCTATTTTTAAAAACTAACGCAATGCAGATGTTTTGAATTACGTTTGGAAGAGTATTCCAAAGGCGTATTGTACTAGTGAAAAACTGCCATTCAGAAATTAAACTCCGTCGTCTGAGTGGAACAAGCATTCTACCCATTCTAGATCGGTAAAAACTAAGTCTATCATAGAGATATTTGGTTGTGCGATATTGGGTGTATGCAACAATATCAACGATCGAATTCTAAGTAGGGTATTAAAACTACAACCGTATAGAGAAATTGCATAGTGAGAAATATGTTGATTTCGTTTAATACCGTAAACATACCGAATGATGTCATTAAATACTACGTTTAATTTATGTTGGGTTATGGAGTCACAATTTGAAAAAATTTCACACCCATACATAAGCCCGGGAATCAGCAATGTTTTCGCTAAGATAATTCGTATATGGGTTGGAGTATAGGAATGTGTTATCTATAACGCACGTAGCTTTGCATATGTTTGTCCGACTGCTGTGTTCACATGATCGCACCATGTCAATGAACTATTAAAAATCACGCCCAAATTTTTGGCTTGAGAAACTATATCAATTTTTTGTTAATTTATAACGACATCCAGACCGCGAATACTAAATTGTTTACTTTTGTGAATAACAAGACATTTAGATTTTTTCGGATTCAGAAATAAACCATTCGCAGTTACCCACTTATAAACACACGAGAGGTCATGATTCAGTTTGGTAACACAAATTGCAAAGGAACCTCGTACAAACCTTGAACTGCACTTAACAAAAATGTCTAACTTTTTTTGGGGAGGTACCGGAAGGAGTGGACCGATAAGCACAGCCTTCCAATTTTATCTAAGATTGTCAGAAATATTATGATATGCAAAGTTTGGATCAATGCAGTATTTTGTTCCAAAATTTGTCGTGCGCACCAGCCACTCCACATGATGACCATGGAGGTTTTTACATATTCGACCCATTTTCTCAGGACTGCGAAACAATAAACTGTACTTTTCCGAATTTTTGTGTGGGAGGTGGACAGAAGTCGATCTTTTGTTCTGTTCGGACGTGTTTGAAATTCGCTCTGAAAAGTTCCTAAATATTTCGCTTTTTAAGCAATAATAAAATCAGTAATTGTCTCTACAATAATCGCAGCAACCCTTGAAATTGAATAATCATTCGTTGTCTACACATACTGACGGCAAACGCAGTGAATTTGTGGAAAATACCTACGACAATTGGCTGTAAATTTGCATTATATTTGTTTTTGTGAGTAAACAAAACAAAGCAAACAAAACTACTCCTATACATACACACAAATAAACGTCACTCTGTCACCTCCCAGCACACCAATCGTACCGATATCGTAACGAAATCGGAACAAATTTCGGACGTTACGTCCGATATCTGATCCGAAATCGTAACGATATCTTAACGAAAGTTGTATGAAGTGGTTGACATAATTTCGGAACGAAATGTCGGAGCGATATCGTATCGATTTCGGTCAGAATTCGAAACGAAATCGGAAGAAAATCCTTGGGAAATTCGGAGTTCGAATTTTTTCCCCCGAATTTTCGTACAGATTTCTGAACGATTTCGGAATAATGTCGTATGAAAATCTGAGGTACCTTCCGAACTTTCGTAAAGATTTCTGAACAATTTTGGAATAATTTCGTATGATTATCGAAGGAAAAATTCTTTCTCTGGTGGCTTTTTTTATTGATAAATTTTCTTTGTTATATTTTTTATTGGAAGATTATAATTTCAAAGATATCTAGTGATTTTCACTGTTGTTATCATTTTGTAGTTATAGTAGAACAATGTAAACTCTGTATACGAATATGTTGAGTCTATCAGTTCTAGCTTGAATTATTATATGTTGCATTTATATTTAAAATATTTAAAAAATGTATTTGCGAATTTTATAACGAACCATTTTGTTTTTCGACAACAAACTGAAATGTTGCTTGTTAGATATATACAAAAGGTGGTTGTTGTGCGAAGGGAAATTTGTTTCCGACACATCGATCCGAATTCGTAACGAAATCGGAAGAAAAACATTAGCAAATTCGAAGGGAAATTTACTTCCGACATTTTCTCCGAAATCGGAACGAAATTTGTACGAGTTCCCCTACGAAAAATCGTATAGAAATCGATACGAAATCTGAACGATTTTGCTTCCGAAATTGTTCCGATATGTCGGACATCCGACATTTGGTTTGCTGGGCTGTTATTGCTGTGTTATCATTACCGTCATTACTCAATCTGCTTCTTTCACCTGGTTGTTGAATTAGATAAACACTTCTCACCACAATAGTTACCATCCATTTGTCCACATCAATTTACAGTAGGTCAAAAAAAAAAATAATAATAATAATTAATAAAAAATAAAATAATCATATAGTACATTTTCAACAATTCAATTTCAATAACTTTACCAAGACCAAAAAAATACGAATATGTCTTGTTCAAAGCCTAACTGTAAAATTGATGATACGGATTTCAAAGAGCCGATGGTGACATGTTGGATCTGTTTTTTCTGCTATCATGCCAATTGTGTTGGACTTGCAGCTCGAACAGTGGACAACCTAAGAGAAGATAAAGGGCTTCATTGGTGCTGTAGACAATGTAAAATTTATGACGTGGAATTTTATTCATTCTTTAGGAAAACTCGTACCGAATTTACCTCACTACGAAATGATCTGATATCCCTTACCGAAAAGTTTTCTAAGTATAAAGAGTTTTTCGACAAATCATCATGTTTAGAAAAATTCCTTCAATCTCCTTCGGATACTTGTAAGAGATAAAAACCATCTGATGTTTCTATGAGTGATCCTGTTTCAACCCCTCAAATTATTATTCAAACTCCATCAAAAACACAATTATCAAATGACACTGAATTCGCAATATCTCAGTCTACACAACATGAAAATGTATCTCAAACTCCATCGAGACCAAGTGATGCCATACCTTCTGGGTCAAATCGAAAAACAGAAATAATAAATTATTTAAGAAATATAATAAATCTGTATCGTCCGTTGATTTACTGGATATTATCAATGAAAGAAAAATTAAAACGAAATCCAAAATCCTTTTATAACTTTATAAACTCGAAACGACGATCCAGTACATATATGGTCTGAAGTTGCAGATGATGATGTCACAATAAGTAATTTGTTCGCTGACTTCTTTGCTACAACATACTCAAAAAAAGCATATGAACAATCTAATAATTATCCTTACAAAATCAACGAATCTTCTGTAATAAATGTATCTACATTTAGTGCGGGTATTGTTTTACAAAATCTAAAAACGATAAAAATACATATAGTTCGCCTTTTTGTCCTTTATTTTATGAAATGTTCAGCGGTCCATTTCACTTTTAATATGTTCTTTTTAGGGTACTTTGCGTCATTGTAAGTTGTAATTTTCAACTTTCATAGTCATACTTTGCTTTTGGAAGGTCCCCAACCAAAGCTGAGATATTCGTCATTACAATTAAAATCGCAAAAATGTAAAATTGTGTTGGATTAGCGATCTCTCCGTTGTTTGGCATCCTACGAAACCCTACTTTACGTTGTTGTAAAGATGATATTTTCTTCATTTATTGCCAGGTTTTTCTTTTGTTCTAACCCTTATAGAAGCGGAGATATTCTGTTTGAAGAAAACCGTTGTCTTTTTCTCCAAACAAGTTTTTTGCCCATTCCGACCCCCAAATATTATCCGACCATCACCAAAATCAATAGGCTTCCTCCCCTTCGGGACCACCATCAACAACTAACACGATCCGATAAAAATTGCGACCTGTAGCGTGATTAAAAGGTTTAGACGGACACACATAGGCAGATCGGCTTAGCCACTCAACTCATTCATTTTGGTATATATAAGTATGGGTCTACGACCATTATTTCGATTTTTACAATAATATTTTCTCACTATTTAAGAAAAAAGTTTTTGTAAAAATATGCAAACACTTTTTTAAAATTGAAAAGCGTCACTTTCTGAAAAACGAAAAAATTTTTGAAAATAATCGCGCGATTTTTACAAAAATATTTTAACTTTTACAATAGCGATTATATGTTAACTTCCTCTCTACAATTTTTAACACTTTTTATAATTTAAATTTTAAAATTAAGCAAAAAGATATTATGCTTTGCTTCACTGACATATTTCCCAACGAGTTTTGATAGTTATGTCCGCAAAGACAATGTACAAACAAATGTTGTACATGCTTTTGGGTGAGATTTGGCCGCTGGAAACTCCACTTATAAAAATATATTTTAGGAATTTTCAGCTCTCCACCAGGCAAAGAAAGTAAAAGATTCAGTGATCTCGTAGTCTTGTGCATACGACTGGGTGATAATAAAGGTCACGACCACACACAAACACACTCACATGTCGCTGTGCTCAAAGGGTAGAAAAGACCACTTAAATGATAGGCAGCGCGCTGCAGCGTTCCAATATTCTCTATTTATTATTAGAAAAGATAAGAGTGATTGTAGTTGCATTAGGCTAAGTTACATTTTCATAAGTAGTTTATAAGTAGTATTTTATTCAATAAATATCAGTGTTGTAAGAGCACTCACTAAGAACAGACCTCGTGTCTCTTCTTTTTTAAACAGTGGTCCATCGAGCTTTCGATACATAAACCTTTGGGTTTGTGATCGAGGTTTGAATTAGCGACAAAAATATTAAAAAATTGAGTTTTCCCCCACCAGCGGTAAGAGACTCAATAAAATAAGAAAATAGAATCAGCTCTTCTCAAGAAAAGATGGGAATTGCTGAAAAGATAAAATAATAATAATAAAAAATAATAGAAAGACCGCGAAGGCAAAAATGGAAATGCCGCAAAGGCAAATTTAAGAGCCGTGAAGGCAAAAATGGAAACGCCGCGAAGGCGAAATTAAGAGCCGCAAAGGCAAAAATGTAATAGCCGCGAAGGCAAATTTAAGAGCCGGAAGGCAAGAATATAAAAACCGCGACGGTAAAAATAAGAAGGCCGCGAAGGCAAGATTTAAAAAAGACCCAAAGAGGCAAACAATTAAGGAAAGACCCAAGGAGGCAATTTTGAAAAAGACCCAATGAGGCATAAATAGAAAAAGACCCAGAGAGGCAACAATTTGAAAAAGACCAAATGAGGCAAAGTAAAGAAAAGACCCAATGAGGCATAAATAGAAAAAGACCCAGAGAGGCAACAATTTGAAAAGACCCAAAGAGGCAAAAGTAGAAAAAGCCGCGAAGGCAAACATTTAAAAAAATACATAAGAAATTTGAAAAGAGGGCACTAGTCCCATTATAAAAACAAACACAAAAGAGGACATACGTCCCAAAACTATACTCAAAAAAGTGTTCTCTCTAAAAGAAGCAGAAGCACTTTATTGAAGGACGGAAATGTTCCCGCCGGCAAGTCCAACAAACGTAGGATTTTTAGAATATTCCCACAGTCAAATGCAGTAGCATACCAGTGCCACATATACAACAACAAATGTGGACATGCAACAACAATCACCATCAATCATCAACAATGCAGAAGAACCCGTATACAGTTTAGTACAAACCATAGATCCTTAAAAGAGAGCAGTTCCAAGCAGCGAACGTTTTGCCAAATTAACGTTGTCATTAAATAAAAAGAAACCACAAGCAGAAATTGAATACCGCAATCCTGAAGAAGTAGAAACAGATCCTTCAACATCAATTGCAAGCCAACTCTTTCAAGAAAAGGGTGACGAATCTATTGCAACGAATTGATTGCTTCTGGCTAAACTTGAGATGCTCGAGGTGAGTAGCTTTCTCTATGCTAAGAGAGTTAATGTTTCAAAGAGAGATGCAACGGCAAAGGGGAATTTTTATCATTAAGGACAAACCACGAAAAACCAACCAAAAGCAGCAGACGTCGCCAACGTATGGATGAAGATATCCGAAGACAAGATGAAAAACAATTAGCGCAGTAGCAGCAACATTTTCATTTTTATTATTATACATACTGTTTATTAGTTTTAATGAAAATATTTATAATGAAAAAATACAGTCCACTACACAATACTTTAAGCTGCCCCGGAGAATGTACAAACAAATGTTGTACATGCTTTTGGGTGAGATTTGGCCGCTGGAAAATCCACTTATAAAAATATATTTTAGGAATTTTCAGCTCTCCACCAGGCAAAGAAAGTAAAAGATTCAGTGATCTCGTACTCTTGTGCATACGACTGGGTGATAATAAAGGTCACGACCACACACAAACACACTCACATGTCGCTGTGCTCAAAGGGTAGAAAAGACCACTTAAATGATAGGCAGCGCGCTGCAGCGTTCCAATATTCTCTATTTATTATTAGAAAAGATAAGAGTGATTGTAGTTGCATTAGGCTAAGTTACATTTTCATAAGTAGTTTATAAGTAGTATTTTATTCAATAAATATCAGTGTTGTAAGAGCACTCACTAAGAACAGACCTCGTGTCTCTTCTTTTTTAAACAGACAACATAACGCCCAAAATCATTTTGGGAGTTATGTCCGGGCACCAATTTGATTTATCTGATAATAAATCATACTTTTTTAACATTTGTACTCTTTTCTTACTATAAAAATAAATCTGTAATGGCGTTGCTAAATGTTGAATAAAATGTCTATACATAATTGCTTCGACTCATTATGAAAGTGTCTATGAATGGCTGTTTATCATAGTCGAAGTGGCTCTTTGCTCTAAATCTTATTTTGCGTATTATAGACAGTGATCTTAAGTTCTGCTGTTCTCCAACGAATCTTAATATCTTCGATTGTCTCTTTTCTCTACACCAAAGTCTTCAGAACTAAGCAATAAGTTCAGATTTGATGAGTTCTCTTTGTGGGGCCCAAACTTAGAAACTTATTTGATGTTACAATTGTTTCTTAGATCTATAATCTTTGCAGGTTTCATTATTGAAGCACTGTTTTAGCAAGAATGTACAACAAGCTGTGTCATTGCAGTAGGCATATATACGAAAATGTTATTAAAATTTATTGAATAAAATATCTACAATACAATATCTACAGTCTCATTAAAAGCGTGTCTATGAATTGGCGTTTATCATAGTCGAAGTGGCTCGTTGCTTCAGATCTTATTTTGTTTATTGTAGGCAGTGATCTTAAGTTCTGATGTTTTTCAATGAATCTTAAAAACTTCCATTGTCTCTTTTCTATACACCAAAGTCTAAACAATAAGTTCTGATTTGATGATTTCTTTTTCTGGGCCCCAAACATGGAAGCTTATTTCAGTTTGCAATTCTTTCCTAGATTTATAAACTTTGAAGGTTTCATTATTGAAACATTGTTTTAGCAAGAATGCACAACAAGCGGGGCATTGCAGCAGGCATACGCTAAAAAATTTTTATAAAATTTATTAAATAAAATATTTGCAATTGTTCAAACATGTTTTTATATACGGATAATGTGTTACCTCCTTATAACGAGACATTATTTTAAAAGAACATTTTCCTCTGCAAAAGCATATTTTTCGTTGAAACCACGAAAATCTCTTGACGCTGGGAGTTATGTCAGCAAAGCAAACATAACGCCCAAAATCATTTTGGGAGTTATGTCCGTGCACCAATTTGCTTTATCTGATAATAATGAATGAAACTATTTTAACATTTGTACTTTTTCCCACTATACAAATAAATCTGTAATGACGTTGCTAAATGTTGGCTAAAATGTCTATAAATGCTTTGACTCACTCTAAACGTGTCTATGAATGAATGTTTATCATAATGGAAGTGGCTCTTTGCTACAGATCTTATATTGCGTATTATAGACAGTGATCTTAGGTTAGGTTGAAAAGAGGGGCGCAATTAGCCACATGTCCAATGGACATACACTTAAGCCAGAATAGGCCTGTTGTGCGCTCTAGACTAATTGAAGAAAGGGTCGTATTTGGTCTCTTTATTATTTTAGGAATTCTGTGCCCTTAACAAAATCCCTTAACTGTTTAACATCTTTTACCGTTATCTGATTAAGTCCCGGAATAGTGTCGGTCCCTAAAGACTGGGACCTGATATTTGCGAAAGCTGGGCATTGTCAAATAAATTGTTCCAACGTTTCGTCGTCCTCTCCGCATGCCCTGCATAAGCTGTTATCTGCGCATTTAATTTTATGCAGATGTGATTGTAGGCCCAAGTGACCAGTAAGGATACCTGTTAGCCTACTAATGTCTGCCTTACCTAATAATAGTAAGTTTTTAGTTTTATCCTCGTTTGGGTCCCCCAGAGAATCTTAGTGGTTTTCCCTATCTCCTCTCTATTCCATAGGGATGTATGGGTCTGTTTTGCCCAATTTTTTAACTCTACACGTGACGCATTTAGAGGCTTTCCGCTGTCTAAGTTTATTGTTGCTAATTGCCATTTTTGCCAGAGAATTTGCTCTTTCATTACCTTTAATCCCCGCATGGCCTGGGACCCATATAATGCGCACTGTTCCTTGCTGGGAATAATTGTTTATCGTATTTATGCAGTCCAGTACAGTTTTCGATTTTACTGTCTTGGCTGTTATTGCATTGATTGCCATTTTACTGTCCGTAAGGACGTTAACGGTAGTTGGCCTCGAGTTAGCATTAAACCAGTTCAGACACTCTGTGATCGCCCTGACCTCCGCTTGAAGGACCGTATTGTGATCCGGCAACCGAAGAGAGATTTCGGTATCTGGTTCTTTAATAAAAAGTCCCAGTCCCGTCCTCCCCCCCTAACATCGAGCCGTCTGTATAACAGCAGTTTCCAGGAGGCTTTCCAGCTAGGTTCCCGCCGATCTACGAGTCTCTGTCAGGTATTAATGTTTCACACGGGGCAACTACAATTGTTTCAGGTATACGGTCCGAATTAACGTTATCCATTGACTCCCCCGTTGTTACCTGTAGAATTTTTTTATGGTATGTTACGTGGTTTTTTTCGATCCACTCGTCTGCCGCCTTCAGCCTTATGGCTGCGACGGCAGCTTCATACCATATCTGAATTTCTATTGGGTGTACGTATGGAATAGTTTCTAGTGCCCTCGTTGGTGTTGTCCTCATAGCACCTCTTACTCCTAGGCAGCACATTCTTTGGACTTTTTGTAAAATTTTTATGTTACATTTTTTATCCATCGCTGTCCACCAGACTACTGACGCGTATGTTAGGATGGGTCTAACTACGCTTTTGTATAGCCAGTGTGTCATCTTTGGATTGAGACCCCATTTAGAGCCTATGGCCCTTTTACAGGTTGACCAACATCTGTATGCTTTGTTGGCTCGTTCTTGGATATGATCCTTCCATTTAGGTTTCCTATCCAGGATTACTCCCAGATAACTGACCTTATTGGAAATCTTAATAGTCTTGTTAAGGAAAACAGGTTCCTCGATGTGACCCAGTTTTGTTTTCCTGGTGAAAAGACATATTTCTGTTTTTTCCGGGTTTACGTTTATACCTCATGGTTTAGCCCAGTTATATGCAAGTTTTAGAGCAGATTCGGCCCTTCTGCATAACAAATTAGGGTTCCTTCCCCTTAGAAGTGTTATAACGTCGTCTGCATAACAGACTGGTTCAAATCCCTCTTTATGGTAGTAACCCACAGGAGAGGTGACAAAATCCCCCCATGTGGCGTTCCCTGACCAACTTTATCCCGTCTCGTTACGTGGTGTAGCCCGCAACTTATCCATCTATTCCTTAGCATATTGCTTATCCAGTTCCTAAGGGCCCGGTCCACATAAAAATTATCTATGGATTGGATAAGGGTTTCGTTATTGAAAGCACCCTCAATGTCAATGCATACTGCCAGTGTATACATCTTCTTGTCGAAGGTGTTTTCGATGTGGTGTACTACATGTACTCATGTAAAGCAGTTTCCACTGATCTGCCTTTAACGTATGCATGTTGTTTATATTTAAGCATATCGTTTTCGTTAACAGCAAGATCTCTTAATCATGGTATCGACAATACGTTCCATGGGCGATAAGACTTAGGAATTGCGTAGCTAGCCTTTCCAGGTTTGGGGGTAAACACTACCCTCGCCTCCGCCAGGCTTTAGGGGTATACGCAAATTTTAAGCATGCGTTGAAGATATCAGCTAATTTGGACGAAATATAGTTGACCTCCTTTTGGAGTAAGGCCGGAAAAACCTGGTCTGGTCCCGCTGCTTTAAAAGGTTTGAAACTGTTGATGGCATCTTTAACCATTGTTTCATCAATGTCTGGTGCTATGCCCGTAGCATTTTCCCCATCTGCCGATGTCCCTACATTTGCCGTAGTGCTCGGCGGGAAATGCGTATTCATCAAAAGCCCCAGCGTGTCCTCGATTGTTTCCATCTTATTTTCCCATATCATTCACCATAATCTCGGTTTGTGTATGGGTTTTCAATAGAAACTCTTTTATTTTAGATACATCATTTACGCTGTCTACCTGTTCACAAAAGAGTTTCCAGAAATTGCGCTTTGCTGTTCTAGTCATTTTGTTGTATTCTTTAAGTTTTGTGTGATAGTTATCTAATTTTTTTGTGTGATAGTTATCTAATTTTTTACGTCGAGCTCTGTTGTAAAGCCTTCGGACCTCTTTGCCTTTGTTACGAATTTCTCCTGTCATCCAGGGTTTTTCGTAGGAAGATTTCCTCTCTCGAAGGCGACAACTAGAGTTGCGTAGTTCCTGAACGAACTAGTTCCAAGAAACTATTGGAACTATATCCGGCTCTTTCATTTATATAGTTCCATTAGTTCATATAGTTCCAGCCGTGCATATAATTCTTTGCACTTGTGTAATTATTTTTTTATTTAATTCAACACTCACATCGATCTTTCACGCTCGGTTCCTCCATCATTCCGATGCGGCCACATTGTTAAATAAACGTAAATCACATCCTCGTTACATCGCTGCAATTTATTTTTATGTCAATTCATCCACCGAAAGATGAAAACACAAAGAAAGAGAAAGATTCGTTCAACTACTTCACTCTCGGAACTATATGGAACGAAGGAAATAGAAAGAACGCTGAAAGAGAAGGATTCATTGAACTATATCGCTCTCGGAACTATTTGGAACTATGGAACTATATTAAAGAACTAGTTCCTTTTCCCAAAAGGAACTAGAATGATCGATCCGCTCCAGGAACTAGATTGCCCAACTCTAGGGACAACTTTCTCGAATGACTTTACTAAGACCTCCGTTATAATTTTGACATTTCTGTCTATATTTTCGGTGCTTGAGCATTCATAGCTATCGCGCCCTAGCCTTTCTTTTATTAGTTTTCCAAATTTTATCCAGTTGGTTTTGGATTTATTTCGGAAACTTATAGGGTTCGGCGGTGGCCGAGTTAGTTCAAATCTTATATACCGATGATCTGAGAAGGAGTGCTCTTTCGAGACCCTCCAAAGGTGGGTGTATTCCCTGTGTTAGGTCGTTAGTATTCAAGTAATCTAAAAGGGCTGGGCCCCTTTTGTTAGTATTAGTTCTTCCCCACGTGACGTGGTGTGAGTTAGCGTCGCTACCAACTAGTACTTCGTTACCTGTTTGTTTTGCTTCCCTCACCAGCCGCTACAGCTCCGACGTAGGTGGTAGTGTCGGTGAATCATACGGCAGATATACTGACGCCAGGTATATGTTGTCATTTCCCTGCTTCAGTACAAATGCGTCCGATGTTGACAACTATGGGGAGAAAAGAAAACTTAAGTTTTTGTGGCATATTATACAGGTTCTCGGGCGAGACCCTGTATAAGCATAAAAAAGTAAGTAATTATATGGTTTAGTCCATTATATTTATATGGTTTAGTCCAGAGATCTTGTTCTGAATAGTCCATGGTTCCTGGATCAAACCGATGTGTACTTTACCTGTGTTAATTTGCTCCATCAGTGCCATGGTTGCCGTCTCGCTCCGATGGAGGTTAATCTGGATGGCTCCGATCATTGGTCCTCCAGTAAACGAGATTCTTGGGAAGCGCTGATTTCAATGTCGGCTCCCTGTAAGTTGTTGCTTGGAAGTGAAGCCCCCTCGCTTCCTCGTTTACGCCGATGCTCGCCTTTCCCGTTTTGAAGCGGACAGCGTTTGAAAGCGTAGTAGGCCATGCCCTTTGTCTTTGACAGTGATCTTAAGATCTGCTGTTTTCGAATCAATCTTGAAAACATAGATTGCCTCCTTTCTATACACCAAAGTCTTCAGAATTAAGCAATAAGTTCTGATATGTTGAGTTCTCTTTTTGGGTCCCAAACTTGAAAACTTATTTGACGTTGCAGTTATTTCTTAGATTTATAAACTATGCAGGTTTCACTATTGAATCACTGTATTAGCAAGAAATTACAACAAGCTGGGCCATAGCAGTAGGCATATGTTACGAAAATGTTATTAAAATTTATTGAATAAAATATCTACAATTACTTTAGCTCATTATAAGCGTGGCTATGAATTTGCGTTTATCATAGTCGAAGTGGCTCTTTGTTTCAGATCTTATTTTGTGTATTGTAGACAGTGATCTTAAGTTCTGCTGTGTTCAACGAGTCTTATAAACTTCGATAGTCGCTTTTTTGTACATCAAATTCTTGTTATTGATTCTGATTTTATGGGTTCTATTTCTGGACCCCAAACTTGTTAAGTTTTATGGAAACCTAGTCGATGTTGCAATTCTTTCTTAGATCTTTAAACATTACATGTTTCACTATTGAAGGACAGTTTTACCAAGAATGTACAACAAGCCGATTCATTGTTGTAGGAAAACGTGACGGAAATGATATTAAAATTATAATTTCCTTCTTTTCTTCATATTTATTTCGCACACATTATTTGCTTTTCCATACATATGTACGTGAATATTGTATCATTATCTTTCATTTAATTTAAGACTCCTTTGCATTCAAATTCATAGTCAAAGTACTTACAGCGAACGTTTCGTTTTGGCTTCCAAAGTTTCGGTATTTTTGTAATAATACTTCCACAGGTTTCGCATCAACATCCTCACAGGGTATAAGAGAGAGCTCTGAAAAAAGAAAATAATTGGCGACCTGACTTAACGCCCAAGGACATAACGCCCATAATTAATTTTGGGCGTTATGTCCGCCCCAACCCCGGACTTAACCACCAAAATAAAATTGGGTGTTATGTCCGCCCTAACTCCGGACATAAGGCCCAAAAATAATCGGACACAACGCCAAAAAAATTTTGGGCGTTATGTCCGCGTTGTAAGTGGACATAACGCCCAAAATATTATGTTGTGTTTTTTCATATTTTAATGATTAAAAAATTAATATTTGTAATGCAAGGCCGGTTTCAATTGCTGTGTTCCAAAACCTACAATAAACTATTATTTTGAACATTCTGTCTAATTTTATTATAAAAAAATGTTTAAAATTTTCAAAATGGTAGACTCTTTCAGGTTATATTATGGTTAAGTACATTTTAAAAATGATTTGATCGATTCCATAAATAGCAAACATTATTCAGTTGATTTTAAACTAGTTGGACGCATAAGGAGCTCCGAAAAATCGAAATCTCCTCAGGAATTTATTAACACATTTCCAAATAACGTACAATGACAAAACGGAATGTTTAACAGCGTCTTGAGTGATTTACTTCTTATTGTGAATTAAAAATTGAGTCATAGATAAAACCTAAAGATGTTGAAAGCGATCGAGCAAAAGTCGAAAACGGTATATTTTATAAAAAATCGCGCGCCCGATTTCTTATAAAATATACCGTTTTCGA